>NC_028645.1:16769302-16799324 GCF_001406875.1 Solanum pennellii | reverse complement strand
ATATATTAGGCTCTTTGGAAATCTCAGTTTCCGTTCTTATTTAAATGTGATAAACATTTAAAACTTCTTGGAATACTTATTTCCCATATACTTCTTTGAATGAAAGAACTTCAAATCTGAACTGTTTGCTCAACTTTGTAACTGAAGTATTAAAACAAGTTAAAACGTTTGTGAAAGACTTTTGAAAAACTTTAAGAGTCTATGGTGACTTAACTCTTGACTTCTTGACTTGACTTTTAACTTCTTGACTTGACTCTTAACTTATTGACTTGACTCTTGACATTTCTTGAATTGAATTATGGATTCAAGAATCGTGATTTGTGATAGGAAATATCTCATGATTCTTAGGAATGATTTTAGATAGAAAGAACAAGCTTCTTTTAGAATCTTCAATAAGAACTTGAATAGAAACCTTGAAACCCTATCTTGAAGGTAAATGAAGAGAACCTTTCTTGAGATTCTTGAATTAGTTTCTTGAAATCTCTATGGCCAAGATTCTGATTTTTATTAGTAAAGATGAAAATCTGATTGTTTTGAAGCTTTTACTAGTCAAAAAAATTGTTTAGGGTTTTCTAGGAGGTAAAAAAACAAAAACAACCTTTTTTAATGTTTTCCCGTCAGCTAATTCGTAACAACATTGTATAGGTTACTAAAATAGTCATAACCTTTTACTTAGAAATTGGAATGACACAAAATTGGTGGCTGCGTAAAGTAGAGTCAATTACCTCTAATTGGATAAGTTATGGATCACCTAAACTCTTATATTCTATGAGATATGGTCGTTTTAATTTTACCCAAGTAGAATCTTATATCCAAACTTAATCGATAAGGAAACTTCAAGAACTCAATTTATAAGATTTCAATAACTCAAATTCACTTAAATAAATCATGATTTACGTGTGGGTGAACTTACCCTAACTTGCTGGGATCACCCCTTGACGAAGTCCACAAGCGATTCTTGAACCTTCTTGACGAATCTTGAACTTTCTTTCCTTTTCTCCTCTTTTGTCTTCTCTCCAAGCCCTAACGTGAAAGTCATTTTTCTAGGCTGAATAAAATATAAATTTAACCCAATTAAACTTCTAAAAGTGAATTTATTAAGTTGTGTATGGAAAAGACCAAACTACCCTTCTAAGATCCAGTTTTCTGACTTTCCTTATTCAAACAACCCAACTTCCAAAGGTCATAACTCACTCATAAAAACTTGGAATTGCGTACACTTGGCGGCATTAGAAAGATTACCCCTAAAGCTTTTCAACCATATATGGGTGTACAACTAAATCATCCGGAGCTAGAAGTTATGGTCATTTAAAGTTGATCGAAACTCAACTTTTCCTAACTTAAGCAAATTTCCAGACTTTTTTGTTACTTCAAAAAATGGCTCTTTCCAGTTCTTAGCTTCTTCCTATCTATCTCAATTTACGAGATGTTACAAATGCACGTAAAAAGACTCAACTTACTCATGCAAGGATCAATTGATTACTCAAATATTTAAGTTGCGACATACCATTATCAAACAATCTCAAGTTCACAATACTTGCTTCAAATGTAAGTTCAAGTTCAACAAAGGTACTCAAATGACATAACAACAAGAATGATTCCATATATAACACACAATGATTCACAATTTAAAGCTCCGGAATTAAATGGAATGCTCATACTCACAAAGATGAACACCATGCATGAATTCACCTATATCTTTTCCCGCATTTTCCAATAAACTGTTGTTTCATCTCAACCAAGATCACAAAAGTCTTTTCAAGGCTTGTAATGAGACTGAGTAGAAAGGTATGGTTTTTTAGGCTCACTGGTTGTAATTCTCATGAAATGTGGTATGAACAAAACTTTCTTTCCTTTTCTTTATCATTTTCATTCGTGCTCGCAAGTCATCTCATTATTCACTTCTCATGGACTATTGGAAACCCCATTTTCTTTGTACTTTCACAACTTTGTTTCAAAACTTTATCGTTGTTTTTTCTTTTCTTTTTCTTTTTGTCTTTCTTATCTCTTTTTTTAAATGGAGGGGTTTATTTTTTTTTAATTTTCGGTAAAGGGGGACTTCTTTGCATTTTCTTGATTTACATTCTCTTTTCACCACACCCCAACTTAAGTTTTTGTCCTAAGTTGGTTATTCAAACTAATTAAAATACATGAGGATTACGGGTAATGGGAAGGTCACAATTTCATCAATTTTCTTCCTATAAAAGGTTAAGGCTCAAAGGGCATTCAAGCAACACTCACAAGGTTTGCCACAAAAGAGGTATAATGTCAAATTGTTTAACACTCTCCAAAGTTTCCTAAGATCATATCAAGAGACTGCATCACTTACTCAACCAGACAACAAGGGAAAATATCTAGGTGTCCTCATGCATGGTTCACGGTAAGCTCGTCACACAAGGCATTGACATCAATGTCCTACAATACTCCACACTTTCTGTAGTTTGCAATGTTCATCATTAGAGACTCGATTCTATAATTGGCTAGCTACAACGAGATGCAAAAAGTTCACATATTGTATATGTAACTTCACTTGGCCTCATTGTAGCTGCACATTCATTTTTGTTTGATTATGAGCACTATTCAAGCAATTGGTATTAATCAAGAACAAGACTCATATTTGCAATAGAACAACCACACTCAAAATCCAAAAAGGTTCCCTTGACAAAAAACGTTCAACATTGTCCTCAATATGAATAGAGAATGGACACTACCTCAAATAAAGCAGTGATAAAAACAAAAATAATAAAATAAAACTAGCAAATGAATATCAAATTCTGACATACAAAGCAAGTTGGTAAGGAATCCTTACTAAACGCCCAGTCGGCAAGATCATGAGCCAGTCGTTAAATGATCCGGTGATGTGCCTAAAGAGTGAGCTCTCATTTTTATTTCTAGTGTGTGACACTTTCGAAGAGAGGAAAATCGATAGAGATACAAATGGTCGTTGAACAAGTCGGCGTCTCAAAAATTGGACGTGGAATACCTCTGAATAAATCACTGAATTATACTTCCGGTGCGAAAGTAGAAGGGCCAGAACAGTCAGGTCGCCTAAGCAAATAGACTATTCACCGAATGACCAAGGTCTCCCGCCGAGTATTTGTAAACTTTGATCTCGTCTTTTTGATTCATAAGGAGAACTATGTCGTGCTTGCCAAACAACTTTGATGAGTCATCAAAAGAATATTTTCCTTGCACAATATCCTTCACCTGCAACATTTACACATTACTGAAAACACTAACACTTGGGTTGCCTCCCAAGAAGCGCTTTATTTAACATCGTGGCACGACGTGAAAGTGCCCTCAAGCATCTTCCAAGTACACCACCTCAATCATGGATATCTCTTGGCATTCGCCAAAATATGCTTTCAAACGTTGCTTATTCACCTTAAAAAAAGGTCCTTCTTGCCCCTCAACTTCAATGGAATTAGTGAACACTCGTGTCACTAGAAATGGTCCTAATCATTTAGACTTGAGCTTTTCGAGAAAAAAGTCTAGGTCAAGAGTTTTATAGTAGCACCCAATCTCCATGTTTGAACTCTCTTAAGTATTTTATTATCAGGACACCTCTCTATGTTTTCCTTGTAGAGAGCTGAACTTTCCTAAGCTTTGAACCTAAATTCGTCCAACTCGTTTAACTACGCCACTCACTCTTTCAAGGTTTTTGTCCAACCCAAATTCAGGGCTTTCAATGCCCACATTGCTTTGTGTTCCAATTTAAATGGTAGATGACAAGACTTTACAAAGACTATATTATATAGAGACATACCCATTTGAGTTTTTTATGTGGTACAATACGGCCATAGTGTGTGATCAAGCTTCCGAGATCAATCTGTCCTATTGGCATTTACTATCTTGGCTAAGCTGCTAATGATATCCCAAGTGGACACTTTAACTTGAGCGTTTGTTTAGGGGTGATATGGATTTACTACCTTCTGTTTCACCATATACTTACTCAATGTAGCTTAGAACCATTTATTGGCAAAGTAGGATCCACCATCACTAATGATAGCCTGAGGTGTACTGAATCTAGCAAAAATGTAGTGTTTCAGAAATTGAAGCACACTTTTCCCTTCATTGTTTGGTAGTGATACAACTTCCACCCATTTAGAAACATGATCTACGACCACCAAGATATCCTTATTGCAAAATGTGATCTAAAATGGCCCATGAAATCTATTCCCCAAACATCAAATAGTTCAACTTCTAAAATGGAAGTGAGGGGTAATTCATGTCTTTTGGATACTTGACCTTGCTTTTGATACTCGACCTTGCTTTTGATATTGAGTGCATTTTTTCACAAATTCATGTGCATCTTTATATAGGGATGGCCAATAACAACCACTTTGGAGAACTTTAGCAGCAGTGCGCACACCGCTATGATTACCTCCATTGGTGAAACATAACAAACATGGAGAATATATATCGCTTCTACTTCTGAAACACACCATCTAATGACGTGGTCTGCATACTCCCGAAACAAATATGGTTCATCCTAAAGGTACTTTTTAACGTTGACCAAGAACCTCTTTTGTTGGTAGAAGTTCAATTCATCTGGCATTAACACACACACTACATGAGTGGCAAAGTCAACATACCAAGGAAGTTATTTTAGAGTTATCGTGAAGACCTATTCATCGGAAAAAACATCATTTATGTCAATTTCTGGCTAATCGTTCTCCTTCCTAATCCTTATAGGTTGTCTGCCACCCGATTTTCACAACATCTTATATATTTGACCTCAAAGTCAAATTCTTGCAATAATATCACCCATCTTATCAATCGCGGCTTTGCATCCTTCTTTGCCATAAGGTAATGCAGGGCAGCATATTCAGTGTGGACAGTCACTTTAGTACCAACCAAGTATGCCTAAATACCACAAGTAACTCTTGTTCAATAATTTTATAGTTATATTGACCACTGTTTAGAGTTTTGCTTATGTAGTAAATTAGGTGGAATAACTTGTTGCATTTTTTTCCCCAACACAACACCTAATGTCGTCCCACTTGCATCACATATTGCTTCAAAATATTCAGACCAATGATGATCGGGGTGGACACCAATTTGTCTTTCAAGAACTTGAAAGCTACCATGCAACCATCATCGAAGTGGAATTTCACCTCCTTCTCTAGGAGTGTGCACAATAGATGTGCAATCTTGGAGAAGTCTTTTATGAACCTCTGGTAGAAATCGACATGTGATGAGTCCTCAAATTAGACTCATCTAAGGCCTTATTTTAATGAAAATAGTATTCTCGATTGTTTATTTGATCTCAATATCTGATAAAAACTCCTAAGTTTTGGGTATTTGAGGATTTGATAGAACCATGGACACTTAGGCGCAAAACAGAAGCAAAACGGAGTAAGACAAGGTGATGAGGCAAAGGTGCTCATTCTCGATCACACTTGGTGGTTCGCCGAGTAGTGAAGTTACGCCTTTTATTACAGCAAGTAAGCCTTGAAGGAAGTGGATCAAAATACGACAAAAAAAAAACAGTCAGCATTTCGCTGAATAGTTTCACAAAGTAGAGTTATTCCGCCCAACTTTACAACATGCATGGATATAAAGGCAAGGTACAAACGGCGATGAACCAAAGAAAGGGAGAATCACCGATTCACTTGGCAACATGACTAAAGACGCCGAATTGATCCACCAGCACTAAATCTGACGCCTATAAATACTAAAATCTTTATTATTTTTGAGGAGTTTGAACATTATTATAATTTTTACTTTTTTAGCACTCTAGTTTATATTTTTCTCCCAAGTTTGGAGAGGATTTTGTGGAAGCTTGTTAAAAGTAGATTTTCTTCCTTAAAAAGGAAGTGGATCTTCTCCATTTATCTTTCTTTGCTTATTTTAAGGTTTAATCTCTTATACCCACTTGATTCCTTTATCATTTTAAGTATATTTGATTATTGTTTGATATGTGGCTAAAAATTCTTGTGGTGTGATTTAGCAAATATATGTTAATATTATTGTTGGGTCTGGCTTGCTGATAGGGTTAGATGAATTTTAATGGTGATTTCACCTAGTGTTTGTGGTTTAATTGAATAGGTTTGTAGTTGCAAATACGAAACCACCCATGTGTTTTCGGCTTGCCCGAGAGAGAGGTCGTGAAACCAAGATTACTAAAGTGATGGACTAAGGAGTAGGTCAACATGATGTTCAGCCCGAGATAGTGATCCCTAGTCCCATATCCAAGCACCCTCTATCGAAAGGTCATGGTGTGGCTAAGGCATAAGCTGGTTAGTTTAGACAAGTAGGTGTCCGAAAGGAACCCATTTGATATGGAATAAGTTGACCAAAAGGGAATTTACTTTCACCTAAAGCTTAGCCTAGTCAACATTGTCTTGCGAATTTCACTATCAAAAGTATGTACCTGTTAGTTTGTTCAACATGTATTGTGGTCACACCCCAAGAACTCTCTCATGTACTTGTTTTCTCCTTCATTTTTGATATTTTACTACTTGTGACAAAATCCCTTCTTTATATTTGATGCTTTGGTGTCACAGATTAAATTTATTTTGTTTTAATACTTGAACACTGTCTTGAACTATCATTATTTAGAATGTAATTCTAAGTAGCTACTGTAATACTTCAGGTCTAAAGTCTAATAAAGACCCTAACATGAGTTTATAAAGGTGGTTCACTTTTTTAAGGTCAAAAGTAGTGTGCATAAGCCATTTAGGGAGTTTTAGAATCAAAACGTCAAGGAAAGTCCATGACATCCGGAAACTAGTGCAAAAGGTTCTAGTGTGCCTTAGCCTATTTGACTAAGTCTTAATAGTCGAAAAATGATGAAATTCGGTGGTAAGGTGTATAACATGTATTAGAATTAGTTTATAGTCGAAACATCCGAGTACGACTCCCCAAGGACCAACCAAGGACCCTTGAGAAGTACCCTTGCAACTTGGCCAAAAAACTGGAAAAATACAGTGTCCATCGACGAGTTGCATGCAACGATCCATTGGTGAATCGACGGGGAGTCGATGCACCCGTCGATGAGGACTTATCCAAGTTTGTGAAAAGTCCATCTTGACAACTCTCTGACCAAATCGACAAATGCACAGGACGAACGTGAACAGTGATCGTCGTTTGACAAACGGGCCATTGGTCGTGTAGTCGTCTGTAATGATTGTTTTCACTACACGTTTTAGGATTAGTTAAATTAATTAATTAGGTGCTTATTTAATTATTTATCGGTTTAGGGAGGTCTAATTAAGTTATTTAATGACCTATATAAAGAACCTAACCTAATTAAACTAACCTAACCCTCATAATTTCCCAAACCCAAATTGCTCCGCCTTCTCTATTCTTTCTCTCTCCCAAAGAAACCCCATTAAAGACCAAGCAAACGAGGGTTCTAGGGATTTAAAAGTATCAAGTTTCTCCATTAAATTTCATCAATTAGTAAGGTATGGGATTCGTAGTAGATTCGTTTGTCATTGTCTTTATTGACGACATCTTGGTAAATTCGAAAAATGAAGGTGAACACATGGATCACTTGAGTGTGGTGTTACAAGTGCTTAAGAAGAACCAACTATTTGCTAAGTATAACAAATGTGAATTTTGTTTGAGGTCGGTAACATTTCTTGGTCATATCATCTCTAGTAAGGGGGTTGAGGTTGATCCAAGGAAAACCGAGATGGTCAAGAATTGGCCTAGACTATTAACTCCAACTGACGTTAGGAGTTTCTTTGGTCTAGCGGGTTATTATAGGAAATTTGTTGAATATTTTGTGTCCATTGCATCTCCCTTGACTATTTTGACCCAAAAGAATGTGAAATATGAGTGGTCGGAGGAGGAATGTGAAAGAAGCTTCCAAATCTTGAAGGATAGGCTTACATCCGCTGTGGTGTTGACTTTACCGGAGGTTACTAAGGGCTTCTTGTGTATTATGATGCATTCCGAGTGGGCTTAGGGTGTGTTCTTATGCAACACGGGAAAGTAATACCCTATGCCTCTAGACAACTTAAGGTGCATGAGAGAATTACACAACTCATGATCTTGAGTTAGCGGCCGTGGTATTTGCCTTAAAAATGTGGAGACAATATTTGTATGGTGTTCATGGTGATTTGTATACCGACCACAAGAGTATTTAATATGTGTTTACTCAAAAGGATTTAAATCTTCGACAAAGAAGGTGGTTGGAATTGTTGAAAGATTATGACATGAGCGTTCTCTACCACCCCAGCAAGGACAATGTGGTTGAGGATAATCTAAGTCGTATGACCATGGTTAGTGTGTCTCATGTAGATGAAGCAAAGAAAGACCTAGTGAAAGATGCTCATAGGTTGGCTCGTTTAGGTGTTAGATTGGATGATTCTCCGAATGGTGGTCTCATGGTCCATCATAACTCCAAATCATCTTTGATGGTTGAGTTGAAGTCTAAACAACACCTTGATCAACCATTGATGAAGTTGAAGAATTTGGTTATGGGTAATCTTAATAAGTCATTCTCCTTAGGGGGGCATGGTGTCTTGAGGTATCAAGGAAGGTTGTGTGCGCATAAGGTTGATGACTTGAAGAAGCTCATGGTTTGCGTTATTCCATTCATCCGAGTTCTGCAAAGATGTATCATGACCTTAGAAAAGTGTTTTCGTGGGAAGGCTTGAAGAAGGACATAGCGGAATTTGTTGGAAAGTGCCTAAATTGCCAACAAGTGAAAGTTGAACACCAAAAGTCTGGTGGTCTACTTCAAGAAATCCAAGTCCCTACTTCAAAGTGGGAAGACATTAATATGGATTTTTTGTGGTAGGTTTGTCACGGACACAAAAACAAAATGACTCCTATGGGTGATTGTGGATAGGTTGACCAAATCTGCTCATTTTATTCCCGTCAAGTCCACATTCTCGGCGGAGGATTATGCATAGATGAGATTGTATGTCGCCATGGTATTTCATTATCCATCATATCGGATAGGGGTGCACAATTCACATGTAGGTTTTGGAAGTCATTCCAAAAGGGTTTGGGTACCAAGGTGAAATTAAGCAGCGCTTTTTCATCCTAAAACGGATGGTCAACAAGAGAGTATTATTCAATTGAGGATATAGTTAGATTTTGTATAAGTGATTTCAAGGAAAATTGGGATATGCACTTGCCTTAGGTTGAGTTTTCTTAAAGTAATAGTTACCATTCATCTATATCTATGGCTCCTTATGAAGCCTTGTACGGAAGAAGATGTAGATCTCCAATTGGATGGTTTGAAGTAGGGCGAGTCTTCACTTTTGGGTCCCGACTTGATTTATAAGTCTTTGGAGAAGGTTTATATTAAGGAATCACTTGCAAATAGCTTATAATCGACAAAAGTCTTATGACAACCCTAGGAGAAGGGAATTAGAATTTGAAGAAGGTGATAAAATGTATTTAAAAATATCACCTATGAAAGGGGTGGTGAGATTCGGCAAGAAAGGGAAGTTGAGTCCTCGTTATGTGGATTCCTATGAAATTTTTCAAAAGATTGGTAAGGTTGCATATGAGTTGAAGTTTCCTAGTGAATTGGTTTTGGTTCATCCGGTGTTCCATGTTTCGATGCTTAAGAAGTGTATCGGTGATCCCGAGTCCATTCTTCCTATTGAAGGTCTAGATGTTCAAGAGAACCTCTCTTATGAGGAGGTTCCGGTTCAAATCCTTGAAAGACAAGTAAAGAAGTTAAGGAATAAAGAGGTGTCTTCCGTAAAGGTGTTATGGAAGAATCACCTAGTTGAGGGTGCAACATGGGAGGTTGATACGCTCAAACTTACTTCTCAAATAAGAAGTAAAGCGGTCGTATCAAGTAACGAACCCAACTAATGAGTTGGGATCGTTCCCACGAGAAAAATAGTTCAGACTTAACTTTATTCTATTATTACTATTGTTTAGTCAATTATTTCCGTAGAAAACAAAATACAATAAAGAGGGCGTTTTGTTTCTAAATTAATGAAATTAATTAACTAAATTAAAGTAAACAACTAACAGATTCAAATCTTGGAGCTTAATCAATTAATAAAAGTAACTAGGGCTTAAGTGTTCCCCACAGGTTCCTAACTTGATAATTCTAACTATAACAATTCTTTCCTAGTATCTTGCATGTAAAGTGATAAGTTATGTATCTCTAAATCCTTGGTCCGGCATCTAGAAAATTTCACTCCGCACCTTGGTCCGGCGACGTGTGTTGTTATACTAACCCTTACCTTTACCTCATATTAAGCATTGTATTTGATATTTGACTAAGTTATCACTTCGTACCAACCGACACTAGCCTATTAGATAGTATACACTAAATCTATGTTGATAACTCTTTTCCTATTATCTACCTTCTTGGTCCGCCAAGTAGCATTAAGGCGAGTTCTAACGTTGGCCATCCGTTAAAAAGACTTCTAAATAAAAGAATTATCAATACATGCAAGACATTATTCTAGAATTGCATGAGGAACCGTCGTGGCTATGACAGTCCGTCGTGGACTTCCGTAATCCCATACTAGGTCAGACTTCCCCATCTTTATTCAACAACTTCTCTCCTCACTACAATGCCACCTACGGGCCGTCACAAGCTCGACAGACTGTCATAAGCTCCGTAGGTGGTCTCTTCTGCATTTCTCGCTCAAAAACTTCCGCGTTAATCTTTGGACAGATTTCCTGCAAATAAAGAGAAACTTTCATAAAGATTAATACAAAAAGGCTTTTGGACACACACTAAACTTAAGGAAAAAACATTAAAAATTTAGTGAAACCACAGTACATCAGAGGTCGAGGCCGACATGAAGTCTGTTACCCTCATCTGTTTGAGAACTAAGGTTTGTTGTTCTTACTAATAATGAAAATAATGACTAAACTTGAAGTTGTTTTGATTTTTAGTGAAGTTTTGCAAAAATGTTCATGTTACAGTGAATTACAGTGAAGTTATGCCTATAGACTTGAAAATTGTCAATTTTACTTGTTTTGAGTTATGTTGTGCATTTTGATATGGTGAGTCTTTATGAAATGATATCGAGCATGTTGATAGTTTGAGTTGTAATATAATTGACTCCTTAGTGATATGTTGAGCTCATGTTGTTGTGAGAAGGAAATTCCTTATATTGTGAATTGAAGTTGTGAATTTCTATATGAAAATGTCATAATTAATGTTGTAACTCATATTTGTATTTTTGTTGGTTGGGCTACTATTCTTGAGTCTATTCCTTCCTTTTAAAAATTTTTAGTGTCATTCGGGGATGAATATTCCTGGGGGGGGGGGTAATGTAATACTCCGGAAGTCTAAAGCCTAATATTGAGCCTAACATGACTATCTAAAGGTGGTGTCACTGCTTTAAGGTCAATAATAGTGTATATAAGTCAGTTAGGATGTTTTAGAATCAAAACGTCAAGGAACGTCAATGACATTCGGAAACTAGTTCAAAAGGTGCTAGTGTTTCTTAGCTTATTTGACTAAGTCTAACGAGTCAGAAGATGATGAAATTTGGTGGTAAGGTTTCTAACATGTATTAGATTTAGTTTATAGTCGAAACTACTAGGTACGACTCCCCAAGGACCAACCAAGGTCCCTTGAGGAGGACCCTTGCGACTTGGCAAAAAGTTGTCAAAAGGCAGTGTCCATCAATGAGTTAAAAAGCGACAATCGCTTGGTGAATCGATGGGGCATCGATGCCCCCGTCGATGAGGACTTATCAAAATTTATGAAAGGTCCTTATTTACAAATCTCTGACCAAAACGACGACTGCACAGGATGGACGTGAACAGTACTCGTCGTTTGACAAATGAGTCGTTGGTTGTGAAGTCATCTGTCAAGACTGTTTTCACTACACGTTTTAGGATTAGTTAGATTAATTAATTTTGTGGTTAGTTAATTATTTAGGGGTTAAGAGAGGTCTAATTAAGTTATTTAATGACCTATATAAAGACCCTAACCTAATTAAACTAACCTAACTCTCATAATTTTCCAAACCCAAATTACTCCTCCTTCTATCTTCTTTCTCTCTCCCAAAGAAACCCCATTGAAGACCAAGAAAAGGAGGGTTCTCGATCTTTAAAAGGATCAAGTGTCTCCATCAAACTATCAATTAGTAAAGTACGGGATTCACCTTTGGGATCTCTTTCCCCAAAGGGCTCCTCCAAATTGATTTCAAAAAGTAGAGTTTTAGATGGGGTTTCTTTTATTACAAAATTTCTCATGTGTATTGATTTGTTTATGATACATTTTGGTTATTATGAGTAAATTAACACGTGTTATGATTTAATTATACTAATTATTGATGCATTGACCTAGTTGTGGAAAGATGACCTTTTCCCCTTAACCCTAGGTTGTGATCTAGAATGTAATTGTATAGTATTGATACAATTGGATTGGTTAGTGTGTGAATTACTATCCTATGTTGTTATTATTCCAATTATGAGTAGATTGTGATGTATTGTAATCCAATTATGTTATTTCTTGAGTAATTGACTTAAGTCTCTAATTCTAGGCTATGGACTGGTGATGAATTGTTGTATAGTGATTCAATTGACTTTATTATTGTGTTAATTACAATTTATGAATGTTATTACACCCTTTGTTGGGTTTAATTGGAGGGTTGATGGTAATACATTGATGATGACATATGAAGGAGATGGGGTAAGTCTTGTGATCTCAATTCTTTACTTTAATTGTGATTACTTGTGATTAAGTGATGATGTTGTATTGATGTATACCTTACATTAAGATTGATAAGGTTGGTATGATGTTGAATTGAAATGTCTTGATTATGTGATTTTGATATTATGCTTAACATGTATTATATGAGGTTGGTGAAGAAGTATCTATGGGCCTTACTATGATATAATGACGTTAATGTGCTAATCTCACATGTGAGGGTTGTAATGAAAGTGTTCTCATGCAATTATTATTGGGCTATGACTATGACTATATAAGGGGTAGACCCTATGAGCTAAACTAAGTTATGATTAATAATGAAAGAGATTTCAAAGGGGACATTAACTTAGCACAAAGTGAACTTGACCATGGGAGGTATTGACTTCCCTTAGAGGAAGATTCACTTTATAGTTCTATATGAGGTGTTTAATCCCCTTGGATGGATACTCACCCTATGTATTCTCATGATATAAGGACTCCAATGCTAATGAACATGTAGAGGGTTCAAGACATATCTCCTAGTTCCTTAACTATGTTGCCCCCATAGAAAGACTAGCTAGTGTATCCCCCTAGAAAAATATGTTAATGTTTTAGTTCTACCTTGACAAGTAAAGCACCTTCTTTCGGTGTAGGGTTCATCACACGAGATCCCATGTTTAGCTCATATGGTCTATTTCGATTAAGACAATTGTTCGTGAAAGTAAAATGAAGTAATAAAGTAAACTCTTACTAGGATGACTTGAGAGGTTTGACTTAGTCTAGGTAGGGGTATGTGACTCTATCTATACATTGCACTAGTTATCCTTAAGGGAAGTCTTAGAGGGATGTCATTCTTATGTATGTATGTGCTTATAAATATAAATGATATGTATATGATTATCTTACATGTTGATGACACTATATGACATTGGTTTCACTTATGGTTATGTCTATAGTCTATATTGCTAAGGTATGTTAATGATTTGTTTGAATGATATAGTATGTGAAGTTGGATGATTCTTGTTAAGTTTACTTAATTGAGTAAGGTTATGGGACTTTGCATAATCATTGAACTAGTTGACTTAATGAGGGTTCATGAGTAATAGTCTTGCTTAGGTTATGATGTTATGAACTCTTATACATGCTTGTTGATATTATAACTTGGAGCTAGATTTGTCTTGATTATATGCTCAATTATGTGATATACATGTTGACTTGACTAGACTTGTTATTGTTGGTCTTGTGTTGTATATGGTCTTGACTTATATTGTAGGTGCTTATTGACTTGTAATGTTGCTTGAATGTGCATAAGGCTTTTCAAAGGAAATTAGCATGTTTTAAAGAAATGTCCCTTTTTAGCATGATTTTAATGTGTGTATGCATATGGTCTTATACTTAGTACAAGTGATGTGCTAACCCATTTTCTCCCTTTTCCCCAACATTTTAGGTACCTTTTGTTAAAGGGCTTGTGACGACTTTTGAAGAAGACTTGGATTCTCACAATCCAAGTTGGGTAGGTCCTCACCACTTCGAGGACAATGCCATTTTATAGCTTCAGATACTGATTAATCTTAAAGACAATATGTTTATTTATTTCGATTGAGTATTAAAATTGTATAACATATATGTGGCTTTATTGTATTGATGTATGGGTTATGCCCCATTGTTATACTCTTGTTTAGATGGTAATGAGATGAGACATTCAATTTTAAGACTATGTGATATCTTTTATGTGTGTGTGTGTGTGTGTGTGTGTGTGTGTGTGTGAACTAGACTATGTAATCTTCTTATACAAAGGATCTAAGTATACTCGATATGAATATATACATATTATGTGTATGCAAGAGGTCTATGTAAACCTCATGATAGATAAAAGAAAAGTTTTAAATTTTTCCGCATTTTAACCTATGAATGTAATGGTGTAAGCTAAGAGGCTATTCTTAGTCCTTGATGAGGACGACGACACCGGTTATAACTAGGGGGTGATCCCCGTATGTGATAGCTACTACCTTCACTACCACTCCTATCGGACATGAACCCAACCCTTGGTTGAGTTACTTTACTAGCTTCGATAGTGTCGTTGATTACGAAATATAAAAGATACATATATTGAAACATCAGCATGTCCCAAGAAATTACGAACTCCTTTATAGAAATTTGGAGGTGGCAACTTCTCAATCACTTCAATCTTTGCTTTTTCAACCTCCAGCCCTTTTGCAGCACTTTATGACCAAGAACTATACCTTTTTTAACCATGAAGTGACTTTTTTCCCAATTAGGACAAAATCCTTCTTTACATATCTTTTGAGAACTTGACCTAAGTTTTCTAAACGCGCATTGAAAGTGTCACTCACAAAGGAGAGGTCATCCATAAATACTCCCATTGAATCCTCCACCATGTCGGTAAAAATGGATAAATGCAACGTGGAAATATGGTTGCAATATTACATAACCCAAACGACATCTGCTTGAAGGCAAAAGTACCATATGAGCACATAAAGTTTGTTTTTTTTGCTCTTCTGGGGCAATGATAATTTGGTTATAACCGGAATACCCATGCAAGAAGCAATACAACACTCTCTCGAATAGTCTATCAAGCATTTGATCCATAAAAGGCACGCGAAAGTGATCGTTTCAGTCCATGAATTTAGCTTTCGGTAATCCATGCATACTCTCCACCCGGTCACCGTCCTCATAGATACAAGCTCTTCTTTTTCATTTGGTACAACTGCGATGCCTCCTTTTTTTGGTACACATTGTACTGGACTTACCCATTAGCTATCCGCAATAGGGGTAGATCACTCATACGTCTAACCACTTGATTATTTCCTTTTTCACCACCTCTTACATCGGTGGGTTCAATCTCATTTGATGTTCAACACTTGGCTTGCAATCATTATCGATAGATCAGGAGGAATGCCCATTATATCAACGATGGTCCACCCTATAACTTTAATATACCTTCTCAACACCTCAAGGAGCATATTAATATGCCAATCAAGCAAATCGGCTGCAATAATCATAGTCAAGGTGTTATTTTCCCCCAAGAAGTCATAACAAAGATGGGGAGGAAGCACTTTTAGCTCCAATTTTGGTGGTTCTTCAGTTGTTTCTTAGTTTCTTAAAATCAATATCCAGCTTCAATAGAGTTATATGATATCCCCCCCAAACCTAATAAAGCTTCCACTACCTCTTCATAACCTTGAATTTCAGTCTCATCATAGTAGCAAGTACGGGTTCAAGTGGCTCACTCATACACATCAAATGGCTCACACTAGCCACAGTCTCATCAATAACATCACTAGTGGAGATCACATGAATATCATTTGGGTGTCTCATAGATTTACAAATGTTAAAGGTCACTTAATCTTTATTTACCCAAATTTTTAATTATCCGCTCTCAACATCTATCAATGCTCTTCTGGTTGCCAAGAATGGTCTTCCCAAAATGATGGGAATCTCAACATTTATTTTACAATCTAGAATGACAAAGTCAGTCGAGAAGATGAATTGGTCAACCTTTACCAAGAGGTCATACAATATTCCCACAGGATGTTTGATTGATCGGTTCGCCATCAAAAGTCTCATTGTTGTGGTGTTTGGTTCCCCCAACCGAATTTGTTTATAAATTGTGTATGACATTAGGTTAATGTTTTCTCCTAAATCGCATAGGGATTTCGCAAACTGAAGCATGTAGATGATGCAAAGAATGGTGAATGCTCTGGGATTATCTCTCTTTTTTATCAGCTCATTTGTCATGATTGCACTTCAATTATGAGAAACCTCGATCATCTCGAAATCCAAGCTCCTTCTCTTAGTGACCAACTCCTTCATGAACTTGGCATAACCCAACATTTTCAATAATGCTTCAATGAGAGGAGGTTCATTGATAGAGACTTGAACACCGATAGAAATATCTTGAACTTCTTATCCTCATTCTTCTTCTTGAGACGTTGGGGGAGTGGTGGCGATATTTTGGGCAAAGGTTGCATAACTTTTGGGGTGGAAATGTGTTTCTCCATTTCTTTTTGTGTCTATTATTACTCTATACTTTTGTATTTTTCATGCACTTGAGTTTTTTCATTGCCCGAAACATTTCCTATTGCTACCTTTCCGCTACGAGTAACCAACGCTAGTCTTCTATCATCATCTTTCGTTGCCATTCTTGGTTAAAATTGTGTTGCAAGTAAACTTAGTTGTCCTTCAAGTGTCTTGATTGCATCTGCATAAGAGTTCACTTTATTGTTCAATCATGAAAAGTCAGTTTTCATTCCTTTTAACAAGTCGTCTTCACCCTCCACTTTATAAAGGATGTGTGATAGTAGATCATTGACTAGGGGGCTACTATCACTTCCTCTCGTCTTGGGCTCCCACTTGAGTGAGTCTGGTTTCATAGTCTTCTTCTCTTCGCCAATAGGCATTTGCTTTCCCCAATCTTAATAGTATCTTCTTTTTTCTTCTCATTTTTGATAGTTCAAACCTTGATTTACACCTGGCTATGAATACCGTGGGTGGAAACCCTCCTCGTATCTCCTAGAGTTCTAACCTTGATTCTTCCCAGCTTTGAGTATTTGGAAAAAGAACCCTTCTTAACTCTAAACACTCCACGTGTCTCCTTCATATGTTTTTGTAATGAAGCCATTTGGGTTAGCATTTTCGTAATGTCTTCATATCTCTCTTTGTCAATTTGTTATTATGTCATTCTAAAAAAATGGAGAAACTTGGTTTTCTTGGGTGTACCATGCTTAATTTATTTTGGTCATGTCATCAAGAAGAAATTACCTCAAATGATTGTGACATTATTCCCGCTCGTACCAATTGATCAGCCACCCCTTTATCAACTGAATCAAGACTCTGGTAGAAGTATTATAGTAGTAAATCATTTGGCAACCCATGATTTGGGCATTTAAGTAAGATTTTCTTAAGCCTCATCCACGTTTCGTGGATTAGTTCGCCCTTTCTTTGCTTAAAATCTTGAATGTTATCTCTAAGCTTCATCATTTTGTATGGAAGGAAAGAATATTGTGTTGAATACTATAACCAACTCCCCCCATGACGTGATAGAGTTGTTTCCTAACTCATCCAACCATTTATTAGCTCCACCGTCAATGATAGTGGAAATAAACAGTCCGATGAACTCTTGCGACATATATAAAAAAAGGGGATGCACATCTCTGTAAAACTCCGTATATGCTCATGCGGATCTTTGTGGTCTATCCCTTAATAGAGTCCTTTCAATTGTAGGAGATGAAGAGTTGGCTAGTAACTCAACTATTGCATTTCCATCAGCTTGTGGTATGCAAATTGTACCCATCCCACCCGTTTGAGTAGAGTTATAAGCAATATTAATATCATTGATGTCGTCCTGATGACCTTCTTGACTACCATTCACCTCTTTCTCGCTCATTTTTGCTTCTAAGTAATCAAGCCAACACTACACAATGCAGCCAAACCTAATTCAACTACATCTAACAATTTACGCAAAATCTTCGATCTAAGAATTCTAAGTAGCGCTACTCCTGGGCAATGATGTCATTTTGATTAACGTTTCAATGATACTTCTACCAATTCTAGGTAACAATTATCGTTAGTCAGTATATAATCCAATTAAATGAGTTAGGCTCGATTTCACAAAGAGTAATTTTTTCTTCGAATTCATTTACAAAAATTTGACGATAGACTCTTCAACTGAACACTTACTACACATTTTTTTAGTTTAAACTCTGAATTTCAGATTATAGTTATCCAAACAAGGCTAACTTGACACAAAGAAATCAAATAATGAGGTAAAACTTGAGGAATTGAACAACCAATTATTGAGTTCACTTTAGTGGATGAACATTGATGCTCATAATGGGATAAATTATCGTGGGTAAGTAGGACTATGTGTAAAGCAATTTTCTCTCGAAAAATTACCTTATCTTTGTTGAATTCTCTCGAACGTCAACACTAGACGAGTGATGACTAGCCCTTGTCTTAATCAAATCCACTTTCTCGAGCTAGATACAAAGGATAGGATTCATGTTTCACTTTCTCAAGATGAAATCATGGTGACCCACTACTAAGGATGTCAACTTGTTATTTTGGCTTTGTTCTTTTCTCTCGAGCAATGACAAAACACTTAACTAATGGCAATAATCATGCAAGATGATCTCAAAACACAACAACAAATTAGACCCACTTTAAGTTAACACCATTGTTTACAAATCAATGACACCCACTTAGTAAAACTCAACAATTAGTCTCATAGAAAACCCCAAGAAGAGGGTATAGCTAATCATAGTAAAAAGATGAAAATCAACATTCATCATGTCTTACATACCTGGGTCTAATGAAAATTTGAAGTTAAAATCAACTAAGAATATCTTCTTTTACAAAATCTCTAAAAAAAAGTCTTGCTAAAATCACTCTCAATCTTTTCTTCCTCACATTTTTGAATACCTTTTCATCTCCAACAAAAATTAATTTTAAACAAGTCTGAAGTGTAATTGCTTGAAACCACTCGCCGAGGTTACTGGGGCTTTGTTGACAGTTCGGCGACTCGCCGATTGTTCCCGCCTTTAATTTTTATCTTATTTTTGGTATAGCTATTGTAACTTTAGGCGATCCAAATTGAAATCGTCCAATGATTCAACGAGTTACCTTTTTTCTTCTATCTCACCCATCAACACTTGTTACATTTTCTTCGGCACTTTTGGCGACCTGATCGACGATACACCGAAGGAACTGTTGCTTGCCGAAGTTACCCCAATTTAGCTCCAACATTCTGTAACTTTAGACGGTGTCGTAAAGATTTGGAGATTCACCGAGTGCCATCGGCGATCATCAAATCTTCATTTCTTCATTCCTTCAGCTTGCTTTGTTCTTTTTTGCACATTAGTGTCCATGTTTCATTCATAAATCTCAATACCTGAAAACTAGGGATTTTACATCATTTATTGGTGCAAAACATGCATTTGAGGACACTACCTCTATTAATATAAAACTTTGAATGAGTCCAAATCGTGGATTCATCAGGGGTAATGCTAAATGATCAAAAAATTTTGCCAAAATCTGGACAGTAAATTTATAAGTCTATTATATCTTTTTTATTTTAAAATAAATTAATCTTTTTTCCATTTTTATTTAAAAGTTACTAAAGTTAAATGGATAAAAATGCTTTAAAAGGTAAAATAACACAGATAAAATACCATTCCGGTCAAATTCTGATCAAATTTTCTGGTCAAATTTGTTTCATAATTTTAATATAATAAACAACTATTGTTGTACAGTGTGGTTACTACTAATAAATTTCAAGTGGGAAGGAAAGGTCCAAAGATCAACTCTTAGTAAATGTTTACAAATCTCCATCTCCAACTTTCTATTACTTTTGTCGTTGTTTGGCCAACTCTAATTACTGTTGATAAAACAAAATTAAATGCAAATGTTCACTTTTCAAAAACAGGAAATTTGATTTGGTTCATGTTTGGTCGATTTTAGTTAGTACTTCATCGATTTCAAATTAATTAAATTGTTGAGGTGTTTTACATCTTTTAAGAAAAGAAGACTAATAAATAAATTATGTATAACTTTTTGTTTTTATTTTTATTAATTATTGTCAAATTTATGATTAAAATAATTAAATAAGTAAACATTAATTAATAACTAATTCCAATACTAATTAATAAAAAGTAAAATTAATAGAACATTTTGAAAATGTCTATTATATTGACTTTGCGCGATAGTCCCCAATTTTGAAATATCCTGTGCCAAATTCACTTATGGGTAAGTCGTCAATCCCCGGACTATGTAAAGTAAGTCTTGAAAATTAATCAAGTAAGTTAATTTGATAAATAAAAAATGTCTCTATCAGTTCAATTAATAAGAAATTGAAGAAGTATTGATAAAACAAAATTAAATGCAAATATTCACTTTTTTAAAACAGAAATAAGTTTGTCATTTTTGGTCAACTCTAATTAGTGTTTTACTCCTTTTTTGAAATAAAATTTGATTCTGCATTGTATAAAGTCAAACAGGAAAATTTGAATACCTGTTTACTCTACAAATAAGACTTTTTATATGTAAAATTTGTTTTATGGTTAATTGATTGTAATTTTCCTTTTTCTTAGATCAAAGTTTGATTTTGAATATAGGGATAAATGTGGCCTAGATGAGTAAAGACAAATGAAAAGACTTTTGAATATGATAAGTCAAAGTCCCACTCACGTGTACGCCTTGTGAGCCGTCCGATCACATCAAAATTTATACAATTAGACTAATCAACGGTTCAGATTGAAAGTAAGGTAAACCATTTCTCCCAAAGTAACAGTCAATGCCTATTTTTGGACATAAATGTTAGAATTAGATTACTGAAATACAGACAACAAAAGTAGAGTAAATAAAGTGTTATTAAAACTATATATATATACACAAATTTATGTTTATGTATAGATAGGGTAAATGTTTTGTTTAGTTAACTTCATATTTTTTTGAATTTTTTGTATTGGGTTGAAGCTATTTTTTGTTAATGGAGGAAAAAACAGCAATTCATACAGTAATAAATGGAGTGCAGGCACTTGGAAGGGGTTTTGATGTAAATTATGATACAAGGTTGTTATATTGTAAGGGAATGGGTGGGTCTAGGGTTGTAGAAATTAATGAAGAAAATACAAGTGATCTTTGGTTATATGATGATGTTATTGTGCAAAATGTTTCAAAAGATATTAGCAACTTTCAAGAATCTGTTGGACGCCATGGAACTAATGTTTGCTCTTATAATGAGGTATGTATGTATCATGTTTTTGTGTTTTTAATTAACTCAAAATCTATAGTAATTCAATGTTGTTGGAAACCAAACTTGTTTACGATTTTGGTATGTTAATTTATGTCTAGTTACCATTTATAGTCAAATTGATACACAAATATGCTTTCTTTTTTTTTTCTTTTTTTGAGTTAAATGATGTTAGCTATTTTCATTGTGCAAATTTGTAGAGAGAATTCAAGGATTATTAGCTTATGAAATAAATATTTGTCGTGCTTTTTAGTCATTCAACTTATTTATTTTTTGTAATATAAACGTCAATCAACTAATATTAGTTATCTCAGAAATTCATTCCGAAGACAATTTTAAAAAATAAAAAATCGGATCAATTTAGTAGTTGATTAGAATAAATAGTTTTTGAAAATAAATTGTGTTTATAAAAAATTCTACCTCAGCAATATTTGCGGAAAATGTTGCTTGAATTGTAGGAGAAATGACAATTGTTGAGTGACTTTTCTATTACAAATCAATGTTGAGTGACTTTCTAAGATGATTATAATTAGTTGAGTAAACTGTTAGTTGAGTGGCGTCTATGAAACTAACTCGATTAAAAAGAAGTGCTCTAAGATTGCAGTCTCATGTTTGAAATCGGAAACATTGAACATTATGATAGGGTGCATCCGTTTAATTGTTTTGATCAGTAGTCTCGATACTTCATGCTATGCTCAAGTTGGAACCTTGAATGATTCTTTGTTTGAAGTTGATCTCCATTTTATCCTTTTTTGCTTTTCTGAGAAAGAAAAATAATCTCATCTTGCACCCTTTTGTCAGTAAATGGTACTTATGTGTATTTTTTGTATGGATTGTGCTACTATCGTTATTGTAGTTATTTTAGGCAAAAAAGGCTGTTTGTTTAGGCCAATTGCCAGTTAAAGTTAGTTACGAACATTTCCAGTATTTATGTTCTGCATGTTGCTGTTTTGTTGTATGACTTGAGGAGAAACAGCCTCTTGTTTAGGCCTGTGGTAGAGATGAGCCGAAGAAAAAACATTTAACCAGATTTGTTGGCGTGGTGCCATTAGATTAGTGGTAAAACATTTGTGTTTCACAAATCTGTAAATGTGATATGAATATTTTATTTTTCTATTTTTTCCTCATCGAGGAAGGATTTGCATTGTATCCATATAGAGGTCAAACATTCATAACCTGCAAATCGCTGCTTTGTATACATATAAACTCAAATTAGATATGATCAGTTGATGATAAAAGGTGACCTAGGTGAATCCCGTTAAGCTAACCTCAATAACATAATCCCCGGCTTGTATTTGGGTGGAAAAGTTGCACAAGTAGAAAAATATAATTAGGATAAGTCCTTAAAGAAATCAATATAATCATCATATACATAACAGACGGGAGGAGGAAGGGTGGATGTGCAAATGTGATATTTAAATCTTTCGATGGCGTTATCTTCAGAGCTTTCTGTGTTAGTTAGATGGTATACTGAAAAGGCTTATATAGTGGTCAAGTTCCATAAGAACAGTTTGTTAGGGACTAGACGATTACACCTCATCTCTCTACCACATGATTGTAATGGATGTAAATGGTACTATGGCCGAAATATATGAACATTACCTTATCTGCTCATTTTTTTTGGTTAAGAGAAACATGCTATGATGGTATATTTGTACATTGTAATCTCGAGATGATAGGAAGAAAATATGTTCTCAAAGAAGTCGTTCACTTGCGGAAACAGAACACATACACATTCATGTTTTTTTCATCTTTTCCATCAATATCATTGGCTCTCTTCATGTAAATTCTATATCGAGATGGTTTTCCTTTCTTCTCTGTATAAGTCATATTTCTTGGAAATAATCCGTGAGCTATAATTTTCACAGCCTCATTCTATATTTCATTTACCTTTACTTGTACTTTCAAAAATTCTAATTGAAACTTAGTTGAGGGTAATACTCGCGTTTTGTTGATTTGTAGTATCTGATAATCCAGTTTCTTGAAATTTTCCTTCCTAATGCGTTTTATTATTGTTGATTGCAGATGGTGGAATATTTTAATAAAAAGGCTAATCTACCAGGCCATGCTCCTCTTGGTAGCTTCAATGTTGCATTCAGTTATACTGGTTCAAAGAATATAGATACCGCGAGTACAAAGACGCTCTGTATGGATGGATTTTTCTTACCACTTTCTAATCTTCAACTCATGACTTCCCCTCTTGTTTTACGGGACGACATTAAAAGAGCTGTGCCAACATCGTGGGATCCGCTAGCACTGGCAAGGTTGGAATTCATCTTCATTGTTTTTTGTTACAAATGTCTATAGTTAACGTGTAAGTACCTTTACAAGAGCTTCTGTTATCATCTAAGGCAAGGGTTACTTCTGTGTCTTACAGCTTCATTGAGAATTTTGGAACACATGTAATTACATCTGTAACTATCGGTGGAAAAGATGTAATTTACGTTAAACAGCATATATCATCACCTCTATCCACAGTAGAAATAAAAAATTATGTTCAAGACATCGGAAATCAGAGATTCTCCAGCACAGGAAGCCTTACAAGTTCAGGTTTATTGAAATACAAGGTTAATGCTAGTTCCATATATTTCTTTGTTTTCAATCTCTCTGAGAACCTTTATTTTTATTACGGTTTATATAGTCTGTTTCACCCTTTGAGATATACTCTTATGTTTCTGTTCTGATTCTTCCTTTTGTTTAATTTAGCAGGCTGGTGATCCATCAATTTTCAATAATCAGGGGATATATCCGCAACCTACTAGTGCACCATATATTCCCGGAAATGGAAAAGAGGTATTTTACCTTCCCCTCTTCCATTTTCTTTGTAACTTTTTAAATCTTGTCAGCTTCGATGGGATAACTTTAGGATTATGAGCAGAGGAAATAATTCAGTGTGTCAATTGTCAAATATGTTGTGCTATTGAGGGTGAATTATGCTAGCCTATATGTATTAGAGGATGAATACTTAATTAAATTAAGCATGAAAATTGGTAAAAAAATTGAATGTTTACATGATATGTTGTTGTAACTTTATGTTGTAATGAAATACTTTTTTCCTCGAGATCCGAAGTAAAAGCTATTGTGCTGCCTCTAGCCTGTATGCATCTGTATCCTTTGTAGACAATACATATTTGGTGGAATGACAAGATTGTTTTTCAAACTAGGTAATAGTCTCACATGAATCACATACTCTGCCCCAGCTAGATGAATGAAGCAACAAAGGAAAAAAAAGGGGAATAGGGGAGTTTTGTGTGTCTGTGTGTGTGTTCGAGTGAGAGCGAGAGAGACAGTCCAACATAAAACATTTGGAGTATTAAGTCTTTGAGTGTCAATTTTCTTGTAGAGCTCTAGCTACTACTGGCGCATTGTTTGTAAATTTTGTTGATGGTTTTATTGACTGATTACATAGAAAGAGTTTGCTCTGACAGTGTAAACTTTTCTAACTGTCATGTTTGTGGGCCTGACTACCGCTGCACGTTAGTCTTGCGTGAAATTTTCTTAAAGTAGTCCGGAATTACTTAGAAAATTGCTTGGAGCACATGCTAAACAGTCCAGGATTTGGTTTTTTCGCAGCCTATATAAACATGACTTGGTGTATTTGTATCATCTTTCATTAAGAAATAATAAGAGTTTAGAGTTGGTGACATGACGTGAATTTCCATCACTTCCCCCATGTAAAATTCTGTATTTTTTTCTTTTTGTTATTATTGATTTCATTAAACATTGCCTCACAACACTAATGTTTCTGAATATCGATGGGGCATTGAGGTTTAACGTTCTTTTGATTGTATATCATGCAGGATGTTACAGTCATTTGCAGAAGAAGGGGAGGGGATGATCTGGAACAAAGCCATACTCAATGGGTGCATACTATTAGATCTTCTCCAGACGTTATTGAGATGTCGTTTGTTCCTATCATACTCCTCCTTGAAGGGGTTAAAGGGAGGGATTATTTGGCACGGGCTATAAGTCTTTATCTTGAATGTAAGACACTTGATCCTTTAAAGACATGTACAAAAGCAGTGAGCTTCGTTGTTTTTGTTAATGATAAGTAATCCAAGTTGCATGAATTCTTGCAGACAAACCTCAAATCGAGGAGCTTAGATATTTCTTGGAGTTTCAGGTCCCGAGAGTATGGGCTCCTGTACATGACAGACTTCCTAATCAACATAGAAAGGAACCTGTTTGCCCATCGCTTCAGTTTAGCATAATGGGGCAAAAGCTTTTTGTTAGCCTTGAACAAGTACGTTAATGTCTTTCGATCTAAATATAATTTTACTGGTTGATGCTACACGTATAATCTGGAGGATAGATGAACTAAAGCGTTTATCATTATGTGGCCGGCGGTCTCATTTTCAAAGGCCTGACTTCTGCTCTTGGTTTTGATCCACTGCAGGTGTCAGTGGGACGTAAGCCCGTGACCGGCATGCAACTATATCTTGAAGGGTCGAAGGTTAATCGACTATGCATCTATCTTCAGCATCTTGTTTCTCTTCCTAGGATTCTCCAACCATACTGGGAAAGTCATATAGCAATTGGGGCTCCAAAGTGGCAGGGTCCTGAAGAACAGGACAGTAGATGGTTCGAAGCAGTGAAATGGAAGAACTTCTCACATGTGAGTAGTGCACCAATTGAGAGCCCGGAAACTTTCATAGGAGATCTTTCAGGTGTATACATAGTCACAGGAGCTCAGCTTGGGGTCTGGGATTTTGGTTCGAGAAACGTCTTGTATATGAGGCTCTTGTATTCAAGGCTACCGGGCTGCACTATTAGAAGATCGTTGTGGGATCACACCCCGAATGACAAGTTAAGGAAACAGGCTGATAGCAATGGCAATGAAAGTTCAATTCCAGGACAGAATTTTATAGGCAATAAGTTGGCAAAATTTGTTGACATGACGGAGATGAGCAAGGGACCTCGAGATCCTCCGGGTCATTGGGTTGTCACAGGTGGAAAACTTGGTGTTGATAAAGGGAAAATTGTTTTGAGATTGAAGTATTCTTTGTTAAATTATTAGTTAGAAAGGGAGAGATGGTGAATTATATTGGTGTTCTTGTGTACTCACTTTGTTTTAACCCCAATATAAGGCATTTCAGGAATCGGCCTGATTCTATCTCTTTTCTTACCGTTTGAAGAAAGGAAGGATCCCAAAGAATCGGTCTTTTTTTGTTGTTGTTGAATTTATATACTTGGTGGTTTTCGATGGGTAAGTTTCTCAAATTTTGCTGCATATGTCTTTTGTCTTGGAAGTGTAGTCAGAAAATGTCACTCATCATCTCCTATTTTGTCAAAAAATGACCTAATGATCTCCTATTTTGTCAAAAAATGACATAGTTTAATGACTTATACGTCACTTCTGTCTAAACAGATGATTTTTAGTAGAACTCCGATATGGATATCGAAGAAGAAAGTTCTCAAAACTTGTAGAAACACATTCATTATTATTTCTAGTTCTCGAATACCAAATCTAAAAAAAATAACTCCCGGCTTTTTTTAGTTGTCATGTTATGCTTTCCGGGAATAAATTTGATAATTAAATTTCAAAGTTAAATTTAATTACATTAATTTGATAATTCAAAATAAAAATTATAGATATTCAAAAACTATACGGAAAGTATTATAAATTGCAACATTTTTCATACCGATATAATGAAAAAATACATCTTAAAACTAAGTCAAAATTCATATCGTTAGTCTCTCGAAAAAAACTAGGAAACCTAAAAAAGGACGACGTAATAGTAATATATTCACATTAATTAACATTAGATGACATAAACACACTTCTACATAATAAATTACAACTTGTTTCATTTGTTGTAATTCCTGCCAAGTGCTAGTATATTTGTGTGACGATAAATCAACAGAGTAGTAGACGCTTTTGATTATCATCTTAGATTTTTTTTTTTGTGTGACAAATAACTTCATACATATTGTTTGAAAAATGAAGACCCCTTGAATTAAATTCATGTCTTAGAACATATGGAGTAATTAACTTTGTCTTAGAATTGACCTCCTTGAAAAGTTTGTCCAAATTGCCAATTAGTTGGAGCAACACTGTAAGCAGTGACTATCCTTCCATCACTAGCTATTACTTTGAAAGAAAGACTTTGGCCATTAAGGTATGAATGACTCTGCCAATTTTGACCCCAATTTCTTGACATCTTTTGCCACCCTGTTTTTGATCCCTTTATGGACACTGATCGGATGTCTCCTGCACCTCCAACGTTTGTTATCAACACTAGGTTGAAGTAGGAATGACCATTAATGGTGAATCTCATTTCTCCTTTCTTCATGCAAGGGACCCTGCCATACCATAACAAAATCTCTTTTAGAGACAACATAATGTGTTGTACCACGTTAACAAAAAGCGCTAATACCTGTACACTCATTAGTATTGGATCCCGTTTAGCTATAAGTTTTAGTAACATTTGAAAAAAAAGACTAATTGTCTCTTAAAATATGTATATTTAGCGGCAATTAAGTTATAAAGTTAAAATTGCCGCTTAAGATCATGTTTTGATTAGTTTCCTAGGGAAAACACTCAAATATGACATCAAACTTTGTGAAGAAATTCATCTATATCATGTGCCAAAAGTTTAGTTCATATATGCTATTTAGGATTAAGAAAAGACTCATCCATGTCATTAGTTGTTAACTGATCGACATAGATGAACAAAACTTAAAACTAATAGCATTATGAGTCATTTTCTCAAAGTTTATTGGCATATTTAAGCCTTTTTTAACAAAAATAATTAACTAATGACGTGATGGAATCATAATTGACCACGTGTGAAATGAATCTTGCAAAATTGAAACCGTTATCAGTTGACAAAAATGAGATAGATGAACCTTTTTTCAAAAATGCAAATGACATATATAGATGAACAAACCTTTTAATCGATAACATAAATGTGTCTTTCTCAAGAGGTTTTAATATAAGAAAAAAAGAATATAAAAGAAAATTAGTCAAAAATGAATTAATTTTGCCACATTAAAGGGTCTATGGAAAAAGAAGTTGATGGTGTAAAAGTTGTAACTACCAATTTAAAGACAATTTTATACTAATACCTTCTATAGATGACAGGGACAATGCCAGCTCTATATAGAGCAATTTTTAAAAAAGCAGGCTGAGCCAAATCAAAGTGTCTAAGAGGAGGATTACACCAGCCACCATTGTTATTAGCCAGGGCATAGTTTGGTGGGCAAAAGTTAGTAGCCGTGACAGTAATAGTTCCACGTCGACACCATCGAGGGTCAGCATTGACATTGCACTTGAGTTCATAGCAAGATCCACAACTCAACCCACTATTAAACAGTGAAGTGCTCAAAGCTGCAGTATTTGTACCATAACCTTGGCTGTACAAGTTTCCGTATCCACATGCTCCTCCTGTGCATGAATGCAACAACAAAATTAAATTTTAATAAGAGGCCTTAAATGTTACCTATACATAAATATATACATACCCATGGTGCCGGAAGCATCAGAACCACCGTAGAAGGTTGCATGAGCATTCTTCCAACCAGTATAAACTCCGAGTTCATAAGAGTGTTGTACACATGCAAGAAAAACAAGGAATAGAAATGGCAAATGATGATATTCAATAGCCATTTTAATTTTGGTGGTGAATGGTGTTGTACTAGTTAATTACTTAAATTGGAGGAGGATTGAATATGGTTGGGAAATTGAGGTACAAGGAGATGAGGCTAATCCATTGCTATTTATAGTGTTATTAAATAAACTCTTATTAGCCCGTTTTATTTTGCTCCCTAGCTACTCTAGCAGGACCCCTCCACCTGTGGGTCGGCCCCCATGAATTCTTTTGACAACTTATCATTTTTTTGTTTGAGGTTTTATCATCTTCATTCGGTTAGGAACAAGTTATATTAGACTTCAATGGCACCTTTTTGTTGCCCCTTCGCCAGAAAATTATATTATTTTGTATATGATTAAAATATTTTTTAGGTATATATTAGATGTTGAACTCCCTTCAACTATTTCATTTGTCTATTTTTTTAAATTTTGAACCTCTCATTGAAAAATCTGATTTCGCTACTATTGAAATTTTCCCCGAATAAATTACAGTAGGATAAGTTATTAATTTGACCATGTACATATAATAATTTATTTCTAATCTCATGATTGTCTTATGTCTAATCAAACACAGAATAAAAGATCATACATTTTATCTTTAAAATTATCATACATTATATCTTACACCAACTCCTAGTAAGGATACATATAAGGCATACATTAAATTAGAAGTGAAAGGTTATCAAGTTTGAACTGGACAAGAACCTAACCAAGAGATTGAATTTAATTAACATAATGCATAACAAAAACCATGCATTTATGTTTTCTTTTAATTTTCATTGTTTAATATAATTGTTGGACCCTCAACTCTTTTCCTTCGTGTTCTGGCAAGGTTTTATTTAGAAAAAATTACCTCATTGGTCAACAAATAATTAAGCCAAAAACTGCACGTGCTAATTGAGTAATTCTCCTTAATATTATTCTTGTATGACAAACAAAAATATCAATATGAACAAAATATGAACACAACAATAAAGCAAAAAAAGTCTTCAGTTTCTTTTTTCTTTTTAATATTTTCATTATTACAGCCTTTATTATCATCAAGTTGATACCAAAATTTGCCCCTTTCGACCGACAA
>NC_028645.1:16758994-16768670 GCF_001406875.1 Solanum pennellii | reverse complement strand
TATATATATATATATATATATATATATATATATTCTAGTCACATGTATTTTTGTAGTTAATTTTCCTTAATTTCAAAATTAAAATCCTAGAGTTACCTGTAAATTATATATTATAAACTAAAAAAAAATGTTAACCCAAATAACTTTTACAAGGAAAATTATATGACAAGACAAATATGTGATACGTACTTAGAATCATTATAGTTCAAAATATTATAATTGGCATAATACATAAATATGCCCTTTAACTTGGTTTCGAATCACATTTATGTCCTGTAACTTTTGGGTTTGCACAAGTATGCACTTAAACTTGTATAAAGTTGAACAAATAGACACACATGTCCTGCATATCATCCTATATGTCATTTTTTGTTTTATGTGGTGTCCGACATGTATTGTGTCATGTAGGACTCATGTGTTTATTTATTTAAAAGTTGGATAGTTAAGGTGCCTGTTTGTGCATTATAAAAGTTGAAGGTCAAACTTGAAATTTGAAGTCAAGTTTATGATATGTATTATGTCATTATAATTTGTAGCTATATGTAGAGTTTAATAACAAATTTCTCTCTTCTCTCCCTTTGTCTCCCTCGCCTCTCTCTGTCCCTCCCTCTTGCCCCCTCTCACACCCGCCCAAACCATTGCAACCCAAAAACTATTCCACTTAAATATGACGATAGTATTTTTGTTATTTTATATCAATTATATTTTGTATTATGTATCAATTATATATGTGTTATGTATCACTGTATTATTACAACTTTTATTCTGTCAATCATACACAAATTTTGTTCGTTAATACTATTGATACAATTATATTCAATATGCGATACAAATCAATTGCATTTAGACAATTATATTTGTATTTGTATTCTGCATCAGTTGTATTCGTGATGAATCGGAAACAACATGTATTTATGCTCTCTCTTTCCTCTCTTAATTTTGTTCATTTGTTTCCTCCTAAAATGAATACAATATACAAATCAATTATATCGATTATATTCGTGATATAACCTGATAACAATGGATACCACATGTATCCAACCTCTCTCGCCTCTCACCTCTCTCTCCTAATCCTCACTCGCCTCTCTCCTCCCTCTCCTAATCTCACTCACCTCTTCTAGTCTCGCTCGCCTATCACCTCCCCTAATACGCGGCTATAATTCATAATTAAAAAATTATAGTATTATGTAATTAAGCAAATTGGTTAATAACATTTTGTCAAGAAAGAGTAAATAAAATTATTAGAAAATGCATAAATAAAATTTTAAAAAGAAAATAAAGATCTCCTCTAAAGTTGAATAAAGTAGTTGTTGTAGTAATGATTTGTGGGATGCTTAAAATGAATCACAGAAATGGAGGCAAAAAAAGCAGCAATTTCTTGGACGGCTGATTTGTCACATGTTGAAGAAGATCTCATTATTAGGTCAAACTATTAATGACGTGTCAATGCTGACCTGTCATTTCTCGGGTTTCATGATAATCCTCAAAGTCAAGAACCAAAAACACAACTACTAACTTTTATATTGCCAGCAAAATCACTATTCTATGACTTCATAATAATACAACTGCCTTTCTTATTGTCATGTTTATTAAAAACTATTATTTCAAAATACTTGTTGTTAAGGAATAATTGAATATTTTTTTCCAATTTAACCTGAATTAGTATTAATTGAAATTAAAGAAGGAAAAATTACATAAGAAGATAATATATGCTATGTAATTATTTGTTATATATGACTATAGTTTAATAAATTTATAATTCACTGTTATAATATCTATCTAATAGCTATTTTTCAATTTAAAAGTATATCTTTCAAGTTCAATAAATCTATAATCCACTGCTATAATATCTATTTAATAATTATTTTTCAATTTAAAAGTATATCTTTCGATTAGTGTATTTTTAGGCTTAATATTAGGCATCATATTTTTCAAATATCCATCTTTCCTATTTTCTCTCTCATGAATTAGGAATTTCAACTCATTTAGGACTTACTATTCAATGGTTTAGTGTCCTCAATGGCTATTTTGCGCTCATAACTCATATTAATACGTTGATATGCAACAATGAAGACTTAAGAACTTTTAATTGACTAAAGACATAAGCTATGATTTTGTCATTCTGCATTAACACACAATCCAAACCAACTCTAGACGCATTACAATATACGACAAAACGTTGAGAACCTTCTGGTATGGTCAATGCTGAGGCAGTAGTCAACATCTTTTTCAATTCCTGAAAAATTTTCTCACAAGCTTCAGATCATTGAAACTTAACTGTTTTCTAAGCTAACATGGTCAAAGAGGACAAAATAGATGAGAACCCCTCTACGAACCTTCTATGATATCCAACTGTACCGATTCATTTGGTCGTTTTGATTACTAGAGTTTTTCATTGCATAAAAGACTATTTCGATAGATTGTAAGTAGGTATTTTGAACTACTCATAACTACATTTATGAATTAACACTAAAATTAATAGGATTTAATATTTATTAATCCATAATTTATACCCATATATAAATCAATTAAATAAAAGAAAGAAGGGTTGTATTATTTGGTTATCAGAATACAAATAGCATGCACCCCATCTTCTTGGTTCTTAGCACCGCCGACAAGTTTGATGCAACGTCTACGGATTGAAAACATTTGGAGGCATTGAGGAAAGGAAAAATTTGAGGAAGTAGCTTGCTTGACTTCAACTCTTAGGTGGAGGTAGGTTATCGTTTATGCTATTTGATAGTAAACTCTTAGTAGTGATTGATAAACATTGAATGATATTGTGAAGTTTTTTATGTACTTGATAGTGTGGTTGTGTAGCTTGGTTGTGTGTTTTGTGATTGATCTGAAATCCTGAGACCATGGAATATATATTTTTGAACCCTCTTTATCGAAGTGATGCCTTGAATAAAGAAGGATTGATGAAATATTATCAATGAATAGAAAGTGGTGATAATAAGTGATAAATTAATGGTATTATTGGATAGGAGTGTCATGTTCAGACACGATATAATTTGATCGGAGTGTCACATTTTGACACGGTATTCTTGGATTGGAGTGTCACGTTCCAACAAAGAATTCTTGGATAGGAGTGTCACGTTTCGACACGATATTCTTGGATCGAAGTGTCACATTCCGACACAGTATTCTTGGATCGAATTGTCACGTTCCAACACGGTATTCTTGGATCGGAGTGTAACGTTTCAACACAGTATAATTGGATAAAAGTGTTACGTTCTGACACGATAGTATTAAAGGAAAAAAACATATGGAATTAACAGAATGTAGTCAATCTCAAAGAACTCAATTTCCCAAATGGTTTAGTTAAAGGCATGAGTCCTCATGGATGATTTTGATATTGTTGACTTATTACATACTTACTTTAGTGTTGTCGACACTGGTTCATGTTGTTTGTTGCTTATCACCTGTTAAGTGCTATAGTTGAGTCCATACTATTATTCATTGTATATTAGTTTCTTTTTTTAGGTTGGCCGATGATACCTACTTAGTACATGTTGCCCTGTACTGAGCCCTACTTGTGCTTTTTTTTTCCAGTTTATGGAGTGTAGTGAGTGTACCAGCAACTTTAACTTTCCCTCAACTCTAGTCCGTCTCTAGCAGATCAGGTTCTAAGGTGAGCTATTAATTCAAGCTTGCGTTGGATTCTCTCGGTCATGACATGATGTCCTATATTTACGGACACATATCATTTTATTCTTTTATTCTGGTGTATTTGATATTCTTAGACTTAGTATTTGGAGATTAGATGTCCTTGATGCGATTACTTTCTGGTTTTGAGAAATGATATTTAGTAAGATTTTGAGCTTTCACATTATGCTTGTATTTTGTAAGTGAAGGTTAAATTTGTTGGTTCTCCCACCTAGGAGGTGAAGTGTGGGTGCCACTCACAACTCCATTTGGGTCGTTACATCAACCCCAAGAAACTACTAATATTATTTGGAGATGTGGGTCTAGGTCAATTCTACATTGCCTCTATTTTCTGAGTATAAATTCTAATTCAATCACCGGAAACAATGTAGCCTAAGAATACCACAGTTTCAAGCCAAAATCACACTTAGAAAACTTGTCAAACAACTTTTTATCCTTTAGAGTTTGGAGAACTATTCTGAGATGACTAACATGATCTTTATCATTTCTCAAATAGATTAGAATGTCATCAATGAACAGGATAACAAACATATCTATTCATAAGGTCCATAAAATTTGCAAGCGCATTAGTTAAACCGAACGACATAAGCAGAAATTTATAATAACCATAACAGGTCCTGAAAAAATGTCACATTCCTTTACTCTTAACTGATGGTAGCCAGATCTAAGGTCTATCATGGAGAAACAAGTGTCACCCTGAAGTTGATCGAAAAGATTATCAATTATTGGAAGAGTATACTTATTCTTGATTGTAACCTTATTCAACTGACGGTAGTCTATACACATCCTAAGACCATCTTTCTTTCTCACAAAGAAGACCGAAACGTCCCAAGGTAAGACACTTGCTCGGATAAAACCCTTTTCTAGGAGATCTTTCAACTGCTCCTACAATTGTTTTAACTTTGTTGGTGTCATTCTATATGGAGGAATAGATATATGACGACTATTAGGAAGAATGTGTATATCAAAATGTCTTTCTCTCGACTTCTGAAAACTCTTTTACCACTGAAACTAACTGAATAGGGCGTATCTCAACACTAGAGTCATTAACACGAATTAAGTGATAGACGCACCCCTTGGAGACAAACTTTTTGGCCTTGAGGTACGAAATACAATGAACCTTAGGCATTACTGAACTACTTTTCCACTCTAAGACTGGCTCATTTGAAAACTGGAACTGGATAACTCGAATTTTACAATTGACTGAGGCATAACAAACATGAAGCTAGTCCACACCAAAAATGACATCATAATCTATCATGTCTAACTCAACTGAATCGCCATGGTGTTCTTGTGATTGATGGAAATGGTACAATCACTATAGACTCTATCTACTAGAATAGATTCACCAATTGTTGTAGAAACACTGAAGGATTCACTAAGTTACTCAAAAATAACATCAAAATTTGTTGCAACATAAGGATTTACAAAGGATAAACTCACTGCTGATCTAGCAAAGCATAAACATCCAAGTTAAAGACTTGTATCATACCAATAACAACATCTGGAAAATTCTCTTTCTTTTTTAGACTAGTGATATCATACATACGATTTCCTCCTCCGCGTGCCCCTGAAGTATCTCCTCTAGATGTAGTTTTTTCTATTGGAGCAACTAAATAAGACTGGGCTCTATTGCCCCCGTTACCATTCCTGCTTGTTTTTCAGAAACTCTCGCATAAAATACCTTTCTAGCCACACTTAAAGCAACCAGTGGATCCATCACGACACGTCCCTGAGTGGTTCCTTTACCACGTAGCACATGCAGGAGGCTTACTACCCCCTTGTGCCATACTACCCTGAGAATAAGCAGGTGTAGTTTTGAAATTCTTACTATTGTACTCATTTTTGTTCTTTGGTGTAGGTGTACTAGCAGATGATGGAGCAGGTCCCTTTTGTTTCCGTTGGAAATAATACCGATTTTCATTAATTTTCTGCTACTCGGACTCATTCCCTAATGTCTTAGCTCTTTTGTTCTTAAACTCTTCTCTATCCCTCAACTTTTCCTCATCAACTTGTTGCACATGGATCATTATCCTTGCTATGTCCATATCCCCTATCAGCATAACTGCCTAGCCTTCCTTTCTTGACAAGTGTGATGACCCAGCAACAAATAAACTCATCTTGCTCCTCATGTTAGCAACCATCTCGGGAGCATAGCGAGAGAGTTGTGTGAACTTCAGACTATACTCATGAGCGCTCAAAAAATCATGCTTAAGAGTGAGGAACTCTCTTACCTTAGACTCTCTCAGTTCTAGGGGAAAGAAATGCCCAAGAAGGCCTCCTTCAAACAATCCCAACTCACATGTAGTGCTCCCTCAACTCGGTTCTTCTTCCATTGGTCGAACCATATCCTAGCGACACATTTCATTTGGTATGTATCTAGTTTTACATGCATGATCTCAAAAACCTTTTGAAGATCTTCAACAAAACTCTCCGGATCCTCAGTAACACTAGAACTTGTGAATCTAGGAGGATTCATCCTTAAGAACTCGCGGATCCTGAAAGTATCAACCACTTCCTGAAGATTCCCTCTATGGTACCCATCTTGATCGGTCTCAACTTGGTTTAACATCCGGATAGCCTAATAGCACTTAACATTGGTGACCTCTCCTTGGGGTTTCATTTTTGGTGCATTATGTACCCCTTGTTCAAATGGTTCAACATTCTATCTAGACAGACGATCTCGAACAACTCTTCGTGGAGGCATGATCTAAAAGACACACACAAGCACAAGTTAGAAGAAACTTTATAGACATGAGTATGAAAGAAATGAGGGAAATTTCTAAATGTTGCAACTTCCTAATCATAGATGTTGCGCTTCACACCGATAACTTGGACTCTAGAGACAATACTTCAAGACTTCATAGACTCCCTAGGTCTCTTGAATCTTGTGCTTTGATACCAAGTTTGTCACGCCCCAAGCCTACACCTGGGGGGATGACACTCGAGAAGCATTGTTGGTCCCAAGAGAACCCTTGGCCTGACTTAGTTACTCAGCGAACACTTAAACACAGGAAATGGTCTCAAATAAGAAACGTATGAAATAAACTTAGAATGTCTTAAAAGAATCATTCAAACTAGTCAAGATGGCTACTCAAATCTTAAAACCTAAGCCAATAATAAAGTAGTGACAAATGAGCTAACTGATTGACTATCTCTAAAGCCTCTAATAACTGAGATCGATGTCGAGACAAGGCCCACGACATCCTAATGAACTAAAATACTGAAAGCAATGAAAGGGATCCTCCAAAAAGCAAAGAGACTCACCACAAAACTATGAATGCTCAAATGGATCAACGAAGCATTCTATATTGATCTCGGTTACCTGTGTATGAATCATAAAAAGATGCAGACCAAATGATATTAGTACATTGAATGTAAGAGTATTTGAGGGGAATGCTGAAATATGACATAAGCTTGAAATGAACTAAAAGAACAAATTGGTCTTAATTCAGCTGACCTGAACTTAACTCATTTCTGTATAAAGCATTAATGTAAATACAGTATAAGGAAAAACTTTTAAGAAATAATTAACAACTTTGTTTGTATGAAAAGATACAATATGAACTCTGTTTGTATATGAAAATATAGTATATAAGAATACACAATACTTATGTGGGAGTTTCTCTAACCGATAACCATATGTTGACACCAAATTTTAGTCTGATAGTTTTCAAATTAATACTATTTGAGTATTTTATTTTAAATAGTTCAAAATACATGTTATGTCATTTTAATGCAATTTTATGATAGTCATCCTTTTTCTCAAAGTATTAGGATTTTTATCGATTGTTTTGTTTATATTATTTTGTCACAGCCGGAAGTTCAAATATTTGTTCATTTTTTATAAAATCATAATTTTAGTTAAATTATATTTTTACATGTCATTGTTATGTTTATTACATTTTTTTATAATATTCATTTTATTTGTTACATTGTTTATTCATTTTAATATTCTGCGAAGTCTAAAAAGTCATTAAAATTTGAATAAAATTTGTATACACAACTATCTTATCAACCAACAATTTTTGGGTCACGATCTCTAGCCCTTAACTTAGGTCCATTTTTAAGAATTCCCTGTATATAGAATATTTGACTCATTAGGTTAAGGTGGTGGATAAAATTTAGGAATATTTAAGATTTTTAGGGTTTAAGAGATTTTTTTATTGTTCATTCTTTTTTTGTGAAAAATTTTTACGAAGTTCCGCCGGAATCCGGCGAGTTCACCGCTCAAAACCTGTTTCTTTTTTTCAAGCAACAATTGGGAACCAGCTAGACCCATCATTATCTTCCTTCCTCTCCTCCCTTTTCCGACCAGCCATTCAACTACCAAATCACTGTCAGAACCTACCTCAACACCATTGCAACTCCAGAAGCGAACATCAACCAGAACCCACCCAGAGACCAAAAGACCGAAAAACTCCATTTCCATTTTTCCCGTTTCTAGTCAGCAACTCACGCAACATGTCCCTTCGCCTCTCCCCCTTAACGATTTTCTTCCTTTTGCAGGTGCTCCGGCTATCCAAAGCTATGCCTCGTTGTTGTTCCGTTCTCTCTCCGGCGTGGTTTTATTTCTAGTGAAGTAGTAACTGGCATCTCTAGATCCGAAAAACTTTTGTCCAGTGAGCCTCTTTAATTCTTTACATTTGATTAATATTTGTCTTGTACTTCATTTGTTAAATAATTTATTTCAATAAGTTTTGTTATTGATTCAAATGTTGAGTGGATTGTTCTTATTTAATATTTGCTCGTTATTTTTTGCTTTGTTCATAAATTAACTTTGATTTTGTACTTCATTTTGGATATTGACTAATTGATTTACATATTTTATTTCATAGTATGGAGTAGTAATTGATAACTGTTCACTTTCATTATTTTAATTTGTTCATTTTATGACTTGTTCATATTCTCATGAAGCTCTGTTTTCAATTTTTTTTAATGTAGTTCATTTTGATATCTTTTAGTGGATATCCATTTTTCTTTTATTTTGTTTATATTATATATGTTTTAGTCGTTTTGTTTTATAGTGTATATTTGGTTGCTTCTAATTTACGTAATGATTGTATGTGTCTTTAAAGGATTTTCAGCAAGTTGGTGTGTTCCTGTTTTATTTATTATATGGTTATTGTTATTATATTATTATGTTGTTACCTTAGTTGTTTCAATTTATTTTATTTTGTCCTTTGTTTGTGTAATATTAATTTTATGCTTGGAAATATAACAAGTCTAAAATTGGACGATGAAGAAATTATTGTCGATTTTCAAGACCTCCCATGTTAATAAGACGGGTTTTGATTTTTAAGTTATTATCGTGTTTATTCATATTTATTCATTACTAACACTTTTACTAACTATTTACATATTTCCAAAGGCGCTTCCCATAGAAGCTATTTGAATTAGGTTCGAATATTACTCGTATTCATTATTATTTATTATTGACGATAGACAAATTTAGGCGTCTATATTATTGTTTTATCATATTACTTTTGTTACTAGATGTTTAGTATACTTGTACATTATTTTATTCTCCTTCTTAATTTGAAAAAAATGAATTCAGTTGGGACCCACATTTGTGGATTTCGAAGGATGCCCTAAATCTTTCCCTTCGGAATAACTTGAACCCTTATCTAGATCAATTGGTTTAATAGACTTTCTATTGAGTTAATTAATTAATTGATTTCCTAGTTTTTCTAAAAATTAGATGGCGACTCCCTCTTTTTATCTCTTTACACTTTTATTAAATTTCTTTTAACTAATTCCTTTAAAATTGAGTCACCGAGACGTTGGGCCCTCTCTCGGGATGTCAACACCATCACATATGGTCTATTGCTATGATATAACATTTTTCTTTACGCTGCTAGGGTCGTCATATACCTTGCCGAGTGTATAGAACTTTACTACTAAGTGGATCACTAGTCTATGCTAAAAAACACTAAGGAATCATATAAAAAGTATGACCCTTCTCTATCCATGGTGGCTACATGGTTTTGGGGGGGGGGGGGGGTAG
>NC_028645.1:16750887-16758728 GCF_001406875.1 Solanum pennellii | reverse complement strand
TTGGGGGGGGGGGGGCTAGGAGTTGTTTGAACTTTCCCCATATCGGTGCTCAATACTACTCACAAAATATGATGCTAGCTCATATTTTTAAAAAAAAACATACGTCTTTCTATGGTTTGAGATAATTGCTCAAAACTTATCTCAAAGACTATCTTGTAAATCAAAGTTTCTCTCTTGCTTAATTGTGAAAGCATTTACACTTTTTTTTCTGAAAACTAGCTCAAAGTCTCTTCTGAAAATCGACGTTTCCTTTTTTTATTTACATGTGAAAACATTTTAACCTTTGGAAATACATAGTCCCGATATACTCTTGAAGAAATAAACTAAAATCTTTACTCCTTGCTCTTTACTCAACTTAAACTTTATGTCTTAAAACAAATTTAAAACCTATGAATTTTTTTTTGAGAACTCTAATAACTTTACTTGACTTAACTCTTAACTTTCATTGAATCGAATATGGATTAATGGTTCATGATGTCATGCTAATGATGATTTAATATTGCTTAGACGCACCTTAAAGTGTTGAAATCAACTAGGAAACATAAGTATGTTGCAATGGAACTAGTAGTACGCAATGAAGGGGAAGAAATAGAAGCACTGGCATCCCAGGCGCTTTGAGTGGAGCGGGGAGCTAGAGCCTAAACATCAGAGCTGAAGTTAGGGTGCTCCGGATGGCACGATTCTCCAAAGCCCAAACTTCAGACTCTGAAGTGGGGCGCTATGAGAGGCACAACACCCCAAGCCCTTGCCCAGAAAATCTCCGATGTTTCTTGCTTGTTTTTTTACTTTAAACCTTCTGAAATCAATTGTTTCTTTCCGCAAACAGTCACATTAAACTACATAACCAAAATATGAAAGAATCTACTCAAAATGACATTTAATTTCATGAATTTAGATCACCAACTTCTCAACAAACTTCAACAATAAAGATCCCAATAGAAACTTCAAACACTTTATCAAGAACTCAATTTCTAAACCTTCAACAACCTAAATTTGCCGAAATAAATCATGACTGGCACGTGGGTGAACTAACCTAATGCTATGTAATCTCACATATCTCATAGGGATCACCCTTTGATGAAATTCAGAAGCAATTCTACAAGAACTTGGTGATTCCCTACTTCTCCTCCTCTATTATCCTCTTCTTTTCTCTTCTCTCAAAACCCTAACTTGTTTTTCAAAAGCTTAAAATGAATCCAGTCAGTTTAGACCCCAACTTAATTATAAAAAACAAAATTAATTAATTGGGTGCTGAAAAGACCATAATGCCCTTCTAAAATCTAGTTTTACATTCTTTATTTGGATAACCCAACTTCAAATGGGCATATCTTAGTCATACCAACTAAAAACTAATAAAACTTGGCGGCGTTGGAAGGATAATTCAAAGATCTTTCCCACGGTATCTTATAACCACCTAACTCATCCTTACCTAGGAGTAATGGCTGTTTGAAGTTGACCCAGACTCATACTTAACTTAATTTTGTTAAATTTCCAGATTTTCATTCTTTCCAAAAATGAGTGCGCACTGCCAACGCCCTGTCGCTCCTTGCCGATGTCTTTCCTGTGATTTCCTTGGCTGTAATACTCTGGAAAATAGTAGGTTAAACTAAAGCCTAAATGTAAGGGTTATAAATCATAAAATGCTTCCCTATAGATTAATAGACCATCTAGAGTTAAAATGAGGGTTAAAAGGGTCAAGACTAAGTGATAAGTGCCAAGGCCAAAGGCCAAGGTTGCCCCAAACATGGGTACACTGCCTCAACTTCCACGATCATCACCACGACCAGTGGTCTTGACCATGGATTGTAGGAGGCCTCATGGAGTTTTCTTTGCCAAGGAGGAGGACCCCCTAAGTGGCCTAGACACTACCTCAAGGTCCACGAGATGGACCACGTGGTCTTGACAATGGATTCTAGGAGGCCTCATGGAGTTTTCTTTGCCAAGGAGGAGGACCCCCTAAGTGGCCTAGACACTACCTCAAGGTCCACGAGATGGACCACGACCAGTGGTCTTGACCATGGCTCATTGAGCCACTCGCTAAGATGCCTTAGGCATTTGATCTAGGGTCCCAAGTAGCATGGCTACTGCCTCAAGGACCCTCGGAGAATGCCTTGGGATTATGCGCTTCATGCACCATTTACCTAGCTATTTCCCCAAGTTCATGAGTGGGACCACCACCATGAATCGCGGAGGTGGCTCGTGACACTTGGGCGTGGTCAATTAATGAAGGTTAGTTTACTTTTTATGTCCAATTAAGTGAGGTCTTTTTGGGTATTTTTAGGGGTACTATATAAGTTGTTGTTAAGTCAAAATCCCTAAACTAAGTAACACACTCAAATCGTACTAAAAGTTTGTCTTCATCACAATATTTCTCTCTCTAAAACTCAAAGAAGACGAAAGGTAGGGTTCGGAGAATTCAAGGTTTCTTCCTCAAATTTCTTGTATATTCTTAATCAAGGTATGGTGAATTTTCCTCTATGGGTATCTTTCACCCATATAGTTCCTTCAAAATTTGATTTTGAAGCTTCCAATTTCCCCAAAATCTAAGTTTCAATCTAAGTCATGGTTCTCTTCCAAAACATTTGAATGGTTGGTTTATGATGAATTATTATTAAATTGATGATTTTATATTGATATATGATGAAATCCCCCTTAAACAAATGAATTCCCCATATTGCTAAATTGTGAATTATGATGTGGGTTGATTGATTGTAAAAACATGTTAATTGATTATGTCTATGTTGACTTAGTTTACTGAATGATGATATTCTCCATGTCTAATGTAGTAAATCTAGATGTTCAGGTTAAATGTGATTCATGATCCTCGAATGGCAAATTATGAGGGTTAATACATGTTTATGAGAATTATGTATGAGCTTATGATTTCACTTAGAAAGTGAAGATTCTATGACTATGGTGTAATTGTGGTATTGTTAATTGATCATTCTCTCCATACCATTATACATGACTATGCATAAATCTCTATAAGTATGATAATGTTGTTGTGTTGATTGAAAGGTTATTCTCATTAACAGACTATGAACATTATGTGAAAGGTTTACTCACATATTGATGATTCTAAGGCTGCAAGTCCATTCTAAGCTAATTGAATCCATTAGATATTTTATGTGTTGTGTTTAATGAAGGGTAAGATACTCCTTCACACATGTAAATACAATTCAAGTCTAAATATGTAAATTTTTGGGAAAGTTATTCTTAGCACCAAGTGGATATGAAATGTGAGGTAGAGGCCCTCCTATCAATACAATAGGTCAGGTCATTTATAGTAACCTCATGAGATGGAAGCTCCCCCGTCAATATAATAGGTTTGGAGTTTCTAGAAGCAATCTCTCTATCCTAGAACTATGTGCCCACATAGGTCGTTAGCTAGTGGATCCACCTAAAAGATGATACATATAGTTCTACCTTAGGAAAATAGGACATATCTTTTTTGTGTGGGACATGACACCAAATTCTATATATCTCACATTATCTATGTCGGTTAAGGCTAATTCCCTACATGACAAGATCATGAACATGAACTATATTTATGACTTCTCAAGGGGTTCTACTTAGTGTGAGTAGGGGTATGAGACTTCACTCCTGTATTCCACGAGTAGCTTTGAAAAGGTTTTATAGTGTGGTTTTCTTAATTTATGAAGATATATGAATTTATGTATGTACAATATGGATTATTGCTATAAGTGGATTTCGTTGTTACAAGTTGATGAACATGTATGTTTCATTGTTTATGGATGAGGTCAAGGTATGATATGTATGATTAGGGTAGTCTAAAAATGGTACTTAGTATAGATGGGGTTATGGGATCTTGTCTATGCATTGCATAAGTATAGCTTAAGGCTGCTTATGAGTCGATTTGACTCATCTATTGACACTAATGTGCATGATGACTCTTAAAGTTGATAATATACATGGTTTCAACTAAATTGTCCCTTTTTATGCATATTTTAAGGATTTTTATTCATGGCTTCCATACTTCGTGCAATTTTATGTACTAACCCATATTCTCTATTTTTTTTTATAAGTGTACGGCCTGGTTTTTGAGATGTGCTTCATTCTTGATCAAAAGATTGGATTGGCTATCCTCCACGCTTTCGGTGATTCCTCATGATTCGAGGACAAGAGTTGTTTCATTTCTGTAATTCTATTTTGATTTTAGGAAAAGTCTTCGATTGTAAGAAGTTTTAATTCTCCATCATTTCTAATACTTATGTTTATGATATGCTAAGAGCTTGTATGAGACCCCTTCAGGGTCAAGTACATTGTGTTACATATAGGGGTTACCCCTGGGTCGTGACAAACTTTGTAATGAGAGCACAAGGTTTAGGATGATTCTAGAATGATGTCTCATAAACCACGTCTAGTAGAGTCTTGTTCATGAGTGTGAAGTACGACATATTTATGAATGAGAGACTATAAGATGTTTAGGAAATATTACTTCTTTCATTACTCTTTAGTCGTGCCTTAGAGTTTTAACTCTATGGAGTGCTTTTCCTATCCTTCTATTGTGTCTATAGGATACAAATACAAGAAGGGCAAATGCATGAATAACGGAAGAGGAGAATGTGAATGAGGGAGTTCTTACCTAAGGTCTCAGGGATCTTAAGTTCCTCAAGATCCTAATGTTGAGAGGGCTATGACAAATGGGGAAATAAGGACGGGTCTCTAAATATTGACTCAAGTCCTGACGATCCAAGTAAATAAGGATACTAGGACTCATGTGAACCTCAATGTAAGTACAATCATTTAAAGGATAAGTGATTTCACAAGAATGAACCCTAACATGTTCTTTGGTTCCAAAGTGAAGGAAGACCCACAAGTATTTATTGATGAGAACTATAAGGTGCTTGATTATATGGAGTGTCCCCATAATAGAAGGCAAAATTGGCTGCCTATAAGAAAAACAACTTCTACTATCTTCAATCCTGAGGTGTCTAAGAGAGTTCCCATATTATGTGATCGGTATGTTGCAAGTTTTTCTATTAAAGTATGTGCATTGTTAGACCTCGGTGCCGCTTTGTCCTTTTTTGTTAAGTTTGACATACTCCCCGAAGTGTTAATAGAGCCTTTTTTGGTTTCTACCCCAGTTGGTGACTTGGTAGTGGCAAAAAGAGTCTATAGGAGTTGTCTTATTTCATTGTCCCATAAAGTTACCTTGGTGGATTTGGTAGAGTTGGAAATGATGGGTTTTGATGTGATTTTGGTTATGGATTGGTTGTATGCTAGTTATGCCTCTATTGATTGTAGGATTCGGGTGGTAAATTTTCAATTTCCAAATGAGTCTACTTTAGAGTGGAAGGGGGAAAATTCTACCCGTAAAGGTCAATTTGTCTCTTGCCTCAAAGCTAGGAAAATGATCTCCAAAGGGTGCATTTACCATATTGTTAGGGTGATGGATATTGAGTCTGAAACCCTTTCCTTAGAGTCGGTCTTGTGGTGAGTGAATTTTCAAAAGTCTTTCTCAATGACTTGCCCAACATTCCTCCCAAACGGGAATTAGATTTGGCATTGATATCTTGCCGGATGCGCAACCTATATCCATTCCTCCATTTCTCGATTGAATTAGATGGTTAATAAGACAAAGTCTAGACTTCTATTTTGATTTTATGAAAAAACTTCAATTGTAAAAAACATTAATTCTGCATAATATCTATTACTTATGTTTATTATATGCTAAGGTATTGTATGAGATACCTTTGAGGTCAAGTACGCCTTGTTACATCTAGGGGATACCCTGGGTCGTGCCATTGGCCATGTTAAATTATTATCCACTCATGCTATTCGCTATTTTTCTTGTTGCGTTTAGTTCTTATTTGTCAATGTTTTAATTTAGCTCAAATAAATTTTCCCACTCATGATCACGCCTTGTATTTTTCACATGTCAAACTTTGCCCACAATCGAGGTCAACCAACGCCCATACAATGCCATGGCCTGCTGCCTTGCCAACGCCCATGTCATGTCATGACGCTGCCTTCACAAATTTGTTTGGCGTCACTAAGCCATGCTAACACTTTTCCCACATGATTTATTGACCCGCAACCTAGGACCTTAACAAAGTCATTCATGCTAACCCTTTGCCGCCACTGTTTCATATTAAAAACCAAGTGAGGACCCTTACAAAATTCCCCCACCCATTGGAACTCAGCGTCCTCGTCAAGGACATACCTCATCTGAACCAATTAGGGTCATGTGCATAAATCATTTTCTTCCCATCAACGCAAACAAATTTATATTTGACCTTTCTGCCTCATAGTTCTTTTCCTTTTCAAATTCGCCAGTAATCAAAACATTTACTTTCACTTGTATTGGCAATCTATTTTCATATGTGGACCACCACAAGTAAATCATCCCTAAACTTTCCCTTCTATTTCGGAAAATAAGATAAGATTCACCATGTCTAGTTTTCCCACATTCATCTTTCTTTTCGGTTGCTTGACCCTTCCTATTTTTCTTCCACTTCTTCCCCTTATCTGTCTATTTGAAGTGCAAAGCATCATTTGGGTTGTCACCCTTATTGAAGTCAACCAACTTATCTGTTTCCACTATGGCAGCATTTAGAGTTTGAACATTTAGTCTTCTTAACTATCTTTGTGCCCACCTTTTCAGCCCGTTCATAAAGTAGTGCAACTTGTCTTCATCAACCATGTCGTCTATGCTGAGCATCAAGGACAAAACTCCTTGACATAAAACCTCATCGTGTCACTTCGTTTGAATTGCCGCATCCCATCCCTTTCCACCCAAGATGAATTGCTTGAAAGGAATTGAGGTTTCAGTTCTTTCTTTAACACTTCCCACGTTTCTATTTCTAGAAGGTTCACTCTCACTTATGCAACTCTTATTCTCGACTAGACTTTGGCATCATCATCCAATTACATTGTTGTGACTGACACCTTTGATACATGTCTTATACTTGTCATGACCAAGAGCCTCTACATTAAACTTCAGTTGACACCCCATCTCATAAGCATTAAAATTTTGAATTCAAAAATAACATAAGAGTTACAATGGACCTTGACAAAAACTTCTACAAAAAGGTAACTACCGCATATGCGTGGTTTGGCTGAATTTTGGTCCTTTGCTACCATTTCACTCCATATTTTTGGTGCCAATGCAATGTCTAGATGTTGTATAGTCATTTCTTGATCAAAGTCCTCCCGAATCCTGCTGCTCACTTTTCATGTCTGTGCACTGCCAACGCCTTGTAGCTTCCTGCCTATGTTTTCCTTGGCCACACTAATTTTTTTATCTACTCGTTCTATTCAGTGTTTTTCTTGTTGCGTTTAGTTCGTATTTTTCTATGCTTTCATTAAGCTCAGATGAATTTTCTTGAACATGATCAGACCTTGTATTTTTCACATGCCATACTTTTCCCACAACTGAGGTCGGCCAACACCCATGTCATGCCACGACCTGCTGCCATGCCAACGCCCATATCATGACACTGACTTCCCAACATTATTTGGCATCACTAAGTCATGCTAACACTTCGCCTACATGATTGATTCACCCCGCTCCTAGTCCCTTGACAAATTCATTCATGCCAATCCTTTGACGCCACCGTGTCATGTCAAGTAACCGAGTCAGGCCCCTGACAGTATCCATATAAACCCGTAATAGATCACTCGCTTCTCGCTTCTACTCAAAATTCATAATTTTGCAAAAAAGTAAATAATTTAATATTAATTATTAATTATTAATTTTTAAACTAATTAAAAATTGGAGCGTGGGTGGGAAGAGAAGGGGGGCAAGATTTTTTATATATAAAAAAGATATGATTTTTCTTTTGATAAAACGTACAAATTTTGGGTGGGCAGGGGTG
>NC_028645.1:16746226-16750441 GCF_001406875.1 Solanum pennellii | reverse complement strand
AAGAAAATATAAAATTAAATAAAATTAGGGGTGGGTGAATTAAAGATAAGAATGAGAGTGAGTAGAATAAAAAATTACTTTAGAAACTTAGAACATATAAATTCATTTTTTAATGATTCTTTTATCAATGTGGATGAATTATGGGTTAACTCATATCCAGTCCGGCCATTAATTATTCAAATCATATTTACCCATATAGATTTAGGGTAGATTGTATAATTGCCCATTTTTGTTCAAATCATTTAAAACCCATCCAAATCGAACCATTTTCCACCCCTAGTCAAGAGTTGTATTTTGTNCCCCCCACACTGCAAGTTTTGGATGAAATACTGTAACACTACCTATAGGTAGTTTAACAAAAAAAAAAGAAAAAAAAGAAGGATTTTGGAATCAACATCAGCGATAGTACTGCACCACTGATGAAACTTTCCTAACTCCAAAAAATCAAATCGAGACAAATAGATAATGACAATTAGTATGTCTAAATTACACCTCTTTAAAGAATTATAGTGTGACCGCTGTCAAATATATAATCTAAATAGGTTAGGATTGAATCTCATAGGGAATAAGGTTAAAACTAGGAGGTAGACGATTAATAACTATCTTATTTCCAAAGGAAAGGGGAAAATTTTGGGAGAATCGGGATGCTTTTCAGTATAAGTTTGTAACTCGTAACTTTGAACAATATCACTGAAATAGAGGATATATATAGACGAAAGTTATGATTGTGTTCACCTAGACTGTTTGCCTTAATTCGGAATAATACAGAATTTCACTTTGTATTGCTAGTATACCCGTTTATCAAACTCATGCTATATTTAAAATTGCCCAATCAATTAAATGTATGTCACATTACTTCTCTCAAACTAAAATTGTTTAACTCAATTTAGTGACATTTACTCAATGTTGGTTAATCTTATTGCAACATCAATCATTCGATCATTTTGACTCTTGAGTTCTCGTTATTAATTTTTTTCTTGACTTTTACATATTTTTAGTCTAACAATTTAAACCTAGAGAAGGTACTAATGCTTGCAACCTTTAGAAATCTATTAGTACGAAAAAGTTAATAAGATATACAATCATAGGTTAGGTCAATCATTATGGATTCCACAGCTCTTGGTCGTAGGGTTTGCTCACTCATGATAATTGAAATAAAGAAGGTAATTGCATTCATTAAAATAAGAATTCACTTATAAAATTTAAGGTGCCCACACAAAATTTGATTTCAAAAACCAAGGAAAACCCATGATGAAAACTCCTTCAAGCTTATTGTGTTCTTCCCTAAAAATTAATTCTAGAATAAATCATAAAAGATACTATTTACCATCCAAAAAAATTTAAATTTTAAATAAGTAATTTTACAATCTGAAGCTCGTCTAACACTTAGCTTGACGACTTGTCACATATGTAACGGTCCATCACTCATGCTGTCATGACTCATCAATAAGAATTTGACACACACTTAGTGACAACAGACTGTCAAGTGGAACATCATAATCACTCTTTTTATTCTAGTATTTTAGCCTCCAAATTGGGGCCGATGGACCATCAGGATTGGGACGATCCATTAGATATATCGTTAGGGTTCACTTGTTGGTTGCAGTGAACTCCATCTTGCTTTTTTTTTTCCTCATTTTGTGTGGTTTTATGTCTTACACATCAGAAAAATTATTAAAAGAAAGTATCATTGTTTAAGAACTAGCATTTATTCATAGTTAAAAGCATAAAATGCGTCTTCTAATGCGATACATCAACTCCCTCAACTTAGAACATTTGTTTGTCCTCAAGAAACATCTAACACTATGTTTACAGATCGATGAACTATAAACACTCAAAAAAGTTACAAAACAATCCACCAGAGATGCATATGTTTATCAGATAACATATCAACTAAAGAGGATATAAAGATAACATCTTGATATTAACAAGCAACATGACATCCATAACAAGTTCACCTAGCAGTCAAATATTAATGGCGCAATCTTAATGCTCTTACCACAATGAAATCTCTACCATTCATATATAAATGTTTATTTATGTGGGAAAATACACAATCACTCGTAGAATGAAATTAAAAATATGCATATACAACTTATATGCTTCCCTTTATTAATTGCACATCCAATTTTACAAATAGTAAGACTAGGATCACTATATGACTTTATTTGCTTATGACGCAGGCTTGGGGGTAAAGGCAGGATATAATTGAGATTAGTGACTATGTCTTCACTTTAACACCCTCAATTTAGACATTTTTCCTAAGCTGAGCTACACATGTCCATGAAGGGACCATAGTCAAAGAAATAGTTTCAACACAAATGATGAAGATACACTAGTAAGCCAAAAAATAGATTTTTATTTAGGCTAAAAATTAGGGATTAAAATATTACTTCATCATTTGGTTTAGACTTATAATCCTAACGGGATAAATTCAAAAAACAACCAATGAACCCATGTCTTTCGATAACTTATATCTATCTATACTACCTTAAAATCATGAACTCCTAAATTAAATGTTAAATTACTATAATATTTCAAATTAAATATACATAATAAATTTAGTTATTAATTTGATATTTGTATTATATTAAAAAGAGATACTAGTTCATATTAAATATTTGTGACTTTTTCAAAGGGATGTGACTTTTTTGACGGGTTTTGACATTTTTGATGAGTTTTGACTTTTCTGAAGAGTTGTGCCTTGTCCAATGAGTTGTGACTTTTCTGATGAGCAGTTATTTTTCAAAAGTTTATAATTTTTCTAATAATACACAATTAACACTTATTCATAGTACTATTTGTTAGCTATGAATAGAGGGGTTTCCTCTCACCTTTGAACTACAATTTTTTAAAAAGTTTTTTGCTCTTCTTCTTCTTCTTCTTCTTCTTCTTCTTCTTAAATAATATCAAGGTTATCTACAACAATTGATTAAATTCAAAGTTCAATGAAATTCGAGGTACCACATAAGAAAGTGTTGATGAACAAATTATAGGAAATCATTCATAAATTCACACTCGGATTTTTTATTATGATTTTCATGAGTTAATAGTGACGAAAAGTTGTGGGAAAGACAATAATAAACAAATATAAAATAGTCACGTGATTTGGGTAAGATATTTCTTATTTAAATTTTTTAAAATCATTTTTTACCCTCCAATGAAGGAGTTTATTTCTAATTTTGGTAAAACAGTGGGCATCAATATAATCGATTGAATCATTAGTTTTGATGTTAATTCCGCTAATTCAAAAATATATTTTCACTTTTATTTATAATATGATAATATATTCATGATAATAATTTTATTTTTATATATATGTAAGTAAAAATGAATGGAGAAAGTAAAGTTGTGGTGACAAGAGATTTTAATCAAATGGAACACTATAGTGAATATAGCATGATCATATATTTTCGTCTTCCTTCTTCATTGGCTATGTATCGTTCCATCTCTCTCTCTCTCTCTCTCTCTCTCTCTCTTTAAATATTTATATTGAGTATGGAACTTTTAAGTATGAATTTCCTATAATTTGTGTTCATTTTAGTTTGAAAAAAATGGTATGTCATAAGATACACTCCTTAGGAGTTATATAAAATAGATAAGAAAATAGTGATTGATCATAAAATTATCTTAAATTAAATTAAAGATTCTATAAATAATACTTTAAATTTTATTTATCCATTAATTTTTATTATTTAAAAAGTATAATATTTTATACCACGATACAAATTCTATAAGATACTAGATACTTTCATTACACAATAAGTAAAAGATAGATTGTATATAAAGATAGAACATTGAAATATTTATAGTACTCCCTATTAGTGTCATGCACATACTAAATTTGAAATATGAATATTTAAGAGAAAAATTATACTTAAATGGTGTCCAGAATTTATGGCCATAACCTCAAGAGGAAAGACTATTGGTGACATTTTTTGTATTGATACGTTTTTAAAATTTTGGTGATTTGATTTGCTTACAAAATTTAGTAAAGTAAAAAATAATACTGCTCACTTTCTCCTCATATTAAACTTTGAATGTATTTTGAAATATTTCAATAATATGTTGTCATTTTGATGTCAAAATACAAGTAACTCTATGACAATTTGTATTAATCATTTAAAAGAACTTGTCGTAGGTCTTTAAAACTTAATTATTTACTAAAAAAATTAATTTAGTAATATTTATTCTATTTTATAACATTTTTATATT
>NC_028645.1:16736090-16745490 GCF_001406875.1 Solanum pennellii | reverse complement strand
TGTATATATATATATATATATATATATACACGTGCAGCGCACATGTCGTGAAATCAGTGCAAGATATATCATGCAAGTTGTAGATGCATATACAATGCAACAATAATATAAAACACTCACATATACAACTGGAAATAGTGTGCATTATCAACTTCCGAATGTCATGTTTGATATATACACATAGCTTAAGCATAATTATTTCATTCATAATCATCATATATCACAAAAAGACCCTCAACAGTCAATATAACCAATAATATATACACTTTTAATATTCACTGTTTGAAACTTTTTAGTACACACAAAATCAATGCAAACCTTGTGTTTACTAATTGATACTCGTATATATGCATGTCGGATCTCTAGTTATTAGCACCTCAGGTGAAACAAACACGGTAACAAGAACCTCTAGTTGGTATGACAAACTCTCAGGTCTAAAAAGATATGCATTGTCCCCAATTGGTGTGTTTCTCATGCATAAATGTTAGCCCCCCTTAACCAATATGAAAAAATTTGCTGGTGTGAAAGTATATGGTGATGTCCGTGGTAGAGATGAAGTAGTGTAACCCTGTATACATGATGCAAATCTTCTATCTCAGCTAGCCTGATTCTGAGCAACTAGTCCGATCAAAATACATGTTTTACCGACTAGTCGTTACATATCTCTTATCTTCTATGTCGACATCAACCAACACCTACTATATATAATAGGTACCTCGTGTCACAGGTCTATTTTCTTGGGTCCGTGTGACAACATATGCAGGCTTGCACGGCTCTACAAATGCTCAATCCTAACACAAAAATCGCACAAAAGTGCAATAGCAAGACAGTCCACAAAACAATCCAAACAAACAAAGCAACAAAAGGCAAAATAAGAAGGCAAGGTTGGGAGGCAAGTGCCAATTTTCTTGATAGATTTCTCTAAGTCTTTTTACAAGTGAAGTGTCCTAAAAACTTCATAGAAGCTTCTAAATAACAAGCTGAAAAACGAGTTGGAATAAGGTCCCACAAGAAAAGCCTAAAATGGAAACCTTTACAAAAGTTAAAAGTAGGTGGGAAAGGTTGCTGCTTTATTTCCCAAGATAGCATGTTGTCCTATCACTAAGGCAGCTTCCGTACCTTGTCTTGAAGGGAGTTTTGGCTGCTTGTGGTGAGCATAAATTTTTCACCAAGTCTTCAAGTCATCTCCCAAGGTTGGACTAAAATTGGCACGCCCTTCCAGACTCGCCGTATCGCGATATAAATCTCCCAAGATAGCATGTTGTCCTATCACTAAGGCAGCTTCCGTACCTTGTCTTGAAGGGAGTTTTGGCTGGAATTTAATGTTGCACTTAGCGGGGCGGTATACCTCGGCCTTTTTGCATAGGATAGTGTCACTGACTTAGAGTATTTCCTAACTCCATGCGGCCCTCGACGACTTACTCACTAATCTTTCAAAGTCTTGTAAGTCCAAGGAAGCCTTTAAGACTTAGATCGCTAAGAGAATGCTTGAAAAAGAACTTAGAAAGAACAAAAGAGAACTTTGGAAGAAGGCTTTGTATTATGCTTGGAGAATGCTTACAACTTGCTTGATACCTTTGCAAATGAGGGGCATCTCTACTTATACTACTTCCTAGGGACTAAAGTGCAATTAATATTTACTTTACAAGTCCCTAAAATATTTACACTTGGTTCCCTTTCAAGAGAATTCTACAATGCTTTGGGACCTTTCCTAGACTTCTTGAGACTTCCAAAAGGTTCTGAGTTCTTCGCACAACTCTAGAACATTCTACACCTATTCGGACGCGGAATTAGACTAAAATTGTGGCGGGACGTCACACGCTCCCCCACCCGATGATGCGACAACCGCGACGCATTACTGCAAAAACTCCTGGACTTTGTCCTTAAATTGCCACAAGTTTTCATATTTCTCCTCTGTGGCCTCTTCTGGAGTTTGTCCTTTCCAATGCACCAGGAACATGGTTCTGGCTTGTTGACCTCGCTTCCATTTGGCTTGACAATATATGATAGCTTCAATCTCCCGGTCGTGTAAGGCAATGACAGTAATGGGTGCCTGTTGTGATAGGTTCCGGCTAGGGATCCTCCTTGTCCTCATGGGACGACTTGAGGACGCTCGCATAAAACACCAGATGGATCTTGAAGTGTGGCAGTAATTCCAACTTATATGATATCTTGCCCACCTTGAAATCGATCTTGAATGGTCCCTTATATTTGCGCACTAAGTTTTGATGTACGCCTCTTAGTTCCTTGAACTGTCTCGGATTGAATTTCACCAATACCATGTCACCTTCTTTATAGTCTGTGGGACGACGCTTGCGGTCGGCGAACTTCTTCATTTTTTTGTCCGCTTTGTCCAAGTAGGACTTGGCAGTGTCAAGATGCTCCTCCAATCCCTTGGCAAGATGGTAGGCACCCAAACTCTTTCCCTCAAAAGCACTTCGCAACGAATGCAAAATTTGAGATTGTTGGCCTGTCGCCAACTCAAATGGTGTGCGCCCGGTGTACTCACTCCTTTGCAAATTATATGAAAATTGTGCCATGTCTAGGAGTCTGGCCCAATCCTTTTGATGCATACTAACATAGTGCCTTAGATAGCACTTGTTCGGTCTGGCCATTGGTCTGCGGGTGGAAACTTATGGAGAAGTGAAGTTCCGTGACAAGTATCTCAAACAAATCTCTCCAAAAGTTCTCGGCAGCCCCTAATATTTCACCACATTCTTGAAGAAAATCGAGCAACTTTCTTCGCGGTGAAACCGGTTGTGGCGAGCATGAGGGTAGCATAATTTGAAAACCTTTCGACCACGACCATGATCTTACCAAACCCATCGGACTTGGGCAAGGAAGTGATAAAGTCCATAGTCACGCTCTCCCATGGGCGTTCTGCTATGGGTAGCGGCTCTAGTAACCCTCCCGATTGCCTTTGTTCCACCTTGTCTTGTTGGCCCACAAGACAAGTCTGCACATAACACTAGATATCATCCCCCATGCATGGCCAGAAGTGAATAGCCTCGATCAGTGCCCTCGTACGTCGCTGCCCTGCCCACGGTGTAATGTAGCTTTCTTAAATTATACGTCGCCTGATAGACCCAAACTTGGGTATATAGACCCTTTAGCCGGTAGTGAGAAAAAGTCCATCTTCTACCCAAAAACATCTGGTTTTGCCTTGGGACGCTAGTTCCATCAACTTTTTGGCCTCTGGATTGTGTTGCATACCATCCTTGATTGCATCCTGAATGTCACAGTGAGCTGTAGTGATGGCAGCAAGCTCAACCTTCCTGCTTAGTGAGTCGGCCACGACATTGCCTCTTTCTGGCTTGTATTCCATGACGTGGTCAAACTCAGCCAGAAAGTCTTGCCATCTAGCTCGCTTCGGGGTGATCTTTTTTTGTTACTGTAAGTAGCTAATGGCCACGCTATCGGTCTTGACCACAAACTTGGAGCCTAGTAGGTAGTGTCTTCACGTGCTTAGGCAATGCACGATGGGCGTCATTTCCTTCTCTTGCACCGTGTACCGCCATTAGGCCTTATTTAGTTTGCGGCTCTCGAATGCTATTGGGTGTCTATCTTGCATTAAGACTCCCCAAATGGAAAAGTCTGACGCATCGGTATGTATTTTGAAGGTCTTGGAGAAGTCGGGCAGCATCAAGATGGCTCTTCCGTCACTGCGGCCTTGAGACCTTCGAATGCTCTTTGGCACTCCTCGCTCCAAACCCATGGTTTATTTTTCTTTAACAATTCGGTCAGTGGAGCGACTTTAGCGGAGTAGCCACTGATGAACCTGCGATAGTAGTTCGCAAGTCCAAGGAAGGATCGCAGCTCGATCACCTTTGTGGGAGCCTCCCGCTCCTGGATCGCCCGAATCTTTGCCTCGTCCATCCGTAGTTCGCTCTGGCTCATAACATGGCCAAAGAAGTGAATGTCTTTCTAGGCGAACTCGCACTTCTCCCACTTGACATAGAACTTGTTCTCCCGTAAGATTTGGAAGACTTTCCTCAGGTGCTCCACGTGCTCCTCTAAGGTGTTGCTATAGATGACTATGTCATCCAAGTACACCACCACGAAGTGGTCCAAGTAGGGAAGAAAGGTTTTGTTCATCAGCGTGCAAAAGGTGAAGGGTGCATTGGTTAAGCCGAAAGGCATCACCAACGACTCGTATGCTTCATATATGGTCAGGCGCGCTATCTTCGGCTCGTCCCCCTCCGCGATGCACACTTGGTAGTAGCCTTTTCAGAGATCCATCTTGGTGAAGTATTTGGCCTGCCCAAATCTATCAAACAAATATGCAATCATCGGGATAGGATATTTGTTCTTAATTGTTACCTTATTGAGTGCCCGATAGTCGATGCATAAGCGCAATGACCCGTCTTTCTTCTTCTGAGATAGTACTGGCATGTAATAAGGTGCCTTGGATGGACGGATGTGACCGGCCTCGAGGAGCTCCTTCAACTGCTTCTTTATCTCCTCTTACTCGGGTGGAGCCATATGGTAAGGTGCATGTGCGGGTGGCTTGGCTCCAACCTCCAATTCTATCTTCTGATCTACCTCGCGCCTTGGAGGTAGAGTCTTCAGCAGCTAGTCCGACATCACGTCCTTGTTCTCTTCAAGGACTTTCTCTATGATTGGTGTCAAGGACTCCATAGTACCATTGTCTTCTCCAAAACATGCGATGGTAGCTAGGAATGTCAGTTCTCCCTTCTTTAGGCCCTTCACAATCTGCATAGCCGATAAATAGGTGTGACCTTCCTTCTTTGGCACCTTGACTATAGGTACCATGAATGACCTTCCCGCTCTATGACCATGAGTCGTTGGAGGTAGGGGTCGATTATCGTGTGGTAGCATTAGAAGAACTCTTGCCCGAGGATGATATCAAATATATATCGAGAGGAGAAACTATAAAGTTCGTCTTTCCTTGACATTTCCCAACGTGATGCTTACTCCTTGGGAAACCCCGCACACGGGAGTCGATGGGGCGTTGACAATCTTGAGGCGGGTGTTGCTTGGCACATAGTTCACCCTTAACCTTTCTGCTGCCGTCTTGGTCATGATATTTGCATCAGCCCAAGAGTTTACCATGGCACGAGCTGCTCGTTCATTTATGAAGATGTTTATATACTGCGTGCTGAAGTCTCTTGGCTTCTCGGTCTGCTTGGCTATGGCACCTCACAATCCAACCATGCCCAACTGCGTCGTGCACGCGTTCTGCCCTTGCTCTTATGCGTCCTTCTCTTTCTGTTCACGTAGGATGGTACCAAGGTTCTTCATTTTGGGGCACCTGACATAATTGTGCAGTCCACCGCATATGTAGCAACCATCTCCTTTGTTGGTCTGTGCCCGCTTCTCTCTGTAGTTCTGGCGCCCGAACTACTTGCTATCCGGTTTGTGGGGGTTGTGCTACTTGGGGTATGCTTGCTGCTCCTTTCCTTGACAACGGTCTCCCCCACCTTTGGCATTACTACTTCTTTCATCCCTGCCTTTCACCTTATCATGTTGTTCATGCTTGAAGTCCGTCAATGACTCGACTTGTGTGATGGCTTCGTCTATGGTCTTGACCTGACGTCGCTCCAACTCTGTCTTGGACCAATTTTGCAGTCCATCCATGAAGTGGAACATCATGTCCTCGTCTGTGAGGTTGGGAATTTGAAGCGTTAAAGTTGTGAACTCTTTCATGTACGCCCGAATGCTTCCCATTTGCTTCAATTCCCAGAACTTGCGCTTAACCTCGTATACGACGTTGTTAGGAAACAAAGATTTCTTGAATTCTTCACGGAATTGCTCCCACGTGTTGATGGTGCGCATACCCTTCCCAATCTCGGTTTCTTTACGCCTCCACCATAGCATAGCCATCTCGGAGAGATACAACACGACAGTGTTGATCTTATTTTCGTCGCTTCTCACCGGACTACACTTGAAGTAATTCTCCAAGTGCCATAGAAAGTTTTCCACCTCTTGAGAGTCACGGGCGCCCTTGAATACTGGTGGATTTGGAGCCTCGACCTTATCCTCCCTGTCACGGTCAGGTGACGCCGATCCTCCAACCTTCACGCCTTCCTTGAGTGTTTTCATTTCGTCCTTCAGCGTCCCGATCGTGCTAATCACGTCCATAAGCCGACACTCCAAGGAAGTGATGACCTCCTTCATATGGAACTTGACCTGCTTGCGACCCTCCAACTCCTTCTGAATGTTCTCGGTCTCCTCAAGGTAATGTCCTCAAGGGTCTTGAACTTGCTATCGACCACATTCATGTGCTCCATGGACTTCCTTTACACCTCCACCCTTGTGACCCATTCTTCTCCAACAGTGACATATATGGCGTCCTCGCCCAATTCATCGTCACTTGCTTCGACAGTCGAGGGTGGATAAGATGTTAGCGCCTCTCTAGGTATGGGATCGGGCAGCACCTCTTCATTACTCTTTAATTTTTCTTCCCCTTTCGGTTCTTCTTTCCACCATCCATATGAATGTTTGTGGTGATAGCGCCGTTTACGTCTCCTTCGGTAGACATTCCCTTAGTATCAAACCTTGCTTTGATACCTCATTGTCACGGACTTATAGTATTTGCTAAGAACTCCGTACGGCCCTCGACGCCTTACTCACTAATCTTTCAAGATCATGTAAGTTCAAGGAAGACTTTAAGACTTAGATAGCTAAGAAAAATGCTTGAAAAAGAACTTAGAAAGAACAAAAGAGAACTTTGGAAAAAGGCTTTGTATTATGCTTGGAGAATTCTTAAAACTTGTGTGATGCCTTTTGCAAATGAGGGGCACCTTTATTTATATTACTTCCTAGAGAATAAAGTGCAATTAATATTTACGTTACAAGTCCCTAAAATATTTATACTTTGGTCCATTTCTAGAGAATTCTACAATTCTTTGTGACCTTCCCTAGCCTTCTTGAGACTTCCAAAAAGTTCTAGAGTTTTCCGCACAACTCTAGAACGTTCTGCCCATGTCCGGATGCAGAATCAGGCTGAAATTGTGGCGGGACGTCATACTAGTCACCAAATAAGAAAATGGTAATGGCGTTGGCAAGCTTTTGAATCCTATATTCTGCATGCAATAGGTCTATTGAGAAACTAGACAATAAACTTAAAACCGCTACTGCTTTGTCCTCCGCGGATGTGTTGCCACCATACCTACGGAGCATTTAGAATCTCACACTTCCCACCAGAATTTTGTGGGGATGTAAATGATGCGTTCTGAATCCTCTCATTGTATTATCTAACTACGAGGGTTGACCCTCTGTTATCATGGATGCTGCTGAAATCCATATTGCATCCTATAGTCAAACTCGGTTGATGGTTAGAAGAACCCCTCTACATAAAGTTTTTATGATGACTTCATGAACATAAATTAGGTTCACATTTACTTATCAAGTTAGAAGAAGAAAAGTGGCAGTTATAGAAGCGGTTACACATTTCACTCACAAGTAGGAAAACGCTTTCAAAGCAACATATCATGCACATTAGAACAACAAAAGATCAAAATAGTTTGTTTTCTAGGGGAAAGAGGTCAAAAAAAGAACGAGTTATATTTGGAAAAGAAATTAGTTTTCCTTATAAAAGTCCGCTAAAGTTTTAATCAAAACTAACAATGCCCGAGACAGAAGAAGACGTCTTTGTCAAATCACAATCAAGAGTAGAGTTAGTATATATATGCAAAGGCCAGCCTATTTGAGAGTCCATCGTTCGTGTGAGAGTTGTAACAAGACGTTGATTTGACTTCTTTGAGAGTAGAGTGTTTCAATTATATCTCCCTTATTTAGAAGGGACAATTGGAGGACTAACACAGCATAAAAAATTGTACCACAAGCAAGTTAAATTGTACTACTTTATTTTGTGTTGGAGGACTAACACAACATAAAAATATTGTACCGCAAGCAAGTTAAATTGTACTACTTTATTTTATTATTCTATTATTTACATTTAGACTAAATACAACTCAACAAGTACCCTTTTACGGTGACATGTATAAATAATTATGGGGCATACTATATATGACCTTGTGACACCTGTTTTTTCTTTGATTTATCACCTTTTTTGTAAAAATTTTCATTTGATGAGTTTGAACCTTTTTCAACTTCATTTGATGATTTATAATTTTTTCAAGTTGTGGTAAAAACTGTTATTCTTACAATAACCTGTATTTATAAGGTTAATAAACAGAAACAGAAATAAGATGAAAATAAAAAATACAAGAATTAATCCGAGTCCACAGAAACTACTGTGTGTCCTTAAGAAATTTAATCCCCTCACTGTACCTAAGATTATGGATTAATTTCTCCCAAGATAAAATGGATTAAACCTGTTAAAGAAATAGCGGTACCTCAAACTTCTTTAACTTCAACGAACATAAGAACAGCAACAAGTCACACAGACTCAGTCGATCGACACTTTGATTTTATTTGAGAGAAAAATAAATGCAGAGAAGGAAAATTTTTTTAGTGTTTTAAAAAATCAAAAATTGACTTCCTTTCATAGCCATTTTCAGCAAGGAACATGTATGTTCAGTGAAATCTGTTCAGACCCATTTTATCCAGAAAGTTGTGTCTTTTGGAAAAAATAACAACTTTTCAGAAAATTGTGTCTGTTAGGAAAATAACGACTTTTTGGAAAGTAACGACTTTTCGGAAAGAGTAACAACATTTCGGAATGTTAGCGTTACCTGCAAACTTATAAGAGATAATTTTAACAGGATTTATTTGGTTTAACAAAAACTGATTAAATAAATTTTGTCCAAAAAATTTATCAATCAATCACATCATTTGCCAAATCCAAATCCGAAGCCGAAGTCGAAGTCGAAGCCGAAGCCGAGGTCGAGGCCGAGCGACGACGACGACGAAGGCGTGAGGGGGCATCTTCTTCTTAGATATTTAAGAAGTAATGGAAGTGTTTCCTTCTATAAGGACAACAATTTTCCTTTCTTTTGCCGATATGGGAGAAATGACTTTTCATTTGCACTTTGCAAATGACTTTTCATTTTCCCTCCAAAGTAGTTCCCTCACTTTTCATATTCTCTCTTTTCTTTTCCCATTCACACTTGCTAAATCCCAACAATCCCCCACATGAATGGGGAAGGCTATTGTTAAAACATATGCATGAAAAAACTTGTGTGTCTTGTAGGTAAAGGTTAATCGTATCTGGATAAGTAGGTTTCCCTTTAAACTTTCCATAATTAACATATATAGGATATACTCGGTCAATCGGTAGATCTGATATCTTTGAACCGTCGAGCTTTGGTGTATACCTAGACAACATGTCACACAATCAACCTTTGAACTGTTCTTAGTTCTCATTGTTTTGTTTGTTTCAGCCATGAACACATCTTGGATAGTAAGTGCTTAAAGAACTGGCCTTACCAGATTCTCCTTGAAGCGGCTTACACTTCACACTTACATAGGTGAT
>NC_028645.1:16692640-16734876 GCF_001406875.1 Solanum pennellii | reverse complement strand
ATGAACTTCTGCAGACTCAACGTAGTGAGATAGAAGAACATCTTTTGCTGCCATCTCTTAAAGTCGACTCCAGAAAACTTTGCAGGTTTCTCAGCCGGTGCTAAGGCAGCATTTGAATGATTATGTGCAACCGTTGTTGTTGCAGCACTTAATGTTCCAGCATTTGTTTGACTTGAATAAGTCATTTTTTTTCTGTCACAAATGACAGATAAATTAAGTATTTGAAATACTAACAGTAAAGAACAAATCTTTACACAAACTGTTTCTAATTTAACGATAAAGTTTTTATGTTCTTTTAATCGTTAATCGAATGAATTTAAAAATTCAAGCAGAGTAGAAAACCATAAAGATTTTAATCTCCACAAACCTCAAATACAGAAACTGTTAAATTTCTTAAGATTGTTATTCTTACAATAACCTGTATTTATAAGGTTAATAAACAGAAACAGAAATAAGATGAAGCAGAAAAAATATAAAATACAAGAATTAATCCGAGTCCACAGAAACTACTGTGTGTCCTTAATTAATTTAATCCCCTCACTGTACCCAATGTTATGGATTAATTTCTCCCAAGATAAAACGGATTAAACCTGTTAAAGAAATAGTGGTACCACGAACTTCTTTAACTTCAACGAACTTAAGAACAACAACAAGTCACACAGACTCAGTCAATCGACACTTTGATTTTATTTGAGAGAAAAATAAATGCAGAGAAGGAAAAAATTTTCAGTGTTTTAAAAAATCAAAAATTGACTTCCTTTCATAGCCATTTTCAGCAAGGAACATGTCTGTTCAGACCCATTTTATCCAGAAAGTTGTGTCTTTTGGAAAAAATAACAACTTTTCGGAAAATTGTGTCTGTTAGGAAAATAACGACTTTTTGGAAAGTAACGACTTTTCGGAAAGAGTAACAACATTTCGGAATGTTAGCGTTACCTGCAAACTTATAAGAGATAATTTAATCTCAGTACATATGGCGCAAGACGATTCCACATATCGAGGTCGGAATGGGATCGGGTGTTAATAGGATTTATTTGATTTAACAAAAACTGATTAAATAAATTTTGTCCAAAAAATTTATCAATCACTTGCAAAATCCAAGTCCGAGGCCGAGCGAGTGATGACGACGACGGCGCGAGGGGGCATCTTCTTCTTAGCTCTTTAAGAAGTAATGGAAGTGTTTCCTTCTATAAGGACAACAATTTCCCTTTCTTTTGCCGATATGGGAGAAATGACTTTTCATTTGCACTTTGCAAATGACTTTTCATTTTCCCTCCAAAGTAGTTCCCTCACTTTTCATATTCTCTCTTTTCTTTTCCCATTCACACTTGCTAAATCCCAACAAAAACTTGATTGGATGTTGTTGTTGCTTTCATTTTCTACTTTGTCTTCTCCGTCATTTCCTATTTTGTATTTCAATATATTTTTTGTAATTTTTGTTATTGAAATGTAGTATTTCTTGTGCTTTGTTTTGGATGTTGGTGTTCTTTCAATTTTTTTATTTTTTAAAGTAGCCTTTTGCATGTACTTGGAGAAGAAAGAATAGGAATGAAATTGAGCAGATGAGAGGTTGGGAACATGGAGCTCTCCATACTCTCTTTCTCAATTTCATATATATAATTTTCCTTTGTTTCGGATAAATTGAACACTAATACCCGAACTTGAATTTTTGATTTGGATTACTTTTGAAATTAATGCTTTCAGCATCTTGGCTTTATATAAATCTATTTCTGTATATGGTTCTGACGGAGGACCTTTGATTTTAGAAAATGCATTTCTATACCTCCGTTTGCTGAATACGAAGAAATGCTCAAAAATTACAAGTGACAGACCTGTCAACAAAGCAACAAAACATGAAGCAATGAAAATGATATGGTCAAATTGCATTATCACTTACTATTCTCTCAAATTTTTTAATAAGACATGGAGAAATCGCATCAACTTAACATAATCACCCATTTATGGTGCACAACTCTCTGTCAGATTAGTGTGTCTTCATGTGATAATTGTTAAATGGGTGGATTTGATGATCTCCACAACCAACCATACAAGAATATTGGAAACAAGTGAAATTGGGTATTTCAAAACAGAAAAGTTATATTTGTCGCTTTGGAAAATTCATCGTTTTTGCTTTTTTGCTTATTTGTTTCTGGAGTGAAGGCTGAAAACTTTATCTAAACTATCATGTGTGTGTCTGAGTTTCTCACCTGACATATCAATCATCGATTCACCTAGGAGAAGTGAATTTTTTTATGGTTGATGGTGTTTTGATAAATAGTTGGCGGTGTTATTCAATAATGAAACTAAAACATAAGGACACTTAAGGAGTTCTTTTTACCATCAACTCTTTGTTTCTCATTTCTTGCAGAATGATTTTTTGGTTTCCCCTGTTAATTAAATAGATAATGTCCATGAATCTATAGAAAATTTTGAAATAGTCTTCCAAACTATTTATTTTTGCTCCTCTAGGAGGCGATGGATAGATGTGAAAAAGAAAGTTAGTGTATGACTCATGTTGGATGGCATTATTAATGCTAGAAACGATTGTAAAACACTTCTAATGTAATGCATTTATATTTATTTTTCACAATTATATATCAAGTGATCTTTTTCTATGTTCTTTTTGTTGTTTCTTGCCGGCCGTATGAAATATGCCTTCAGTTTTTGAACTGTGTCAGGAATTATACGAATGATATGATTTCTTCTGCTGACTGTAAGGTGCATAGCGCATATTCTGTTTCTCCATTTGTATGAGTAAATTCTATCATTTCTTTGAGATACAAAATTATAAGCTATGTATCAATATTATTTTGGACATTTTATATTTATAGGAAATGTACTGATGGTAGCAGCATGTGGTGCTATAAGTTTCATATTTTAACTCTTTATTGTTTTGTCTACTAAATTTTCCATTCAGATTCAAGTGATGATTCAATATGATGATATTGTTGTTAAATTGGAAATTACCTTTTTTGGCCAAGTGGACTGGATATTGAAATTTTAATTATGTTGCCTAATTCTATATTAACTTAGGCTAGAAATAGTAATTTTAAACTATGGAAAGAAATATGTTGCTAATTAATATATAGTAGTATTTATTTGATGTCTGTCTTAACCCCCATGCTATAAATATGACATAGAAGTTTTATGAAAGAGACATAATGAAAAGTGGAAAAAATGATAAAGAAACAGACTAAACAAGACATTACATCTAATAATGCGGGACAATGTCACATTGAACAAGAAAATAGTAGCCTTAGAAAATAAATAGATAAAGGAAAAAAAATAATTTACTCATGAAGTGGTTATGAAAATATATTGTGGAAGTAGAGGTAATTTTCAAAAGGGTGATTACAAAAGTGTGGTTTCAAAAAGGTGTATGGTATATATATACAACTTTACAAGGCTATATGAAAGTGAAATTTTGATAACATATAAGAGGATGTGATTCTTTTAAACTAATTATGTTTTGTTTCAGGTGAATGAAGGAAAATATCATTGGGGCATGGCACGACAGCTGAAGATGTCACATACTTCTTTTTTGTAGCACCACGACATTTAAAGGATATTGTATAAAATTACTTTATATCAAACAAAGAAATCTTCTTTTAATACATTGTTTTATCCGTTTTCTAACCCGTTTCAGTTGGTGCTCTCTATTTGATCAGAGGTTCAATTTAACGGTTTCCTCAAGCTTTGCTTAATTTATTTGTAAGTTGAAATATCTTACTTTCAACTATCTAATGCTACTTGATGTTATGATTTTATCTACGATTAGTTTTTTGATGTTCTTTTATATATAATTTAGCATCTTATGACGCTTCATTTTGACAATCGTGTCGATCATATTTCCCAGATCCACAAAAGACATTATGATCAACAACGGTATTGTCCATGAATATTAAAATAATATTTTTTTAGGATGTTAATGAAATGCTTTTAACTTCCTTGCTGATTCATGAAATGCTTTTAACTTCCTTGCTGACTAATTATGAATGAAAGGGGCAAGATATTAAGAATGTATATTGTGCTACTTCAATCAAGTAAGTTTTACTTTTTTGGTGATTATCTTTATTTATATATAATCATATAAAAAATAGACAAAAGCACAGGATGGAAATCAAATTCTTAGCAAATCAAACAAAAAAGGGCAGAGGAGAAGAAACTCATGTGAAAATTTGATAAAGAAGATCAACAACTAAAAAATGAACAGCAACATCCTCTATATATGATATGATAAACAATCACATGTTGATCTCATATGTCAATTTTTTTTATGTCCAATATCAGTTGTACATATATTTTGAATATCTCTAATAGTATATAACATATCACATTATCCATCTTCTACAACAATTATAATCAATGATTCATTAATACTGATATTTTGACTATTGGGCCCGTGCTTGCCACGGGCCTCCCCCATCTAGTATAGTTAATAGATAGAAGTGTTCGAGTTAGTTCATTGATTATTGAGTTGTACCCTTAAATTAAGTTTGAAATTAATAAAACTATATATGGTGTGGTTTTTATCTTCCTTGAAGGAGGAAGGTTTCATAAATTAATATTTGTCTGATCTGCTGGTCTTGGTCGTTCTTCCGCAGAATCAGAGGAGGACATATCGAACCTAGAACCACTTGTTGATTCATGTTGTTGCCATGTCGTGACTCTAGTTTTATATGCCAGTATAATGGTTCTAGCTGTTGATCTTGCAACTATCACTCTGACCTCTTAGTAGTACCTGTTGAGAATAAATATATTAGTTCAAACGATCACAATGAAATATTGAAAATTTTAACTCAGAAGCCATATGATCGACCATCGCAAGTCCCATGTATCATCAGGTTGACCATAATTAATTAGGGCATGAGTCAAGAGGGACAAATGAAAATAGACCTGACGGGCCGTCAGAGGTCGGAAAGACCGTTAGTCCCACTGTCACGACTATTTTATTTTGCCAATTTTGGCAATTTTTTTGACCATCCGTCAAAAGTGTAATGGTCCATCGTACAAGGCTTCACGCTCTTATGAGTAACTATATTGAAATTGCATTATGACGGTGTCTTTGACGATCTGTAACAAGTGGACCGCTCGTCAAAGGCAATGTTATAAGCCAATTTTAGCGGATTTCTCAACTATTTGTGGAGTTTTGCTATGTTATTAAGATTACGTACTCACCATATAGAGGGTTACTTATAATTTTCCCTTGCAATTCCCCTATGTACTGCAACAACACAATTACAGAAATGATAATTTTCCTTAAGAATGTAGTCACTAATCAATATATCATCGGAAACCATCACTGAATAGTACAAACTCAATATATTATTAGAACCGTCATCAAGGTACATAGACTCAATTACCTTTACCTCGTATTGCATTACAATGTATTGCATAACCCTCCAACCATACATCTTGAAGCGCTCACCTTTTTTATTTTCCAACTGTAGATCCTTGGATTGAAAAACCTACGCCACTCTAAATGGACTACAACATCTATACCTCAATTTACCTGGAAATAATGAGTCTCAAATTGAACAACACACCAAGTCCCTAGCATTGAATTTTCTTTTCTCAATCTGTCTGTCATAATATAATTTCATCATTTCTTTGTAAAGAGCATATCTCACGTACGCCATTAATCAAAACTCATCCGTCTCGTTAATTTGATTTACCCTACATTCGCAGCCTTACTCCAAAGTCCAAACTCATATTAATCTTCTTTAATGCCCATAATGTCTTATGATCTAGCTCTACATGCAAATGACATGCCTTTCCAAATAGTAACTAGAATGTTGACATATCAATGGGTGTCTTGAAAGTTGTCATTAGTGCCCATAACTCATCATAAAACTTCCTGGCCTAGTCAGTCCTGTTAGCATTTACAATCTTTGCTAGTACTACCTTAATTCCCCTTTTGAACACTTAAACTTGCGCACTAAACTACTATGATACGGGGTATTCACATTATGTTGATTTATTCCATTTTTTAGGCTGACCTTATTGCAAAAATGTGACCCCATCAATTATAGTTGCTCTAGGTTTGTCAAAATCTAGAGAAAATATCCTCTTTATGAAACTGATATTACTTTTCCAATTATTGTCTGCCAATTCACAACTTCCACCCATTTGGAGATATAACCTACTATCACTAGAATGTATTTTTGCTCATAGGAACTCATAAACAATTATATAAAGTTGATGCCCCTAACGTCAAATAGCTCCACCCCAAGATTAGAATCATAGGGAACTCATGTTTCATTTTTGTCACTCCATGTATTTGGCATTTCTCATACCCTTTCACCAAATCAAATTCATTTTGGAAAATGGTGGGCCGATAATAGCCATACTAGAGCACCTTCTGAGCGGTGAGACACACACTATGAGGCCCTCCAACAGGGGAATAAAGAGATAAGTATTTTGCAGAAAGTTGTGTTTCTATGTATTACATTAAACATTTTTAAATACATAAGGGGGAGCAAAGATTGATACAATAGAAAGGAAACTAAATAAAAAGAATATGAAGATTACATGAAATAAGGGATACTAACAAGATATGGAAGATCTAAAAATATTGCAAAATCAGAAAGAGTAAAGAGAACATATCCTGAGATTATCTTTTCTTATTATGTCCCCGCAAGATAGATGGAGGTTCAAAAACACTTATCTTTGATCGATGAGAGAGGAAACTGGCAGCAGGTACAATCTTCGTAAGAGAGTCATCTAGCTGAAAAGAGGATGAAACATGACAGACAATATGAGACTTATCTTGAACAAAGTGATAATCGAAGTCAAAAGGAGTACATACTCCCTTGGCCTCCATCATGTTGTAGCACTGGAGAAGATTAGTAATACACTTCTTTTGAGAGAGATACAGACTGGTGGATTGGCGACAAACTTCAATACCGAGGAAATATGTCAAGAGAGATAAGTCCTTGATAGAAAAATTACGAGCCCATGCATCATTAACATGTTAAAGCTTGGATTTTGAAGATCCCGTGAGTATGATATTATCCACATATAGGAGAAGAAATACAACAGAGTCTGTGCCACGGAGAATGAATAAAGAAGGATCTAATTTTGAGCTAGCATACAAAACTAATAGAAGCAATAATGTTCTTGAACTGTGTATACCATGCACAAGAAGCTTGACAGAGTACATAAATTTCTTTGTGAAGTTTGCACACATGATCAGGATAGCTTTTATTAGTGAACCCAGACGGTTGATCCATATAAACTTCTTCAGCTAGAGTTCCTTGAAGAAAATCATTATTTATATCGAGCTGATAGAGAGTCCAGTTAAAGTATACATCAAATGTCTGTAGGAGACTAATTATAGTTGACTTGACCACTGGGATGAAAGTAGAAGTAAAGTCAACACCTGGGCCTTGATCAAACCCTTGGCTACTAATCTTCCTTTGTATTTGTCTATTGAGACATCTTGTTTGTGTTTAATCCGAAAAGCCCACTTGCAACTAATTACATTATGTGCTCAAAATTTTGGAACTAAACTCCAAGTTTGGTTTTTAACAAGAGCGGCAATCTCCTCACACATTGCATCATACCAAGGAGCATGTTGAACTACATGTTTGTAAGTTCGGGGAACCACTGTTTTGTCAGTAGAAACAACCAAAGAAGAGTAGTCCATAGGATTTTTAGGCTTAAAAATGTTATGTTGAGAGCGGGTTACAACACGAGTAAGTGGTTGAGGGGGAGTAGAACTTACTTGTTGCAAAAGAGAGACAGGAGCATCTTCACTCAAGGCAGGAACAATCGCAGAGGATAAGGGACTAGTCTCTTCATTCTGGAGATGTGGAATGCGAATGTGTCTGCAACGAGGATGAAGAAGATGATGGTGGCGTGTTCTCTCTCGGTAAAACAGGAGTAGACATAGGCACTAATGAACATCTCTTAGAGACACGGGAGGAGATACAGTTTCAGGATGACATGGGTGGTTGGTGGTTGAGTTGTCAAGCCATGAATATATTCCTTGTGGTGTAACCTGAGGTAGCCCATGAGGAATAGATTCAAAAGGAAAACTCTTTTCTTGGAATATTACATGATGAGAGAGAAATATTTTTGAAGTAGATAAATCAAGGCATTGGTAACAATGGTGGGTGACACAGTAACCAAGAAAGACACAAGGGCGAGATTTTGGTTTCAGTTTATGGTTATTATAGGGTTTTAACCAGGGATAACATAAGCAACCAAAGGTATGAAGAGAGGAATAATTGGGGTTGTTATGAAAAAGGACTTCAAAGGGAGACTTTCCTTGAAAGGATAGGTGGGGGCATACGGTAAATGAGGTATACCGCAGTTTGACAAGCATAAGACAAATATTTAAGAGGTATAAAGGCTTGATGTAGTAAAGTTAAAGTAGTCTCCATTATATGTCGATGGCGATGTTCAGCAGTACCAACTCGTTGGGGTGTATAAGAGGGTGAAAACAGATGCTGGATGCCCATGTTAGTCAGCGTCTTAGTTAAGCCTCCGTACTCACCACCACCATCTGAATATATAGTGAGAATCGTTGAGTTAAAACACCTTTCGACCAAGAATTTGAAATTAAGGAATATGGAAGTTACATCTGATTAGTTCTTGAGTGGGAAAAGCAATAAATATTTTGTAAAATGGTCAACAAATATGGCATAAAAACGATTACCATTTTGAGAAGGAATAGGAGACGGTCCCTATACATTAGTATATGAAAGTTTTAATGGACGAAAGCTAGTTAAGGTGGATGTAGAAAAAGGTAAACAATGACTTTCATTGCAAAGACAAGAATTGCAGCTCTGTTGAGAGGACGAAGAAACAACTAACTTTTATCTAGAAAAAATGGAAGTAAGAACTTTATGATGTAGGTGACCAAGATGACGATGTCAAAGTGTACGAGATGAGAGATGTGCAGTAGTGGTGAAGTAGATAGCTGGAGTTGGAGAAGATCTAGTCTACTCATAAATCCGCGTCCTATTCGGGCCTTTAAGCTAGAGGTGCTCGCGTTCTCAAATCCTTCTCAATAAAAAAAGTAGGGAAAAAATTAATAGAAGTTTTATTTTTCTCACAAAATAGAGGGATTGCGATTAATAGCTGGAGCGCTTAAAACATCTATTAGAACAAAACTATGAAAGGAAGTGAGGAGTGTAGTATGGCCTGTGTTGGTTACTTCAATACCATTACCATCACCAACTATAAAATCATTCGTCCCTGTGTACTCAGAGTAAGCCTGCAGATTTTGAATATTTTGAGGTAATGTGATGTGATGCACCAGTATCCACAACCCAATCAGGATTGGTTGATCCAGTTGTCGTTGAAAAATTAGCTTGTTTCTCATTCATATTGTGACTACGAGAGTGGAAAACATGAGCAATATGTCCATATTTGTCACTCAATTGGCACTGAACTCGAGCTCTATTGCTGGACTTTCGAGAGCACCCTGAACTCGAGCTCTATTGCTGGAGTTTCGAGAGCGCCAATTATTATTAATGGAATTTTGCTGATTGTTGTTTCTGCCCGAATTGGGGTTGTTTTGATGGCCTGACCAGTAACTACCAGATTGATTGGTAGGATTTTCGTTCTAGTGTTGTCAATAAACTTGTGTCGAATACTTATTAAACTGGGCAGTAAGAGGACCAGTAAGAGGTGACATCTCAGGCTTGGGTGTGTGAAGAAGGAACAATTCGCGGTTGCTGAGTTTTTCAAAAAATCTCCTCATAAGTGATGAGGTTTTCATGAGCACAAATGGCAGAGCTAATGGCATCATATTCTTGTCCAAGGCCAACGAGCACTTTGATGACAAGTTCATGCGTACTAATGGGAGAGCCAACAATGGCAATTAAGTTCTTGTAAGATGGCTCGAATCTCATTGAGATATTGAGCAATGGACTTGGTTCCCTTCATAAGGCGGCTAAGAGAATCACGAAGACTGTAAATACAAGTTTGACTTTTGTTGGCATATTTTTGCACTAATTTCATCCAACCGATGTGTGCAGAAGATGCAGAGGCAATTAGAGGGGCTATGGTAGGATCAACAAACGTCATAAGAGCATGACGAAGAAGGTTGTCTTGTCACCTCCGTGGTTGATAGTTTGGATCAGTTGGAGATGGACAAGGAAAGGTACCATTAATGTAGGAAGTCAGATCATAGCCAAGGCAAAGAGCATCGAATTGAGCTTTCCAGGTGACACAGTTGGTGCTGCCAGCAAACGTATAGGCAATTGGGTGGGCTGATTGATGGAAACAAGTTGACTTCCTTGTTTAATGAATTCATGACTGTTTGAGAGGGGGAGATACCTGAGTTTTGGTTACTATTGGTGGGATTGGCTGGAGTTTGCACAACCGAAGTATTGTTGTTCAAGTTGTTAGGCATGGTGGGCAAAAAAATAAATAAGAACAGGATTAATCCCTAAAGAGAGAAGTATTTTGCAGAAAGGTGTGTTTCTGTGTATTACATTAACCATCTTTAAATAATAAGGGGGAGAAGAGATTGCTACATTACAAAGGAGACTAAATTAAAAGAATCAGAAGATTACATGAAATAAGGGATACAAACAAGATATGGAAGATCTAAAAGATTGCAAAACCAGAAAGAGCAAAGATAACATATCCTAAGAATATCTTTCCTTATTATGGAGGGGTGTCAAGCCTCTAAGATAGTCAACATTTTAGCTTCAGATACACATTAAAATTATCACCACACATCGCTCATCATAGAATTATTTCCTTAATCATGTAAAAACATAATTATTTATTGAAAACTTAAAGTACTCCTTCGGCACCACAACACTAACAAGGTAGTAAGAAAATCAAGGAATAAGATAAAGAGTAGTGGCTAATACCTGCTCATCTGGAAATAAGTCTATCAATTTTCTAGTCTGGGATCATCTCTTTCTCTACCTCTAACCAAGATAGTTGGTCAGCTACTTGGTTTTCACAACCCTTTATGTCCTTGAATGCAAAGTCGTGAAAGAGGAAAGGAAGGAAATGTGCGCATTAAAACCATTACAAACACATCAGCTTTGTCCATAGAAGATTCAACGAATGCCGACAGGTTTACAGTTGGCACACATAATGATATCTCTAAATGTAGTGCTTGTATTGGATGTCGTACAATAAGGCTCAAGTGGAGCATGGTTATACACTTAAGAACAAAACACAAAGTTCTCTGATTGAAGAGATAACAACGTGAAGTTGTATCCAGGATCGAAGTTGAAGCAAGAATACTTGGATCTTATCATTACATTCATTTACTAAATTACTTTATTAGCTTATTTAACAACATATATAAAGATCTAGTTGCTTAAATATTTCCAATATTTAGAAGTTAAATCGATCCACATGTTCTTAACTTGCTGACAAATTTAAATATATCAATTATCTTATAAAATGATGTCCTCAATATATACGTCTAGTCATTAATTGATTTTGCCATTAACTTTGCATCATAGCATATGATTATTAATTGTTCAAATTACGAGGTCATTTATATATGAGAAACTTGAATACCAAATGGAAATGATAAGTGAAAGAAAAATTGTAGAGGAGTAATTATAAGGATGAAATTCAAATATAGATAGATGTATGGATCCATATATATAAGTAGGATCCATAATACAAACAACAATTATGACACAATATTAGTACTACTAGACTAGCGTGTGTAATAACTCCAATGGGACATACCAAAAGACAAAATGAAAGTGACAACAAGAGATACAACAAAACACAAATTGATCCATCAAAGATGACCATAGCTTATTCTTCTCCTCCTCATGATAATTGCACTAGTACCAAATTGTGCGGTGTAAAATTGACTATCATCAACCTTAGCGGACCCTGCATCATAAAATTGAACCACCAAACATTAATACTACATCTTATAATATGGTCCTAAATCATTTTTTAAGAAACATTAAAGTAAATTAGCAACCAAATTAATAGTGAAGCAATTTGCTTGGCAAGAACAACTAGATATTTCCTTTGTCCCACTTTATGTGACACGTTTTTGTTTTTTAGAGTCAAACAATTTAGGTTTGACTGAAAATTTGCAAATGAAATCTGAGTTATAAGAATATATTACTCCATTATACCCTTTAAGCTTAATTAGCTTCAGGTCATTGTTATGCCCTTTTAACTTGAGCGTGCATACTTAAATTGTATAAAGTTTTGCATGGTGTGTGATATCCTACATGTAGTATGATGTCAGTGTTCAATTTTATAAAAGTTGTGATGTATAAACTAGTTGTGCACACTGAAAATTAGACGATATTAATTATGAGAGGGTTAATTGATATACTTGGAGCAGTCAGTGGAAGGACTGATCTTATAGGGAATGTTGACTTTACAAACGGAAGGAAGATCAGCAGCTTTGCGGTAATTGATTCCGGTAAAACTAGCGGCTGCTGATTTAAGGCAAGCGCAGGCAGCTTTACGATCTGGTGTGCTCTTTGCGGCATTTGCCAAAGTACTAACTCCACTGCAACAACTTCCTATACCTCCTTTGTCCCTAAGGTAAGCAAGGCACGGGAATAAAAAGGTCGTCACTTGCCCACAGCTTAGGGCTTCACCATGGGCTATCAACATGCATAATACCCTAAACCATCCAATTTTTCCACCCATTGTATATATACTGAATTATTGACTGCACAAGTCTTGTTGTTGGGTGCAAAATACTATGAGACCTAATTCGGATTTTTATAGGGGAAACTTTTTTTTTTTCTTTTTGAATATTTATTATGTGGTAGTTGAGTTATGTTTAATGCTTTGAAATTATTAGGCGCATGGCATTATATTGAAGGGAATAGAAGCTGGCCTAGATTATTAGATAAGTCACATTACCAACAAATCAGTCTATTACACAACAATTTTTAGCGGCAATAAATAGACATATTAATAATGAGGTATCAATAATAGATTCAATGCGGCTAAACGTTTTAGAAACATATAAAAAGAGTTTTATTTGCCGCTAAAATTGAATTTTTAGCGAAAAATAAACTATTAGATTATTAGATAAGTTTGGTTACCAACAAAGGTTGTGGTGGAATAACACTGGTAAATACTACTTCATCCTTAATCTGAGATCTTTGATTCGAATCCTCATGAATATTGAGTTACCTTTGTTTGAGTTCGAATTCTCGTGAGTACGGAATGACTTAGTTTAGGGAGTTGTTTACCACAAATGTATGAATTCTCGGCTTTATATTCCAAGAGGTGAAACCATAGCTTTGTTTTATCTTAATTAATCAGTCACACTAGTATGATACTCTATTTGTTTCAATTTATATGATTGAGTTTTCTTTTTAAGTCCTTTTAAAAGAAATTGACAAATTTGTATATCAATTTTGCACCATCTTTCTCAAACAACTGAAAGAATTACAAAATCATTATTCATTTACTTAACAAATGTTGCCACGTACTTTCTCCAAAGAATATAGTATTAACCAATACCAATAATTTAAGTTTAAAAGGGGTCTATTTGTCTCCGTTGCGAATATCATAACATAATAATTTTGAGAAGTTAAATTAATAAAATATTTTTTATTTGAGAATATTAAAGTACAAACTTGAACAAATGAAATATTAAAAAGTGGAAAATTAAAGAGAGAGAAACTAGTAGAACTGAAAATGCTTCTTTTGGAGATCAAATAAGAAGTTATTAGCTTAGGGTCTAGTTGAGACCAAAGTTATTCTAAAATTATTAATTTTGGAATAAGTTATTTTGGAATGAGTTGTTGTACGTGTATCATGAATATACTACATTATAAATGATCTTTAGCGACAATAGCTCGATAGCGCTAAATATGTATTATTAACGGTAATTAACATTCTTTGTATATGTTTCTAAAGTCTTTAGTGACGTTGAATCTTATGACACTTAACTCATACTGGTAAAACATTAGCATTCTTTATTTATTGCTGATACAAAATTTTTTTTTATGTGATAATATGAAATAACTTACTTTATCACTAAAAAATAAATAGTTAGATAAATGATTCTCTATAGGGGTGTACAAAACCGAACTGAAAACCCAATCAAATCGCAAATCAAGTCAAATCGAAAAAAAAACCAACTAGTGATTTGGTTTGACTTGATTTGGTGTTGGAAAAAAAACCCGACTATATTTGGTTTGGGTTGGTTTCAACTAAAAAAATACAACCCGAGACCAAATTAACCAGACATTATATATATAATTTTAAAATTTTATTTTATAGGTATATTTACTTTGATATAATTTTTAAATATCTCTTATACTTTTTTCATAGTTTTTATCTTTCAATATATTTATTTCATATTTTGAAGTTCGAATTCTTAATCATCTAATAAATATTATAGTCCATACATGTTGGTAATTATAATAAAGTATAATAAAAATCAAATTAATACTAATGCAAAAAGAAAATAAATTCAACACTAAGAATGACAATAATATTGAATATTTATTTTTTTAGTTTAACATAGATTTAGACAATTAAAATACAAGATCTAATTTTACTTTCATTTAATATTTATTCATGTAAATAATGCTTACTAAACTTATTTTAGCATGTTTAATACTTTAAATTATGATCAATTTCATTATGACTTATTAATTTGCAATATTTATTTTACGCGATTTAATTATTATTTTTTTGTTGGATATTTTAGTGTCATTAATCATATCATATTTTTTTTTTTATTTTCTTGAGAATTAATTTAGATAGTTGCATTATGGTAGGACTAAAGAAATATTTGTAGTACAAGTAAATTAGATGTTTATAGGAATACTTTATAGAAAAAATACGAAAATTCAAAAAAATCGAAGTCGAAAAACCCGAGTTTTATTGATTTGGTTTGGTTTATAAATTCAAAAATCTGACACAAATAATTTTTTTTGATATTTGAAAAACCCAAACCAACACAATCATGTACATCCCTAATTCTCGAAATATGTTATACAACAAGTCTAATTATCAAAGATGGTCATTATAAGATTAAATAAAAAGTTTATAAAAAATCCAACTAGAAGAAATTTTTTTTTGGATAAACTAAAACTATAAGATTACCTAAAGTAATAAATTTTTTACTCTTTTTACCCACCACCATCCCCCTCTCTTCCCTAATTAGCAACCAAAATAATAGGATTCTCACTTGGTAGAAAAACTACTAATGCAATTTAATAAGAGGGAGAAAAAAGGAAAGGTACACTCTACAGTATGATCAAATCAGCGATAGATAGCACCTTGAACATTGTGCTACCTCAATATTGACTATTTTACCACCGGCCAATGGCAAAGCTATTACTATTCATCTTCACTTCCTTTCAACTTTAAGATTCTAATTTTTATATAACTGCTAAGGTTGATTTGTTAGTTTGTAAAGAGCTTTGAAGATGAATTAATTTTTACTCCATAATATAAGGATTTACGTGTCCTATTACCCACCAAAATGAAGGTCAGTGACTCTTCTTCCCAATGTTGTCAATGACTTGTTAATTTGAGGGCGGAGTCAAAAGTTATGATCATTTAAGTATTGACTGACATTCTTGAAAGGAGTTGCGGACCATATGTGTGCAACAAGTTTGCATCACTACTAAAAAACTCCTAAAAAGTAACAGACATAAAAGCGACGGACGACGTCGCTCCAAAAAGCGACGTCATTTGCCACAATGTTCATCGCTTTTTAATAAAAATAATTATTTTTAAAATTATGTTACAAAAGCGATGGACTTCATCTCCTCTTTTTTTTTTAAAGAATTTTGCGCCAAATATATATAAAATTTATAATTATTTATTTAATATAAATATAGGAGTTGTCCATCGCTTTTAATTAAAAATAATTATATATAAATTTAACAATAGCCACGTCGTCCGTCGCTTTTGAATTATTATAATTTACTAATTACTTTTTCTATGAAAGCGACGGATAACATCTTTATGTCCGTCGCTATTTGATCTAATTATTTAGTCTAATATTTTAAATAAGTGACGGACAACGTCTCTATGTCCGTCACTTTTTTGGTCAAATTATTTGGTCAACTATTGAATAAAAAGCGACGGACTTAGAGACGTCGTCCGTTGGATTTCAATAAAAATCTGATATTTACAGACGTGATTCCCCATCATCTCTAATTTCTTCACATTCTCTCCATTGCGCCGCCGCCACCGCCTCACCTGTCAGAGCTACCACCTCCTCCTCCTTCCCGTCTCTCTTCATTCTTTCCTTCACCTTTAAGGTTAGAGATTTATTGATTATCAAAAAAACAAATTAATTTGAGCTCTATTTGATTTTGTTAGTTATTTAATTGTAATTAGTTTATTGATTATTTTTATTGATTGTTAGTTTGAATTAGAACTATTTAGTTATTGAGTAAATTGAAAATTTTAATGTTAGGGTTAATTTCATTAGGGTATCTTCGGATTTGTTTGAATTTGAGTATTTCTTGAATTGATTAGTTTGATCTTGAAATTGTTGGATTAGTTTGGATTAGGGTATTTAAGGAGTTGTTTAAATATGGGTATTATTTGAGTTACTTTGATTTTTGGGTTCTAGGACTAACTAGAGTTTAATTATTATTGAGATTTTTGGACTAATAGTTTAAATCTGGGATTAGGAATAGCGAGCTAGTTTTAATTTAGGATTTTAGCACTGCTTAGATTTTGGAATTTTAAGACTACAGTAAAACCTCTATAAATTAATACTCGGCAAATTAATAATCTCTATAAAATAATATTTTTCTCTGGTCCCAACTTGGGCCAATGAAAAAAGTCATCAATTTCAATAAGATAATATATTTCCAGAAGATCCCTACATAAATATATGGTCCCATTAATATCACAAATTAATAATTCTTTAAAAGTACCAATATATGAAGTTCATCTCTAATTTTTCTTATTGCATCCATAAGCTCCAATGTTGTCTCTTCAAAATGTACCATAAAATTGTGAAGAGTTCTAGATGCAATAAGTGTTTCCTTATGCGAAACTGGTTCCAAAGGTATATTATCATCTTCAACTTCATCATCAACATTGCTTTTTTGGGTGGTATCCACAATTCTTCTAAGTTCTGAACCTCAGAAAATATTTCAACCTTTGAACATGTTTCACTTTCACTCGGATAATCCAACAGGTTATTAACATCCATCTTATTATGGTAATCGACATCATTAATCAATGACGTTAAGTTCATTAATGACATTTTCACAAGTAGTTTCATTCAACTTCATTGAGATTAAATTCCCCGAACGAATTTTGCAGTGTCAAAAATAATTTGCTATTTTCTCTTGCCAAACATTTTTGTCCAAATAGAGATTGCAAAATTGGTAGCATCCAAAACGTTAATCTTTGCTGAATCAGTTTATCCAACATCATAGTCTTCTAATACCTACGATAAAATTTGTTCGATAATACATCTTCAAAACTCTTATTATCTCAGGATCACAAGGTTGAAATTAGTAATATATAATGATTTTGATGTATTCGTTGTACTTTATGCATAATATTTTTTATTTGAAATCAATAAATATGATACATAAATTAGTAAGATACAAGATATTGATATATTCAAAATTAACCTTCATTAGTGTAAGACAAATGAGTTAGGATGTCTAGATCCTAACATGTTTTTATAGGGTTCTAAGGTCCTAAAATTACTTATAATATGGTAAAGAGGGAGTGTGTAAAGTTTGAGGTGATTTGGAAGTCAAATGTCAAGGGACGACCAAGACGTTCGACGATTACTCACCTATGCGCCTCATGTGTCTATACGTGCTTATATATTGTATGTCACGACATTATCAAGTCTTTATATGAGTTATAATGATGTTTGTAGTAATTATATGGAGTTTTGTGAAGTTTGAAGGCCAAACATCTAAGACGTTCAAAAGTTACCCCTTGAGACGTTCAAGAATGTCATGATGGGCCCTAGCCTGCTTGGACGTGTTTTATGTGTGTATTTTGGGTGAAACTTGATTGGAAGGTCATTGAATTTTTTATGTGCATATATATGTTAGAAACTTCCAGGTACGACTTCTCAAGGGCCTCGCAAAAGGTCCCATAAGAAGGACCCAAGGGCTGTCGAGACACTGCCTTCGTAGTGTCAATCAATGAGCTCACCGCACGCCTATTGTTTGACTGATTTCCCGTCAATGGGGAGGCTTCGATGTTCACTTAGACTTGGGAAGTCTTTACCACATGAAAACCTCATACCAAATTGACAGAGGGCACAGAACGGCCCGTCGATGGACCAACGACCAGTCGACTGGGTCCGTCGATGCACGCTGGTGCAATAGCTGCCTGCGCACTTCCCACTTAAGGGGTAAATGCAAAATTCACCCCACGTCCAAAACTGAATAATTGATTTATTTAGTGATTTTTGGGTGTATTTAGGGGATCAAACACGTGAATAACCCATTCCCAATCCCTTCTACACAAAATAGATTTTCCCTCCAAAAAAATCTTCTCCCTAGAAACCTCCATTGTTTATGAAGCTCAAGAACAGCTTGGAGAATGGATTCCTATGGTTTATTTATCAAGTTTTAACGGTTTTTATGAATATAAAGTTATGGTGAGCTTTCATCTCTAAGTAACCTTTCACTTGGAGAGTTAATCTCAATGTTTTCAAAAGATATTTCATGATCAAACTTCTCCTTATTCAATCTAGCCATGGGTTCTTTCAAAAAACATTTTGAATTGCTTAATCATGATGAATTGATGTTAATGTATTGGTTTTTACATGATTTCAATCCAATTGCATTATGAACTCATGTCTCTTCCCAAAATCGATTTAGCCTTGCATGGGCATTGTGATCATGGCTTGGTAATGGTTGAATTGCGATTCTCTTTCGTTGAATTGTTTATATCTACTTTTATTTATGTGAATTGATGATGAATTGGTTATTAAGGATCCTTGTGGATCAACGTATGAAGAATTGAATATGACGAACTTAGATTCCTATACGTTCACCGTAACCTTGCCTCTATTAAGCATGAATGTGGAATTCGATTGTGTAGGGATGGTTGTATCTACTGTCTTACTTGGATCTTATTTATGAATTGTAAATATGTGATTTATGTGGATCAAGGTCGATTAGTCTATGATGCTTCTATCTTCCATTGATTTCTAAAGTAGCATGTTCACTGTGATCTAGAGGTTATGGCAATTGTAGTAGGATTTCATTTAGGTTATGTTGTCCTTAATTACTGCCTTTTATAGATGATATTAATGAATTGTGGGTATGAATTATTGATTATCAAAGAAAAGGAGTCTTGGCATAAATTGATCTAGGTTTTTCTAGCCCACAATTTGAATGTTGTAATGAACATTATGTGATCTTAATTCTAAGGTAGATAAAGCATGCGTTAGACTTGATTATTACGTCTTTAGCTACTGCCCTAGATCGATATTATTGATTAAATAGTCCATCTACATTCTAGCATGTTAATGATGTGTTGTACTAGTTTGTAGCATGGCCTTGTGGTAGTTTATGAATGACTTCGTATATGATTATTATGTTTTATCTACTGTCCTATACTTGAAAAGAAAGAGTAGTAATGGTCAATGATGACCTAAGTCTAAAGGATTGGTCAGAATTGCTCTACTCTTCTACTTGTATACTTCATTATAATAATGTTGATGAAGCCTTGTATGTCATTGTTTTCAAATCCGGGGGTACCCCCTAGAAGTAACATGGCGTACTTGACCTCTCAAAGGTCTTATACAAGCCCATAGTTATCATTCATCACATTGTCATAGTAAATTTAGCGGAAAATTTAAAACATTTCATATCACATCATATGCTAGAAACTTAACTTCATATATACATAAAATATCATACACATATTTAGACTCTAAGTCTCTTTGCCATCTTAGACTCAACAACATTAGAATAAATTAGGGACATGACCCTTTAAAACATAAAAAATAACTATACAACATTTAATAAGCTTTACAATAAGACATGAGTAGGGAATCCTTGGAACTAAAGGACCCCTTTACTTGATCTTGGGAATCATCTATCAAGCTCCTCAATCATAGCATCCTTTTTAAGCATCCATAACCTACACTTTGTGTAAAAGTAGAGAAGAATCGAATTAGTACAAGAATGCACTAAGTATGACAACCATGCAAACACATGCATTTAAAAGGGACATTTTCTTGAAATCATACTTTATGCCTTTTTGAGTAAATCTTTATAAAACCTTCATCCAATAGCATTTATGTCATTCACATACTTGATATAAACATATTCAAAGGCAAAACGTTACATAAGATCATAAGTCGAATTTAAGCCATAATTGAGGTCACTTTACAGTGAGCCTTTTTATGTTACAGTGAGCATTCTTTCCTTTTATTCACTAACTTCCCAAGTAACCTCTAGTGATACTTGGTGCAATGCTTCATCTTAGGCCACAAAGGAAATCATACCTACAACCTACACAAGTCATCACATATCATCATATAAGTATAGCATATGACATACACGTTTAAGTCAAAACTTCATTGGCTTTACAGTGAGCTATTTCAGTTTACACATATATTCACATATTTTCATATAAATCATTATAAGACCTTGTTCATGACCTAATCTTAGTCTACTAGTGTAATGAACATATGAAGCCCCATAACCCCATACATTCTTAGTAAACCCTTCATGCGACCACAAACCTTTTCATTCAATTCGTACCTCAACATATTAAGTGAAAGACCACTCCATTCATATCAACAATCTTCCTCATATAGTTATTAAGACTCACATAGTGCATATAAGTATAAGACCACATCACATAGACTCATACCATGCACATCTTCATGACAAATAGACAAATACTACCATGCCATGCATAGAGACATAATCATAATCATAAACATTGGGTCACCTTCCTAGGACTTCCTAAGGAGCTACTTGTGCAATGTCTAGATGGGTTCATTACTTCCACCTATCCAAAGTAACCTCCCTTAGGTCCTCCTAGTTAGGTTCTATTCATTTACTTCCATTGTCTATTTTACTTTAGGGATACTATAGCCTTAACTGACACTAAGACCATGGGTGCTAAACATGGAATTTGGTGTTGTAGAGCATTACACCAATGGATGGTGTTCTAACCTAGCTAAGGTAGAACATTAACACATGCTAGCATATTAAGTTAATTCACTTGCTAGATCCTATGTAGCAAGCATAATTATGGAACTTGACATGTGAAAACCCTCTTTATGCCAAGATGGGACATCATGGTTATTCACTTATGGAAACCTTATATATACCTATTGAGGCATTGTGGTTATACACCTCATGATATTTAAGGTAGACCTTCCTTTGCACATTGGAAAGGGGCACATACTCATATTCAAGTTCACTCGGTCATAAGTTAAATTCCCTTTATTGAAAAGTCATTATTACATTACTTTTATAAAATATAGGCTTAGGAGAGTCATCCCCTCATATGCTTATCTCATAGTGAATAGATGAAAGTTCATCAACCTAAATCATGTGAGAAATCCTTTCACATGGACATAGCATATGTATTAGCACTATCTAGTTTAGGATACACTTGAGCATACCTTTCAAGGCTCCTCTATTGACTATATCATCATTAATGTGTGTGTGTGTATACATATATGTGAGAAAACCTTTCACATAACACACTAAGGTCACCTATGTTCATACATTCATATTCACACATATAGAAACAAAAAAATAGAACCTATTCTATCAAGGCAGATATGTGCAATACATAGACAAAGTCCCATACCCTTGCCCATACTAGTACACCTATCAAGTCATCCTAGATAAGGAAACACATATCGTACTTTCATAAACATCATCTTAACATGCATTGTAGTAGACAATAGTGAATATGAGAACTACCTTTCATTTAGACACCGTGACCTATACCACTTGTAAGCTTGCATAAAGTGTGAGTGTGTGTACATTGATCAACATGATCATATAATGGCTATCCATAAAATCTTGAGGCGGACACCCTCTTATGACCATAATGCATAATAAACCATAGACCACACAACACCATTTAGCATAGGAGGCAAGACAATCTTCACATTACATTTAAGACTCTTAACCTTAGCTATTCACACATTCAAAAAGGGGTAAATGGGTAGGGGTCATCAATCCTGAATACCTCATTAAAGGCAGAACCTACACATGATCTTTCATATTAACATTTACATGTTCATAACAATAGTAACACAACTTAGATTCACAACTAAAGTAGAAGACTAGGCACAAGTTACACATAAGGTAATCATCATAACCACTCATTCATATATTCATCAATTTGCCTTCAAGGATATGGTCACACATATATAATGACAATAAAGTAAACACTTCCATTATAAGTGGACCATACCACACAATGCCATACAAGGGTTCATCAACTACAATACTATAAGGAAAGTAGAGAGATGAGCCATTCTTACAAATTCATCAATCTTTGATCATCATTGATCAATAAACCTTTCTCATAATTAATACATTATAGAGTAGTAGCTATATGTACATAAATCATAAACGAAACCATATACAAGTCGTTACAAGATCATGATACAACTAGTGCACTATATCACATATATGGTAGAAAATAGAGTGTTATAGATCATCAAGTAACTTCCCTTTTTTTTCTCATCAATCATCATGTATCAATACTATACATTTACAGCAGTAGCTAAATAGATATTTTAACATTCCAGAAAATGTACTTGTCTAGTGAAGAGTCTATTAGGTTTAAAGAATATGTATTGGGGTACCTAGGCATCACAATTCCCTATGTTGAGTAATATTGGGCATATTAGAAAATATTGGCTTCAGGGTGTTAGCTAATTTCTATGTATTAAGATATACTTTGATGTTCAAATGCTCTAATTTCAAGCTTGTTTAGGAATTGTACCTGCAACGAAGACCCTAAGCTAAAACTTTTGACTTCATATTACATACATTAGGTATGAGGCATCTAACTGTCAAGCCTAGGTACCATAGCACATGATCATTTAAAATGATCATGTATATTAAGTAGTGCCCAAGGACATAGTGAGGGTCCTTGGACAATAAATGCGCAGCAACACATGTGCATGCACATGTGCTAACCGGCCAACAGACAAGCAACCAAGCCAACCGAATTAGGTTAGGACGGTTAGGGGGCAGGGGCATGCACGGGTAAAGCCATGTGGAGCCTAGCTTCGTAACCAACTCTGGGCTAACTAACTTACCTAACTAACTAACTAACCTAGGATTAACTAAAATAAACACACTAGCTAGTGTACACAAAATCCTAAAATCTAATAGGGTGACACTAGCCGGGTAACTAACTAAATAACATCCTAGCACCTAACCTAGGATGGTCTACAGAGGTTAGTTCTGGTCATAGTTACTTAGGGATAAATTAGTAATTACCCTAGGTCACTTAAATAATTAAATTAGCAACTTAATTAATTAATTAATTAAATATTAATGGTCAAGCCGAGACACCTTAGAAAATTTTCAGATTTGGGTAAGTCAAATGTTCTCCTATTTTTAATCAATCTAGGAGGGGCATTTTGGTAATTAGCTAATTGATTTATTTGATTAAGTTAATAAGCCTAATATGAATTATTTAATATTCAATTCCTAAGAACTAGACTCACGTTTATCAAGTAGAAAACCTCACGACTCAAAAACAAAGAACAAACGTAAGCTTAGGCGATTTCTAGGCAGATTCTTTAAGACTTTCGTGCAATGTACAGGGTGATCTTTGTAGCTTCAATTCTACAGTAAGGTAAGGCTTTTCTCTCTTGGATTAATTTCTCCAAGATGCTTTTCAAACATTTTTGAATTCAAGAAAATTGAATCTAAGGTTGTTCCTGATGAATCGAATGTTCATCACCTTAGTTCTCCCTATTTTCGATTCTAGTAGTATGTATAATGCAAAATCTCAAGCATGTTGTTGGTATGTGGTTCTAATTGATCATTTTGTGTAGGTTTCTATGATTTAATAATGTTGAATGATACCTATAAGTTATATCCGTATGATTAATGCCTAATTATGTTCAAAAAGATAAATTGTGATAAGTCGTTTATGAAATTCAGTTAGATATGTTTGTAAGTGTTTGGAATGCAATGTTTCCAAGAACAAATAAGATGTGAATCAAACCTAATTAATGAATCTTCAATGCCAAATCAACTTTATAGCTTGGCCAAATTAAGCATTGAATTGTTCTTATGATTAAAAGTTTGCTTGCTTAATATGATGAGATTTTTATAGTATATGCATAAAGTTAATTGGATTGGGTAGTGATAGTATGATGGCAAGTGTTTAGTGAAAGTTTGGTTTATGCCAATAAATTGGCTTACAATATTATTTCCAAATTATGATATAAAGTTTGCTAATGACTAAATCATACCAATCTTACATGGACAATATAAATTATGATGTTTATTTTAAGGAAAAATACATGTTAAAGATTGACTTGACAAGTTGTAACTCAATGAACTCATTACGCAGGGTATACTAATGATTAATACAAGTCCTAACACACCCTCTATAAATGAACTTGTGAACATTTGCACATTGAATAAGTCCTTACAACTTTCATAAATAATGGTACAAGACTACCAAATAATGTTGACCAAGATAAGGTGAGTAATGAAATAACATAACAGCTTATGACTCATGAAATTGACCTAGAATGGGGTGTTAAAGGAAGTGGGACAAGTGTCACTTGTACCTAAACAATTATGTTAAAGATACTCACACAAGAGGGTGTTAGAAATCGTGAGACAAGTCTCACTCACACCATAATGATAATGTAAGATTAAGTTCACATTCATCAAGTAAAGAAAGGGATGACTATTCATCCATTAAGCTAAGCATACCTTATACTATAAGCAAGATTCCATAATGTATGAGTGAACTCTAAAAGTTTTAAAGAATGATACATTGATCTAAGCACCGATATACTGGCAATGATCTTGTAAGAGAACATGTAAGCCTCATGAGATGAGTCTACCACCAAGGTTGATAAGGGTCTCCAATATATCCTAGTCTTTGAACTATGTTTCCAGCATAGGTTACTAGCTAGTGGATCAACCTAAGAAATCTAGTTAGTATTCGATTTCACATTGGCCGGTGAAACATCTTTTTTCAGTGTGCGCAAGACACTTGATTTCATGTTAGCTCACATGATCTATGTCAGTTAAATGCTCCAGATTCAGTTTCACTTTAATCGGTTAACCACCTTTATTCAGTGTGGAGAAGACACTGGATTTCATGTTAGCTCACATTATCTATGTTAACTTTAGCCGGTGAACCACCTCTTTTAAGTGTGGGGAGAACACTGGATTTCATGTTATCTCACATTATCTATGTCAGTTTAATGTTAAAGATTTCTTTAAGAAAGTAAGAAAGAAAGAAAGAACTAGGAAGATGAGGGGTGTTAAAATAATATCCTAAGTCAACCTAGCATGTTCAAAGTGAACATGAGATGAAAGAAGAAGAAATGTAAGTGCAAAGTGAATTAAGTAAGCAATGATCAAATAATGGGCATAGCCAATAATCTTTATAGTATGCAAAGATTAAATAATGGGCATAGCCAATAGATATATGCTTCAGTATCTTTATATCATGCAAATGATCAAATAATTGTCATAGCCAATAAACATTGGCTTATAAAGACTTCATGCCCAATTTAACAAGAATGGAAAGAATAACTTGTAAGTAGGGTAGTCAAATCATTTCCTTAGTCTTTTGGATTACTTACTTGATTCATTATAGGAATGGGACAACAATGAATCATTGCACTTGTAAGTTAAACATAGGATCAAAGGAGATCATTGAACTACACAACAAGAATAAGAAAATACTGAAAAATAAACTAAGTCTGGATTATGGAGCTCTCGGCTTAAGAAGGAGCAAAACTATTAAATCTTGCTCCAGTTGTTCTAAATTATGTTCATGATTCCTAGGTCTTATGTTCATATAAAAAATGAGTTGTGTGCTTTAAATGCATGAAAATATGTCATATTCATAGTATGATTCATAAATAAAAATTAGGGAAGTAAGGTGACTTCACTTTCCAAAAAAATGGCATGTTGCTATAGGAAGAGCTTTCCTTGATCATGCATGGCCATTATGTGTTTATGTGCATACACCTATACTTAGTACAAGTGTGTGCTAACCCATATACAATTTCTATTTTTATAGGTGCAAGTCTTTGAAGAAGATTGAAGATTCGTTTGAAGCTGTTTGGACAAGTACCTCTAGACTTTGGTAGGTTCTCTTGAGTTCGAGGATGCCTACGCTTTATTTCTAGATTTAGTAGATTAGACATAGCTAGTGGATGTTGTCCCTAACTTTTTATTTCAAACATTTGTTCAAAGCTTTTATATTAAGTCCGGTTTGGTAACTGTTATTAATATTATGAATTCTTCATTTCAGTTGTTCAATCTGTTAATAGATGGTTGGTTAGCTTGAGCTATAAGTATATCACTCATGAATAAATTATATGAAGTCTAACTACACTTCATTAAAGTTGAAAAATTTTAAATTTTCCGCAAATTCAACCATATGATTGTGATGAAAGCTAAGAAGAGGCTTGTGTGCGACCTCTGAGAGGTTAACAACGCCGGTCTCATCTACGGTCTAGGACCCTGGTGTGACAGACTTGGTATCAAAGCATGAGGTTAAATTACCTAGGAACTAAAGCTCAAAAACAACCATGTTGCGTAGCTTCAAGCTTATGGTTTTAAAGTGCACCACAACCATGACTTAGAGACTAGGAGATGTTAAGAATCTTCCCTTCTTCTACTCTTAATCGTGCCATGTAGAGCTTTGATATTTTGTGTCATTCTAGAATATTACATCCTTCTTGTGTGTGCATATAGAAAAATGAACACAAGAAGAAACGCAGACAGGAGAGTTGGAGAAGTAGCTACTAGGGGGAGCCAAGCTCCTCCTCAAGCCCCAGCTGTTGGAGTGCAAGTAACTGTCATCCCAGTTGCATTGACAGATGGAGAAGTAAGAGCAGCACTCGTTCAGATGGCCAAGCCATCACTGCTCAGGAACAGGCTATCACAGCCCATGCCACTAGAGAGGGTGCTCCCAGGGAGAACCCACATGCTAGCACCATGGCTATAGACTAAGAGATTTCACCATGATTAATCCTCCAGTCTACTTCGGGTCCAGAACCAATGAGGATCCCCAGGAGTTTGTGGACGAAGTCCACAAGATTCTCCGTGCTATGGGTGTTAATGGAGAGGAGAAGGCTGAGTTGGCTGCATACCAACTTAAAGATGTGGCTCAGGTATGGTACAAGACGTGGGTAGATGGCCGAGCACTAAGATAAGTCTCCATCACTTGGGTCATTCTTAAGACTACATTCTTGAAGAGGTTCTTTCCCAGAGAGCAGTGAGAGGATAAGGTTGAGGAGTTCATCAACCTACATCAGGGAGGTATGTCAGTCAAGGAATACTCCTTGTAGTTTGTTAAACTTTCCAAATATGCTTCTTCCCTGGTGTCCAATAGCATGGATGAGATAAGAAGATTTGTGATTGGTGTATCGGAGGATCTGGAGGAGATTCATCGTAGAAACAGAGGACGAGAAGTAAAGAAGCCTAGGACCTCGTATCAGGATGATTTTAGCAATGGTAGGAGTTCGCTTGGAGTCCAGGTTAAGGCCCAAGTTCAACAAGGGGCACCAACACTCAGGTAATCCTACTCCTTCCAGGAACACTAAATCCAAATGAGGCAAGTCTGGCCTCAATAAGGGCAATGATAGAAATGCCCAGCGTGACAGAAAGTCGCGTGGTAAGTGTGGCCGTTTTCATGGAGGTGAGTACTTGGTAGGTACTAATGTCTTCTATGGCTGAAGCAAGAGTGGGCATATAACAGGAACTGCCCACATATGAAGAATAAGCCAAGGCAGATACTCAACCTTGATTTAATCCTAGTGCTGTAGCCGAGCCTCCCAAGTGGAACACGTTCTATGCTTTGAAAGGTAGAGAGGAGAAGGAGAAGTCCAGTGATGTGGTCACTGTAACTTGCTTGTCTTTTCTCTTACTGTGTATGCATTGTCAGATCCAGGATCCACCTTGTCTTTTGTTACTCCTTTAGTAGCTAGTAAATTTGACTTGCTTCCTGAGATCTTGCATGAACCTTTTCTAGTTAGTACTCCAATAGGGGAAAACATTAGAGTTGAAAGAGTATATAGAGATTGCCCAATAAATTTTCTTGATAGATTCACTTATGCTGACCTAATAGAATTAACCATACTTGACTTTGATATAATTTTGGGTATGGATTAGCTCCATAAGTGTTATGCTACCATAGACTGTCGAAACATGGTAGTAAGGTTTCAATTTCTTAATGAGTTAGAGCTGGAATGGGAAAGGCGTAATTCAAATCCAACAGGCCAAATAGTTTCCATCTTAAAGACAATAAGAGATTATATAAGGGGTATTGATACCACTTAGTCAGAGTCAATGAATTGGGACATGAAGTTCCTTCCATAGACTTTTGCCCATAGTGAATGAGTTTCAAGATGTATTTTCGGAGGATTTACCAGGAATCCCTCCTGAATGCGAAATTGACTTTTGTGTTGACTTAGATCCCAACACCAAATCAATTTCCATTCCTCCCTATAGAATGGCTCTAGCTGAACTCAAAGAGTTGAAGTTGCAGTTAAAAGATCTACTTCATAAGGGCTTCATCCAGCCGAGCATATCCCTAAGGGGTGCTCCAGTGTTGTTCGTTAAAAAAAAGGATGGAACCCTTAGAATATATATCTATTATCGATAACTCAACGAAGTCACTATAAAGAACAAATACCCTCTTCCCAAAATTGATGATATATTTTATCAGCTCCAAGGTTCAAGTTTCTTTTCTAAATTAGATGCCAGGGTATCACTAGCTTTGAGTGAGACAAGAGGACATTCCTAAGACAACTTTCAGTACTAGATATGGTTATTACGAGTTTCTTGTCATGTCATTTGTTCTCACAAATGCACCATCCGCGTTTATGGACCTTATGAATAGGGTCTTACGTGAATACCTTGAATCTTTTGTTATAGTATTCATAGATGACATCCTCATATACTCAAAGACTAGAGAATAGCATGAACAACATTTGAGAATGACATTACAAGAACTCAGGGACCATCAGCTGTATACAAGATTCAGCAAATGTGAGTTTTGGCTGAGATCAGTGACTTTCCTTGGTCATGTTGTGTCCGACCAGAGTGTAGAGGTTGATCTGAAAAAGATTGAGGCAGTAAAGAATTGGCCGAGACCCCCCAATCCAACAAATATTCGGAGTTTCTTGGGTTTGGATAACTACTATTGCAGGTTTGTTGAGGGCTTTTTCGCTATTGCTGCTCCATTGACAACTTTAATAAAAAAGAAGGCGAAGTTTAAGTGGTCTAAAACTTGTGAAAAGAGCTTCCAAGAGCTCAAAGACCGACTCACTTTAGCCCCAGTTCTCACATTGCCGAGGAGTGGTGAAGGGTATGTGGTGTACTTTGATGCTTCCCTAGTAGGTTTGGGATGTGTTCTTATGCAGGATAGCAAAGTGATTGCATATGCATCAAGACAGTTAAAAATCCACGAGAAGAATTACCTTACCCATGATCTTGAGTTAGTTGCTGTGGTATTTGCGTTAAAACATTGGAGACATTACTTATTTGGTGTACATGTTAATGTATTTACTGACCATAAAAGTCTTCAGTATGTTTTTACATAGAGAGAATTGAATCTTCGTCAGAGAAGATGGCTAGAGCTGCTCAAGGATTATGACATGAGTGTCTACTATCACCGAGGTAAGGCCAATGTAGTGGACGATGCTTTGAACCGACTTAGCATGGGCAGTGTGTCTCAATTGATGATAAGGAGAATGATTTGGTTAAAGAGGTACACCAATTGTTTAGGTTAGGTGTACGACTGGTAGATACACCAAATGGGGGTGTTTTAGTTTATTCTAGTTCTGAATCCTCATTTGTTATAGATGTTAAAGATATGTAGCATCTCGATCCAGTAATCATGGAGTTGAAAGACTCAGTGTTGAGTAAGCTGAATGAATCATTCTCTCTAGGGGACAATGGTGTGCCTAGATACCATGACATCTTGTGTGTGCCCAATATTGATAATATGAGACCTAATATTATTGTTGAGGCTCATGGCTCAAGGTATTCAATTCATCCAGGTTCCACCAAAATGTATCATGATCTCAAGGCGATGTATTGGTGGGAAGATATGAAGTGATATATTTCGATGTTTGTGGAGGAGTGCTCCAATTGCCAACAGGTTAAGGCCGAACACCATAATCCAGGAGGTCTTACCCAGTCGATTGAGATCCCAACATGGAAGTGGGAGGCTATTAATATGGACTTTGTGGTTGGTCTGCCCAGGACCAAGAAACTGCATGATTCCATTTGGGTCATTGTTGAAAGGATGACTAAGTCTACTAACTTCATTCCTGTGAAGTGTACTTACAGAGCCAAAGATTATGCCAAGCTGTATATTGATGAGATAGTGAGGTGCCATGGGATCCCTTTATCTATAATTTTGGATAGGGGATCCCAGTTCACTTCTCACAGGTGAAGCTCAGTACTGCTTTTCAACCTCAGACGGATGGACAAGCAGAGCGTACCATTCAGACCCTTGATGACATGATGAGAGCATGTGTTATTTATTTCAAGGGGAGTTGGGATGATCACTTGCCACTGATTGAGTTCTCTTATAATAATAGCTACCATTCCAGTATTGGAATGGCACGTTTTGAAGAACTGTATGATAGGAGATGTAGGTCCTCAGTTGGGTGGTTTGAGGTAGGATAGTCTACTATCCTTGTCCCTGACATCATACATGAGGCTGTGGAAAAGGTGAGACTGATCAAGGATAGACTGGCTACTGCTTACAGTCATCAAAAATCCTATGCTGATAACATGAAGAGGATTCTTGAATTCGAGGTAGGTGATCAAGACTACCTGAAGATATCACCCATGAAAGGGGTGATGAGGTTTGGTAAGAAAGGGAAGTTGAGTCCGAGGTAAATGTTGCCTATGAATTGAAGTTTCCAAATGGCTTGGCTTCTGTTCATCTAGTGTTTCATGTTTCAATGCTTAAAAAGTGTCCAGGTGATCCAGCATCTATCCTACCTGTTTAGGGGTTAGGAGTCGATGAGAACCTGTCTTACTATGAGGTTCCAGTTGAAATTTTAGATCGCCAAGTGAAGCGGCTGAGGAACAAGGAGGTTTCCATCGTAAGGGTGTTATGGAGGAACCACCTTGTTGAGGGAGCAACATGGGAGGCCAAGGCCGATATGAGATCTGTTATCCACACTTGTTCAGTTCATGAGGTTAGATATACTCTTCCTAAGTCTGATTTTGTTTATGAAACTCTAAATTTTAGTGCATTAGCCGATTTTGGTGTTTTAAGTCCATGACTTTGTGTTTTATACTTGCACTATATGTGTTAATATGAATTCATGCTTGCATTCATGTTGCTGTTTTTGTATAACGTTGACATGATTTTTGTGTCGCATGAGTTGTGATGTGCATTGAGTTAAAGTGAGACTGAGAAGGAAGTTACTCAATCTCATATATAAAGCTTCAGATAAGCTTTGAGTGATGTCCATCATCCAGAGTAAGTTGTGAATCAGATATTCACAAAGAGTAAAGTTTCAAGTATGTTGATGTGTTTTTCGAAAATACCATCTTTGATTCAAAATCATGTATAGTGTCATTCGGGGACGAATGTTCCTAAGGAGGGGATAATGAAATATTCCAGAAAATGTACTTGTCCAGTAAAGAGTCTATTAGGTTTTAATAATATGTATTAGGGTACATAGGCATCCCAATGCCTAATATTGAGTAATATTGGGAATGTTAGAGAATATTGGCTTAAGGATGTTACACAATTTCTATGTATTAAGATATACTTTGATGTTCAAATGCTCTAATTTCAAGCTTGTTTAGGAATTGTACCTACAATGAAGATCATAAGCTAAAATTTTTGACTTCATATTACACACATTAGGCATGAGGCATCTAAGTGTCAAGCCTAGGTACCATAGCACATGATCATTTAAAATGATCATGTAGATTACGCAGTGCCCAAGGACATAGTGAGGGTCCTTGGACAAGAAATGCGCGGCAACACATGTGCAAGCACATGTGCTAACCGGCCAACAGACAAGCAACCAAGCCAACCGAATTAGGTTAGGACGGTTAGGGGGGCAGGGGCCCGCACGGGTAAATCCATATGGGGCCTAGCTTTGTAACCAACTCTGGGCTAACTAACTAACTAACCTAGGATTAACTAAAATAAACACAGTAGCTAGTGTAACCGAAATCCTAAAATCTAATAGGGTGACACTAGCCGGGTAACTAACTAATAAACATCCTAGTACCTAACCTAGGATGGTCTACAGAGGTTAGTTATGGTCCTAGTGACTTAGGGGTACTTTAGAAATTATCCTAGGTCACTTAATTAATTAAATTAATGGTCAAGCCGAGACACCTTAGAAAATTTTCAGATTTGGCTAAGTCAAATGTTCTCCTATTTTCAATAAATTTAGGAGGGGCATTTTGGTAATTAGCTAATTGATTTATTTAATTAAGTTAATAAGCCTAAGTTGAATTAGTAAATATTAAGTTCCTAAGAACTAGACTCACGTTTATCCAGTAGAAAACCTCACGACTGAAAAACAGTGAACAAACGTAAGCTTAGGCGATTTCTAGGCAGATTCTTCAAGACTTCCGTGCAATGTACATGGTGATCTTTGTAGATTCAATTCTATAGTAATGTATGACTTTTCTCTCTTGGATTACTTTCCCCAAGATGCTTTTCAAACATTTTTGAATTCAAGAAAATCAAAAATAAGGTTGGTCCCAATGAATCGAATGTTCATCTCCCTAGTTCTCCCTATTTCTGATTCTAGTAGTATGTATAATTCAAAATCTCGAGCATGTTGTTGGTATGTGGTGCTAACTGATCATTATGTGTAGGTTTCTATGATTTAATAATGTTGATTGATACCTTTAATTTATATCCGTATAATTAATGCCTAATTGTGTTCGAAAAGATGAAATTGTGATAAGTCGTTTATGAAATTCAGTTTACTGTTGAAAAGGAATAAAGGTTTCGTATTACTCTTTGTGTTTACAGTAGATATGTTTGTAAGTGTTTGGAATGCAATGTTTCCAAGAAGAAATAACATGTGAATCAAAGTTAATTAATGAATCTTCAATGCCAAATCAACTTTATAGCTTGGCCAAATTAAGCGTTGAATTATTCTTATGATTAAAAGTTGGCTTGCTTAAAATGATGAGATTAGTATAGTATATACATAAAGTTAATTGGCTTGGCTAGTGATAATATCATGACAAGTGTTAGTGAAAGTTTGGTTTATGACAATAAATTGGCTTACAATATTGCTTCAAAAATATGATATAAAGTTGGCTAATGACTAAATCATACCAATCTTACATGGACAATATAAATTACGATGTTTTTGTAAGGCCAAATACATGTTAAAGATTGACTTGACAAGTTGTAACTCAATGAACTCATAACCCAGGGTATGCTAATGATTGGGACAAGTCACAACATACCATATATAAATGAACTTGTGAACATTAGCACATTGAATAAGTCCTTACAACTTTCATCAATAATGGTACAAGACTACCAAATAATGTTTACCAAGATAAGGTGAGTAATGAAATAACATAACAGCTTATGAGTCATGAAATTGACCTAGAATGGGGTGTTAAAGGAAGTGATACAAGTCTCACTTGCACCTAAACAATTATGTTAAAGATACTCACATAAGAGGATGTTAGAAATCGTGAGACAAGTTTCATTCACACCATAATGATAATGTAAGATTAAGTTCACATTCATCAAGTAAAGAAAGGGATGACAAGTCATCCATTGAGCTTAGCATTACCTTATACTAGAAAAAAGCTTCCATAATGTATGAGTCAACTCTAAAAGTTTTAAAGTATGATAAATTGAGCTAAGCACCGATAGACTGGAAATTAACTTGTTCAAGCACATGTAAGCCTCATGAGATGACATTACCACAACGGTGGAAAAGGGTCTCCAGTATCTCCTAGTCTTTGAACTATGTTCCTAGCATCGGTTACTAACTATTTGATCCACCTAAGAAAGCTAGGTAGTATTCAGTTTAACTTTGGCCGGTGAACAACCTCTTTTCAGTGTGGGCAAGACATTCGATTTCATGTTATCTCACATGATCTATATCAGTTAAATTCTCCAAATTCGGTTTCACTTTAGCCAGTGAACCACCTATTTTCAGTGTTGGGAAGACACTGGATTTCATGTTAGCTCACATGATCTATGTTCACTTTAGCCGGTGAACCACCTCTTTTCAGGGTGGGGAAGACACTGGATTTCATGTTAGCTCGCATGATCTAAGTTAGTTTAATTTTAAAGATTTCTTTAAAAAAGTAAGAAATAAATAAAGAAATAAAGAACTAGGAAGATGAGCGGTGTTAAAAGAATATCCTAAGTCAACCTAGTATGTTCAAAGTGAATATGAGATCAAAGAAGAAGAAATGTAAGTTCAAAGTGAACTAAGTAAGCAATGATCAAATAATGGGCATAACTAATAATCTTTATAGTATGCAATGATCAAATAATGGTAATAGCCAATAGATATATGCTTTAGAATCTTTATATTATGCAAATGATCAAATAATTGTCATAGCCAATAAAGATTGGCTTATAAAGACTTCATGCCCAATTTAACAAGAATGGAAAGAATAACTTGTAAGTAGGGTAGTCAAATCATTTCCTTAGACTTTTGGATTACTTACTTGATTCATTGTAGGAATGAGACTACAATGAATCATTGCACTCGTAAGTAAAACATAGGATCAAAGGAGATCATTGAACTACACAAAAAGATGAAGAAAAGAATGAAAAGAAGAAAAGACAGAAAAATAGACTAAGTCTGGATTATATAGCTCTTGGCTTAACAAGGACAAAAAATATCAAATTTTGCTCTAGTTGTTCTAAAATTATGTTCATGATTCCAAGGTCTTATGTTCATATAGAAAATGAGTTGTGTTCTTTAAAATGCATGAAAATATGTCATATTCATAGCATGATTCATAAATAACGAATTAGGAAAGTAAATGGGTTCACTTTCCAAAAAATTGCATGTTGCTATTGGAAGAACTTTCCTTGATCATGCATAGTTCTTATGTGTTTATGTGCATACACCCATACTTAGTACAAGTGTGTACTAACCCATATACAATTACTATTTTTATAGGAGCAGGTCCTTGAAGAAGATTGAGGATTCGTTTGAAGTTGTTTGGACTAGTACCTCCAGACTTTAATAGGTCGTCTTGAGTTCGAGGATGCCTACGATTTATTTATAGCTTTAGTACATTAGACATATCTAGTGATATTTTCCTAGCGTTTCGTTTCAAACATTTGTTCAAAGCTTTTATATTAAGGCCGGTTTGACAACTATTATTAATATTATGAATTCTTCACTTCAGTTGTTCAATATGTAAATAGATGGTTGTTTTTCTTAAGCTATTAGTATATCATCTTATGTAGAAATTATATGAAGTCTATGTACATTTCATTAAAGTTAAAAAGTTCTAAATTTTCCGCTAATTTAACTGTATGATTGTGATGAAAGCTAAGAAGAGGCTTGTCTGCAACCTTTGAGATGTTAACGACGCCAGCCTCATCTAGGATCTAGGACACGGGTGTGACAAATATCATTTTGGGGGTTATTCAATTGTGTGGTATGGTCCACTTATGGTGGCGGTGTTTACTTTATTGTCATTATATATGTGTTGATCATAGACTTGAAGGAAAATTGATGAATATATGAATGAGTTATTATTATTATCACCTTATGTGTAACCTGTGCCTATTCTTCTACTTTAGATGTGAATCTAGGTTATGTTACTATTGTTATGAGCATGTAAGTGGGTATGAAAGATCATGTGTAGGTGCTGCCATTAATGAAGTATTAATGATTGATGACTTCTACCCATGTAACCCTATGTGAATGTGTGAATATCTAAGGTTAGGAGTCTTGAATGTAATGTGAAGATTGTCTTGTCTCCTATGCTAAATGGTGTTGTGTAATTTATGTTTTGTTGTTCATTATGGTGTTAAGAGGGTGGCTGCCTCAAGATGTTATGGATAGACATTATGTGATCATGTTGACTAATATACACACAATCAGACATTATGCATTCTTACAAGTAGTATAGGTCATAGTGCATAAATGAAAGGTAGTTGTCATATTCACTAGTGTCTACTACTATGCATGATAAGATGATGTCCATGAAAGTATGATATGTGTTCTCTTAACTCTGATGACTTGATAGGTGTACTAGTATGGGCAAGGGTATGGGACTTTGCCTATGCATTGCACATGTGTGGCTTGATAGGATAGTTTCTAGTTTTGGTTTCTATGTACATGAAAATTAATTTATGGGCATATTATGAATATGACTTATATGATATGGTGAAGTATGAATGTGCATAGTGTATTAGTGGGTTTATATGAAAGGATTGCTCATATAGTTATACCTAGAGACTTATGCATTGAATGTATGAACATATGTGACCTTAATATGTTATATGAAAGGTTTTCTCACATATATCTATACACAGACACATGAATGATGATCTAGTCAATCGAGGAGCCTTGAAAGGTGTGCTCAAGTGTATCCTAAACTAGATAGTGCTAATGATATATGCTATGTCCATGTGAAAGGGTTTCTCACATGATTTATGTTGATGAACTCTCATCTATGACCTATGAGCTAAGATTACAGGGATTCAATCTCCTAAAGTCTATTTTTAAAAGTAATGTAATAATGACTTTTTTAATAAAGGGAACTTAGCTTAGCACCGAGTGAACTTGACGATGGGAGGTGATGGATTCCCATAGAGGAAGATTTACCCTATAGTTCTACATGTGATGTTGACTCCCCAGAGAGGGATACTCATCTGATGGATTGCTAAGAGAGGAGGCCCCAATTGCCAAATGGCATGTAGAGGGATCATATCTATCTATTAGTTCCATAAACTATGCTTGCCATATAGGATCTAGCAATGTGATATCAACTAATATCTAGCATTTGTTAATGTTCTACCTTGGCTAGGTAAGAACACCTTCCATTGGTGTAAGTCTCTACAACACCAAATTCCATGTTTAGAACCCATGGTCTTAGTGTCGGTTAAGGCTATAGCTTTCCTAAAGTAAAACGGACAGTCGAAGTAAATGACTAAGACCCTAACTAAGATGACTTAAGGGAGATTACTTAGGATACGTGGAAGTAGTGAACCCATATAGACATTGCACAAGTAGCTCCTTAGGAAATTCTATGAAGGTATTCTAATGTGTTTGATTATGATTATGTCTTTATGCATGGCATGGTAGTATTTGTCTATTTGTCATGAAGATGTGAATGGTATGAGTGTAAGTGATGTGGTATTATTCTTATATGCACTATGTGAGTCTTATTGACTATATGATTAAGATTGTTGACATGAATGAGGTTGTCTTCATTTAATATGTTGATGTATGAATTGAATGATAAGGTTTGTGCTCTCATTAAGGGTTTACTAAGTATGTGTCGGGTTATGGGGCTTCACATGTACATTACACTAGTAGACTAAGATTGGGGTCATGAACAAGGTCTTATAATGATTTATGTGAAGTGAAGTTATTATATGTGCAAATTGATGTAGCTTTCTTTAAAGCCAATGTAGTCTTGACTTAAATGTGTGTTTGATATATTACGCTTATATGATGATATGTGATGACTTGTATAGGTTGAATGTATGCTTTCTTGTGACCTTAACGTGATGCATTGCACTAAGTATCACTAGAGGGTTACTTGGGAGGTTAATGAATAAAAAGAAAGAATGCTCATTGTAACATAAAAGATCTAATGTAAAGTGACCTAAAAAATGACTTCAATTCTATATGTGTTTTTCTATGATGTTTGGCCTTTGAATATGTCTATATGAAGTATTTGAATGATATAAATGCAACTGTCCAAATCAAAAAGGCATGAAGTATGATTTCAAGAAAATGTCTCTTTTAAATGCATGTATTTTCATTGTTGCCATACTTAGTGCATTCTTGTACTAATCCCATTCTTTTATACTTTTTACACAAAATGTAGGTTATGGATGCTTAAAGGATGTCTTAAATGGTGAGGATCTTGACAGATGATTCACAAGCTCATAGAAAGGAATCCTTATATTCAAGTATCTCCTACTTATGTTTATTGTAAAGTTTTACAAGTTGTATACTTATGTCTTACGTTTTAAGGGTCGTGTCCCTAAGGTACTTTTATGATGTTGAGTCTAGGACGCAAAAGAGACTTAAGGTCTAAATATGTATTACGACTTATGTTATATATATATATATATATATATATATATGTATATATATGAAGTAAAGTTTCTAGCATATAATGTTCTATGAAAAGTTCTAAATTTTCCGTTAAATTTACTATGTCAATGCGATGAATGATAACTATGTGCTTGTATGAGACATCCGAGAGGTCAAGTACGCCATGTTATTTCTAGGGAGTGCTTCTCGGATGTGACATATTTCCTATCTAGAGTTATTCTTATGACTTCCTTAGTTAAGACATGAAGAGACCATTCCTATGCCCCCTTCACATCTTAACTAGGCAATCCTTAAAGCTACTNTTTTATATATATATATATATATATATATATATATATATATATATATATATATAAAGTGAAGTTTCTAGCATATGATGTCCTAAGAAAGTTATAAATTTTCCGTTAAATTTGCTATGACAATGTGATGAATGATAACTATGGGCTTGTATAAAACCTCCGAGAGGTCAAGTAGGCCATATTACTTCTATGGGGTGGTCCCCAGATGTGACAGTTAAATCTCAAACCATTCTCTTAATTAATAAATATTGATATATCAGTTAAATAATATTTATATAAAATAATAAAATTTCATGGTTCGAACGATATTAATTTATAGAGGTTTTACTGTAGTTTGAATTTGGAATTTAGTACTAGTTTGAATTATATTTGAGATTTTAGGACTACTAAAATAGTTTGAATGCTGGATTTTAGCAGTACTTTTGTTTTTGAATTGTAGGAGTACTTTGAATTTGTGATTTTAAGACTAGTTTGAATTTGAAATTTAGGAATTGTTTGAATTACATTTGATATTGTAGGACTAATAGTTTTAATTTGGGACACTAGCTAGCTAGTTCGAATTTGAAATTTCAGGGATTTGAATAAGAACTTATAATTAAATATAACTTGAATTTACTATAAATTGAACATAATTAGTAATATGAGCTTGAAATGTTGTTGACTTTAATTTATTAGAACTTGCATTTCATTTAAACTTAATTAGATTTTCGTAGTTGAAAATCTTATTGACCTTAATTATTTTGAACTTAATATAACTTAATTAGAACTTGATTAAATTAATTAATTTAGAATAACTTTAAACTAAATTAGGAATTAATATAAACTTAATTTTGAACATAACTAGAACTTGAACTTAATTGACCTTTTAATTCATTAAGCTTTAACTTTGTAGATCTTGAACTAATTTAACTTAATGATAATTTGAATATATAACTAATTATTGAATTTCACTTTATTTATAGCTAACAACTTTTATAATATGAACTTGAACTTGAACTCGATGTTGGTCTTGAACTTGAATTTATAACTTATTAGAACTTAATTAATATTTGAACTTAATTTATAATAAATTTGACTTAATTAAAATTAACATAATTAATACTTTGAACTTAATTTATTATAATTTCAACATAATTTGTAATAATTTAAATCTTAAACTTAATTAAAATTTATGAATAAATTAAGCTTGAATTTTGTAGATTATGAAATGTACTATTCATGAAGTAATTAATCAGATATACAAGTAATCATAAATAAATTATTAAATAATAATAAGTATATACTAACAATTAGATATATGTAGTAAAATTATTATTAAATTTAAATTCTAATATAATTAATATCTAAATTTTTGTAGATAGATCATCGTTTGTGGATGTATAATATGCATTATGAAACTGGTGATGGTTATTCCAGGATCCTGAGGATATTCCAGGAGACTCATAGATCCTAAGGATATTTTAGGTTGTATTTCTTCTACGCAAGAGCGCATCAGTCATGATACTCATTTATTGGTTGTTTCGTTTGGTACGTCATATCCTCGACAATATTCTACTAATTACTGTCAACCAGTCAATGTTTCTTCTACTTTACGGGCATTGCCTTCACGACACTACAAGGACCTACCTTTACAATCTATTAATTGATCATGACCCTTATAGAAATGTAGGATATTAGATAGTACTCCATGTCCCACAGGTCTCCTCAGTTATCTGCCATGTGGATTGAAGATTCTAGTAGCGAGCAGTCAGATGCTATGTGTGGTATGCCTCCATTGACTCAAAATTTTGTGCAACCTAGTTTATCACCTTCTACTACAGATCTACCTAGTGCTATACCAGATACTGGGATGCCTGCTCTAGTTCTTTGCCACAAGGACAGACTTGGTAGAGTCATAGTTGAGCTGAATGGATCATCCTAAGTTTCTTTTGTTATCTATTTATTAGTTTATTTGATTTAGTTCTTATCTAATTTAACATATTATTGATGAAATAACATATTAATTATGTGTTTTGCAAGTGGCATCCTACAAAAAGAAGGCTTTAAAAGACAGTGTTAGAAGACTTTATACACATGCTTATCACTCTTGGAGAGATATCCCAATCAATATACTCCAGAAGTTGTTTAATAAATTTAAGGTATAATTTTTAGTTAATTTTAATAATTTTAATAGATTTTACTTTTTTTTACTATCGATCTAATTTACACTATCAATTTTATTCAGACTATGCTAGACTTCAATTTTCTTTTATGAAAAACTTTTAAGACTCTTAATGTGTTTTACTCATTATGATTCTATTCTTATGTTAAGAAAGCTAAGTGACTTGTATGTAGTCCTTCAGTGTTCTGTACACCTTGTTTCATCTAGGAGTACCCCTGGGTCTTGACATTAGGTATTGTTTTCATTATTAAAGTAAATCACAACTTTAAAGGAGGTCTTCAAAAAAGTATATTTAATTTTTTAGAAGTGTTCTCATAAAGTATACGTAACATCAAAATGCATATTTTCATAAGAAAAATATAAGTCGTCTCTTATGAAAGACATATTCAATTTTCATAAAAGAATATCTCAAATTAGAGAAAAGCATAGTCCAATTTTAATAAAGAACAAAGTCAAGATTTAAAGTAAAATAAAGTTCAATTATAAAGAAAAAATATTTAGAATATAATAAAAATATTAGATTTCTAGTTTCCCCTAAAGTGGGAGACTTACCCTAAAATGGAATATCTTTATTGTACTAAGCATAGTGCATTGGGAGTAGTATTGAGCACCAAGTTGGATAAATATTAATATAATTATAATTTCAGAACAACACTACAAGTATAGGAATATGATCATGTTGTTGGTATGGGCGACCACCAAAAACCTCTTTTCAAGGGCTCATAATTTGGATCAATTAGTTCAGTTTGTCCCTTACCGTGGAAAGATATTGGATGGATATATTGTCACAGTCACGCTTACCCCCTAGACGTGATATGGTTCTTTGAGTCATAAGTGATCACAAGATAACTTCATGTCATACAATGCACTAAGATTAGCATATTAATGCGGAAGAGTATCGAATCCGAAAATAACACCTAAATAATCTATCAAGATCACTTAGACAAGAATCTAATTTAAGTTATAAGACGAATCTTAATTTTCGAAAAATTCTTTAATAATAAGAGTGGTTATGTCACGACCCAAAACGAGCCGCGAGTGGCACCCACACTTATCTTACTAGGTGAGCGAACCAACAATCTAAACCCCAACGTTTACCAGTATATAAATTTTGAATAGTAAATAAAATGCGGAAGATCCAAAACTCATTACGAAATCAATTAAATAAACTTCTAAAGTATAATACTTATCATCCCCAAAATCTGGAAGTCATCACATCAAGAACATCTATCCTCAAATTACTAAGTCTAAGAGTATTTAAGAACTAAAATAAGTAGAAAGATGGTCCATGTCCGAACTCCAAAGATATCAAGACGTGAAGAAGGGAATCCAGCCCGAGCTAGGAATAGTAGCTCACCCTGAAATCTGACGTGCTGAAGACTGGCTAGAGTTG
>NC_028645.1:16628753-16690245 GCF_001406875.1 Solanum pennellii | reverse complement strand
AATACCATATCTCGAATTCGGCTCAGCTTCTCATCAGCAAACTGTTTTCCCTTAATCTTGTCAAGAAAAGAGGATCTTGCCTCCACACAGGCCAAAAGTCCTCCTTTCTCTAGTACTTCCAGCCTCATAAGGTCATTAGCCAAAGTCTGAACCTCTCTAGCCAATGGGCGTCTTGAAATCTGTAAATAGGCTAAACTACCCATGCTCCCTGGTTTTCTACTTAAAGCATCTACCACAATACATTGTGTTCAATATTACTAACCCCACACTGAAAATGGAGTGTCAAATACATGTTATCATAAGAAACTTGATAACTGAGCTGATATGAATCCATTAAGCTAATGCGCCATTGGCTCTATGAACTAATGATGACAAGTAGTTATGGTATTTACAGTTTGATAATAAAATTTATAGACACTAAAAAAATCTTCATCCTTATAACACCATGTATCCAAAACAAAACAAAAACTAGCTTTACAGAAAAATCTGCAGGTGCAACCAACGGGGCCATTGACGGAGCGTAGACTAACCTACTGTCCGTCCTGCACATCCGTTAATGAGGTCTGAAACCCCCAAAATATCAGCCTAGGAAAATTTGGTTAAGTCATGATCGACGGACGGACCTAGGGCCGTAGGTCAGACTACGGTCCATAGTCTATGACCATCGATCAATACCTCATTCACCCACTCTCTTACATGAGCCACGGATGACCAACACGGTCCGTAGATGGACCTATGGTCCGTATGTCTGACCGTAGGTGAGAAATAGCAAATAGTTAGGGGGAAATCCAGTTCGGTCAACTTCAAATGATCATAACTCTCAGCACAAAATGAATTAGGTGTACCATGATGTACTTACATATCTACAATTGATATTATAATTCCATAGCCACCAACCTTGCTAAAATCTAACCTTTGAGTAAAAAGTTATGCCCGTTTTAGTAAAGACCTATCGAACATGTCCAACCTACGGACCAAACGACAGACCGTCTGTCCTGGTCGTTATTTGGTCTGACAGCAACTTACCCAGGGGTCTTTTGGTTTTTTACCACTTTATTTAAACCCTAAGATACGTCGTTTTGACCCTAACTAACCTAAGTCATATCATTAATCAAAACTTACCCTAAGTCAAATCATTAATCAAAACATAGAAAACTAGAAGCAAGAAAGGAGAAAAAAGGTCAAGAACCCTAGTTCAAGAACGCAGCAAGGGTCCTTCAGTTCCAGCCCCAAAATTTAGATATTTCTTCGCTAATTTCATCACCAGGCATGTGGGATTTCACTAGTGGATTCCTTTCACCCATTAGGTCCCTATTTTTCAGTCAGATTCTTGATTCCCATTTCATAATTAGACCTATGGTTTCTAGAACTTCAATAGAACTTCATGAACTTATTAGTTATATATTCCAAATCAGATTATCATGTTATTATATTTAATTGTATGAATTTCAGAACCCTAGCTATATATTTCTTAAGTTCTTGAATTACACATGCTAAGTTAGATATTTCAGTTACTTCAGATATACATGCCTCAGTTATAAATGCATATTTACCAGATTAATTGTTGCATTCTCTGTTGCATGTTCAATTTTGAGCTATCCACTATTTATAGAAACTCAGTCATAATCATTTAATTCAGTAACTCATGGGAGTAGCATAATACTGAGTGGGACTAGGGTTCAGTGTACCCAAAATGTCCAAGAACTACTAGCCAAGTAGGTTGTAAGTCCCCTCTGTGGGCATCATTTTAGTGATCACCCCAGCATGCTTTTATACCTCTGGCAGGGTATATTGGGTCCTCTCGATGGGGCGTATACATTAGACTCCAAATTTAGATCATATGGTTTTATCATTGGTTATTAGTAGCTCCTACAGTTCAGTCAGACTCTCTACATTGACCATTTATAAATATATTCAGTATTCATTTTCAAAATGTTATAAGTTTGTCCTTGCATCCAGTTAGCTCAGAAATATGCATATCACGTTCAGATTATTATACTTGTTTTTGTGCTTGTTCAGTTATATTTTGTTATTGCTTTACTCTATCCTACATGCTCAGTACCTTTCAAATACTGATGCGTACGTGCACAACATTTTTCGTGATGTAGGTTCAGGTTCTCTACATCCAGATCACGCGTAGATTGATTTTTGATCTTCAGTTCAACAGATTCATAGTGAGTCTTCATTCTCCGAGAAAAAAAGTCATGAGTTTCTTTTCAGTATTTAGTCTTTTAGTTTTATTTTCTACTAGATTTAGCTGGGGCTTGTCCCATTATTTCTAGTCTAGTTTAGAGGATACTTTCAGACAAAGTTAGTTTCAGTTTAATATTGAGTTAATATTTCCTTTGTATTAAACTCATTGTTTTCAAATATCTCAGTTATAGAATATGGGTATTCCCCGTCTTTTGAGTTTAAATTATGATTTAGCTGCCACATTAGTTTATATTCTTTTGTGTTCTCATGATTATGCCAGCAGGGCTAGCTTGGGGTCACTTGTGGTCCTAGGTTCCGTGTACGCATCTCGGGGGTAGCTCGAGGAGTGACAAAAGTTTGTATCAGAGCACTAGGTTCAAGAGTACGAGGATGTATGAAAAGTCGCACTTAGTAGAGTACTTTTCATGGTTGTGAAGTGCACCACATCTAATGAGAGGGAGGCTACAAAGTGTTTTAGGAAAACTTCATTTTCTTGTTACTCTTATCGTGCATTAGGTATGATCTTATTCCACTCTAACTTGACGTTCTACGTTTCAAATCATGCTTCCTTGTAGAGCTAATGCTAGGAATGCGAATGCTAGAAATGCAAATGTAGCTCCTCCGGTCTCATATCAGGAAGTCTCCAATACTGAGTTCAGGAATGCTATATAGATTTTGGCTCACAATATGACTAACCAGAAAAATCGGGTTCATGCTCATGTGAATGAAAATGGTTGATCAGTAGAAGCAAGGGTTGTGACTTTGTTAGGATGAATTCGTCTGAGTTCTTATGATCACAATCTAATGAGGATCCTCAGAATTTCTTGGATGAGATCGAGAAAATCTTTGAGGTAATGCAAGTAATGGGGAATGATCGGGTTGAGTTGGCATCATACCAGTTGAAAGGTATTTCTCATATTTGGTACACTCACTAGAAGGAGAATAGGGGTGTGAATGCTCCCCTTATTACTTTGGATTGCTTTAGTGAGACTTTTCTCGGTAGGTTTTTCCCAATAGAATAGAGGGAGGCAAAGGCTCGGGAATTCATGAACATGAGGCAGGGTAACATGACAGTACAAGAGTATGGACTGAATTTTAACAAACTCTCCAGGTATGCTCCTCACATGGTTGCGGACTCATGGGCTCAGATGAATAAGTTTTTGTATGGAGTATCAGATTTGGTGAAAACTGAGTGCAGAAATGCTATGTTACTCAAAGATATGAACATCTCTAGGCTTATGACTCATGCTCAGCAGGTTGAGGGTGATAAGATTAGGGAACAAGGTAAGGATAATATGAAGGCTAGGACTGGGAACTATGACTATTCTTAGAAGAAATCAGGTGGTGGAAATCCCTCACAGAGTCAGCAGAAGTTTTCAGCTCCCACCCCTTCGTCAAATAGTGTTCAATCATCCAAGAAAAGGTATGACTAAAAGGGTAGAGCACCCGAATCTAAATCTCGGGGAAGTGTATCAGGCACCAAGACTTACCTCACTTGCCCTAAGTGTGGTAAGAACCATCCGGGCGAGTGTCTTGCAGGAAATGAGGGATGTTCTGGATGCGGTTAGTCTTGTCACAAGTTAAGGGATTGTCCTTCTAGATAGGGTCAAGGAGGCGATGATGGTAGAGCTCATTCTACAACTTCAGCAGCACCAACACGTCGCCCAACTCAGTAGGGTAACTTATCTAGTACAGGTGGAGGTAAGCGCTAGAACAGGTTGTATGCTCTTTAGGATCGCCGAGAGAAGGAAGGTTCTCCTGATGTAGTCACTAGTACGTTACGAGTCTTTGACCTTGATGTTTATGCATTTTTAGATCTAGGGGCTAATCTTTCTTTTGTAACTCCTTACATAGCAGTCCAATTCACTGTTAGTCCAGAAACTCTCTTAGAATCTTTTTCAGTCTCTATTCCAGTTGGTGACCCAGTTATAGCTAGACGGGTATACAGTTTGTATGTCACAGTATCTTAGAAAGTGACCTCAGCAGATCATGTAGAGTTAGAAATGGTAGACTTCGATGTCATTCTACACATGGATTGGTTACATTTCTGTTTATGCCTTAGTCGATTTTAGAACTAGGATTGTTCGTTTCCAGTTTCCAGATGAACCAATCCTAGAATAGAAGGGTAGCAACTTAGCGCCTATGGGTCGATTTATTTCTTACCTTAAGGACAGAAAAAAGATATCTAAGGGTTATCTCTATCATGTAGTTCATGTTAAGGATTATAGATCTGAAACCCCAACTCTTGAGTCAGTTCCAGTAATATGTGAGTTTCCAGAAGCATTTCCAGAAGATCTTTCTAGAGTCCCTCCCGAAAGGGAAATCGATTTCGAAATTAATCTCCTTCTAAATAACCAGCCTATTTCTATTCCTCCTTACAGAATGGATCCATCAGAGCTTAAGGAATTGAAAGAGCAGTTGAAAGACCTTCTAGATAAGGGCTTCATCAGACCTAGTATTTCACCATGGGGTGCACCAGTGTTTTTCGTAAGAAAGAAAGATGGTTCTCTCAGAATGTGCATTGACTATAGACAATTGAACAAGGTCACAATCAAGAATAAGTATCCCATACCCATGATTGATTGCTTGTTTGACCAACTTCAGGATCCTAGCCACTTCTCAAAGATGGACCGCCGATCGAGTTATCATCATCTTAGAGTCAGAGATAGTGACATTCCAAAAACAACCTTCAGAACTCGGTATGGTCATTACAAATTTGTAGTTATGTTGTTTGTACTAACCAATGCTCGTGAAGCTTTCATGGATTTGATGAATAGAGTGTTCAAACAGTACTTGAACCTGTTCGTTATCGTCTTTATTAATGATATCCTCATTTACTCTAGGAATGAGCAAAAACATGCAAATCATTTGAGAATTTTTTTACAGACTCTCAAGGATCTCTAGTTATTCGCTAAGTTTGGCAAATGTGAGTTCTGGTTGCAATCATTGCTTTCCTTGGTCACATTCTGTCTAGCAAAGGGATCCGAGTGGATTCACAGAAGATAGAAGCAGTGAAATAATGGCCCAAACCTACCTCTGCAGCACACATCAAAAGCTTCTTAGGTCTAGCGGGTTATTATAGAAGGTTCGTGGAAGGATTCTCCTCCATAGTCTCACCATTGACTAGGTTGACTCAGAAGATGGTCAAGTTTCAATAGTTAGATGATTGTGAGAAAAGCTTTGCAGAATTGAAAACAAGATTGACTACAACTCGTTTCTTGACTCTACCAGAGGGTTCAAATGGTTATTTGATCTATTGTGATGCATCTAGAGTTGTCCTAGGTTGTGTGTTGATGAAGCGAGATAAGGTTATAGTGTATGATTCTAGACAACTTAAGGTACATGAGAAGAATTATCCAACTCATGAGCTCGAAATTGCAGCAGTGGTGTTTGCACTCAAGATATGGAGACACTACTTGTATGGTGTTCATGTAGATATGTTCACTGACCATAAGAGCCTTCAGTATGTGTTTACCCAAAAAGAGTTGAATCTTTGCCAGAGGAGATGGCTTGAGTTCCTTAAGGATTATGATATGAGTGTGTATTATCATCCTGATAACGCGAATGTAGTAGCAGATACTCTTAGTAGATTATCTATGGGTAGTGTATCCCACGTTGAGGAAGAAAGGAAAGAGCTAGTGAAGGATGTTCACAGGCTTGCTCGTTTAGGAGTTCCCCTTATGAGCATATTATATAGTGATGTAACAGTTCAGAATGGGGCAGAATCTCCTTTGGTAGTGGAGGTTAAGGAAAAGCAAGACAGTGATCCAATTTCGCTTGACCTTAAGAATGTAGTCCAAAATCAAAGTGTGGAGGTTTTCTCCCAAGGGGGAGATGGTGTACTTCGCTACCAGGGTAGATTGTATGTTCCTGATGTGGGTGAGTTGAGAAAGAATATCCTTGCGGAAGCCCACAACTCCAGATATTCTATTCATCCAAATGCCACTAAGATATACCGCGATTTGCAGGAAATCTATTGGTGAAATGGCATGAAGAGGAACATAGCAGATTTTGTGAGTAAGTGCCCCAATTTCCACCAAGTAAAGGTAGAACATCATAAACTAGAAGATATGACTCAAGAGATCGATATTCCTACTTGGAAGTGGGATTTTATCAATATGGATTTCATCAAAGGGTTACCTCGTGCTCGCAGACAGCATGACTCAATTTGGGTGATAGTTGATAGGATGACTAAGTCTTCTCGCTTTTTAGCGGTCAAGACTACAGATTCGGCGGAGGACTATGCCAAGCTTTACATCAATGAAATTGTGAGGTTGCATGGGGTTCCTTTGTCTATCATCACAGATAGAGGTCCTCAGTTTACCTCTTATTTCTAGAAGACATTTCAGAAAGGTCTTGGTACTCAAGTTAACCTTAGTACAACAATTTATCCACAGACGAATGGGCAGGCAGATCATACCATTCAGACCTTAGAAGATATGTTGAGAGATTGTGTGATCGATTTCAAAGGTAGTTGGTATGATCACCTTCCTCTTATTGAGTTTGCCTACAACAATAGTTACCATTCCACCATTGAGATCGCCCCTTATGAAGCTTTGTATGGGCGTAGATGTATATCTCATGTTGGTTGGTTTGAATTAGGTGAAGTAGCTTTAATAGGGCCAAATTAAGTCCTTTATGCTATGGATAAAGTTCAACTCATTAGAGATAGACTTAAGACAGCCGAAAGTCGTCAGAAATATTATTCAAATGTGAGAAGAAGGGAATCAGAGTTCCAAGTTGATGATTGGATTTTACTAAAAGTGTCACCTATGTAAGGGGTGATGAGATTTGACAAGAAAGAGAAGCTCTGTCCTAGATATGTAGGCCCTTACAAGATCATAAAAAGGGTTTGGAAAAGTGGCATATGAGTTAGAGTTGTCATAATTAGCAGCAATGCATCAGGTTTTCCTCATCTCACTCTTGAAGAAATGCGTGGGTGATCCAGCTTCTATAATGCCATTAGAGAGTATGGCTGTGAAAGATAATCTTTATTATGAGGATGTACCAGTTGAGATTCCTAACCGTCAGGCTAGAAGGTTGATGAACAAAGAAGTCGCTTCAGTCAAGGTTTTGTGGAGGAGTCAGTCCATAGAGGAAGCTACTTGGGAAGCAGAAGCAGCCATGAAAGCCAAGTATCCTCACCTCTTTCCTTCCGATTCCTCTCCTGCTTGAGGTAATAGTTCCTCTTAAGTTTCCAGTCATTCATGCGTAAACTCAGTCTTAAAACAATGTTCTGTCAATTTGTACTTGCATTTTAAACGTATTTGCAAGTTCTCGAAACTCAATTCAGTCAGAAAGTTTGTTCTTAGAGTTTAGTAGTAGGGTTTTCAGCTCTCTCCCTCTATTCCAACTAGTTTAGACTAATATTCGAGGACGAATGTTCCCAGGGGGGAGAAAATGTAACACCAGTATCCAAAACATACCAAAAACCAGCTTTTTAGAAAAATCAGCAGGTGTAACCAATGGGGCCATATACGGACCGTAGATTGACCCACGGTCCATCCTGCACATTCATCAATGGGGTCAGAAACACCCAAAATCTAAGCCTAGGAAATTTTGGTTTAGTCATGATCAACGGACGGACCTACGGTCCGTAGGTCAGACTACAGTCCGTAGTCCGTGACCATAGATCGACACCCATTCACCCACACTCTAACAAGAGCAGCAGATGACCAGCACGGTCCGTAGGCCTGACCGTAGGTGATAGATAGCAGATAGTTAGGTGGAATGAGTCAACTTCAGATGATTATAACTCGCATCAAAAAATGAATTACGTGTCCCATGACCTTGCTAAAATCCGACCTTCGAGTAAAAAGTTATGCCCATTGTAGTAAAGGTCTGTCGAACAGGCACAACCTACGGATCAAACGACGGACCGTCGATGGGACAATGAACTGTCTGTCCAGGTCGTCATTTGGTCCGACAACAACTTATCCAGGGGTCTTTTGGTCTTTTTCCACTATGTTTAATCCCTAAGATACGTTGTTTTGATCATCAGATTTTAGTCAATTTTAGCCTAAAAACATAACTAAAACTTACCCTAGGTCAAATAATGAATCAAAACTTAGAAAACTAGAAGTAAGAAAGGAGAAAAAAGGTCAAGAACTTTAGTTCAAGAACGCAGCAAGGTTCCTTCAGTTCCAGCCCCAAAATCAAGATATTTCTTCGTGGATTTCATCACCAGGTATGTGGGATTTCACTAGTGGATTCCTTTCACCCATTAGGTCCCGGTTTTCTGTCATATTCTTGATTCCCATTTCATTATTAGACCTAGGGTTTCTAGAACTTCAATAGAACTTAATGATATTTGTTATGTATATCAAATCAGATTATCATGTTATTATTTAATTAATTTTATGAATTTCAGAACCCTAGTTATACATTTCTTTAGGTCTTCAATTACACATGCAAAGTCAGATATTTCAGTTACTTCAGATATACATGCCTCATTTGTAAATGCATAATTACAAGATTAATTGTTGCATTCTCAGTTTGCATGTTCCGTTTTGAGTTATCCAGTATTTAGAAAAACTTATTCATAATCAGTTAATTACATAATTCATGGGAGTAGTATAATACCGAATTGGACTAGGGTTCAGCGTACCCAAATAGTATCAGAACTACTAACCAAGTAGGTAGTAAGTCCTTTCTATGGGCATCCATTTAGTGATCACGCCAACATGCCTTTATACCTCTGGCACATATATTGGGTCCTCTCGATGGGGCGTATACATAGGACTCCATATTTAGCTCATGTGGTTTTATTATCAGTTATTAGTAGCTCCCACAGTTCAGTCAGACTCTCTGCATTGACCAATTATCAGTATATTCAGTATTCAGTTTCAACATGTTATAAATTTCTCCTCGTTTCCAGTTAGCTCAGAAATTAGCATATCATGTTCAAATTATTATACTTGCTTTTATGCTTGTTCAGTTATGTTTTATTTCAGCTTTACTCTATCCTACATGCTCAGTACCTTTCAAGTATTGATGCATACATGCGCTACATCTTTTCGTGATGTAGGTTTAGGTTCTCAAAATCCAGATCACGCTTAGATCGATTTAGTCTTTTAGTTTCAATTTTTGCTAGATTTAGCTTGGGCTTGTCTACGTATTTCTACTCCAGTTTAGAGGCTATTTTCAGACATAGTTAGTTTCAGCTTAGCATTGAGTTAATATTTTCTTTGTGTTAAACTCATTGTTTTCATATATCTTAGTTATACATTATGGGTATTCCCAATCTTTTGAGTTTAAATTATGATTTAGCTTCCGCATCAGCTTATATTCTTTAAAATGCTTATGATAATCCAGTAGGGTTAGCTTGGGATCACTTGGTGTCCTAGGTTCCGTGTCCGCGTCTCTGAGGTAGCTTGGGGCGTGACAATCCTTAATTCCAGTTGGTTCTTAGTGTAGTTCCACCAGAAGTATACGTAAATTTGAAAATACTTATAATCTAATATTAACAAATCATAATGATATGATAACTGATACATACTAAGTAGATCATAAATTATGATAACTTGAACATATACTATGAGCTACTTTATTTGAGAAAACTACATTTATCATGATATTTAAAAAAATACTGATAGATACCATATCTAATAGCATCACAAGTCATGAAAATCTAATAATATAAGACATGCATATGAAAATAGCATAATTACTATCATAAAGATTGTTGTATAGATAGGGTTTATAAAATATCATTGAGAACATTAAATTCCTGAGTAAATCAATATAATTAAGGCTTAGTCATGAAGAAAAATAATTTACATTAAGAACTCATGAAGATTATAACGATCCAAAGTACACACTGTATGTGACATGATGTATAAGACTTTGAGTGGCCATACACAAGTCTCTCAACATGCATATACACAACATAATAAAGAAAAAAATCTCATAAGAATTAAAGAGTTTGACATATAAGTAAAAGTCTATTAAAGTTTTTACAAGCCATTTATTACATCAAACAAAGTGGTTAGGACGTAATACATACACCATGTACAATATCAAAAAAATATAAAAGACATAAGAAAATAATAAAAGACACATCGTCCTCGGAGTATGAGGATTCTCCAAGTCTTCAAATTTCTAAACTGATCAACTAGTCAAACAAATGGTGGGAGAGAAATATTTATGCCCTATATTCATGAAACAATGTAGGCACAAATATGCATTAGTATATAGAATGTACTAAGTATGAGGGGAATGCAACAAAACTGAAACAAAAATATGATGTGCATGACCAAGATAAATATAGTAAAATCCTTAAAAAAGAATCATGATTATGAACATGCTCAATTCATCTTAAATCATAAGAACAACTTCATAAAAAATTGAAAGCAATTTAGATTGTTTTGTGGGATGTGTACTATCAACACACATACACCATATGAGTACCATATGGAATCTGGTATCGTACGCCCACACCGGAAAGATATCTCCTTTATTTTCATGAGAAGGACCTTAAACTTCTAGCCTAGGTGAATCCTCTAGCTATGTCACTTTAGACAACCGGCAGATGCACATAGTTTGGAGTAAGGAGATTGCTACTAAAGACCCAACTACTATAATGGGAGATCATCCATGCAAATATGTGTCGATGCTAAGTAATTTTTTTTACAGAATAGTGGTATACCTAAAATTCTCATAATACATGAAAAATCATAATTGACTTACTTATGCAAGATATAAACATCATAGAGTAGCTTCATAAACCATGTGTGAGAAAATCTTTCACTATTCAAGATTTCTTAATCATGTGAAAAAATCTTTTGAAATTCGTGCATACATGAGAAAAACATTCACAATTCGTCAAGGTTTATCTTAAATAATTATTGATCATAAATTATTCTTTCAATAAATCATGCATAGTTTCATGAAAATATCATTCATTAATTCATAGTTTTTCTTCAAATTCATACAACTTAGGTTCATAGTCAAAATCATGATCAATGCACGAGTTCTTATGGAATTAATCGAAAAACATATAACTTAATCTAATAATATGATTTAAAAAGAATTAGATCTATACAAATAGGATCCACAAGGAATTGAATGAAAACCTAACCAATTTCATTGAAATTAAATTGGAGAATTGAAGAATTTTTGTGGACTCAATTGATGAATGGAACTCATTGATGAGCTCTGTTCATACATCGATCCTACAGCTCAAATTAATTGATGAATAAAGGAGAATTGCACTTGAAGAACCCTAGAATCCGTGAGAGCCTTGGAGAAAATTTAGAGAGTAAAATTTGGTTGGAATTGGGGAATTAGGAGAATAGGTAATTTTTGTACTTGAAAACCTTATAGATGGTTAGGAATTAGAGTCAAATGACATATTCTACGCTTTAAGTACACCAGAAAAGACCAAATACTTCTTAAAATAAACTTTCACACAAGACTACGGGATCGAACAATGGTCTGTAGGAATTTTTGTGGCCTGTCCTGGTGAACTGTAGAACCAACTTTAGAAACCCAAAAATTCAATCATTTTCTATAGGATTGTTCTTCGATCGGTCGAACTTTCTATGGTCTGCAGATATCATCGGTAGAACCCAAGTTTCACCTCAAAAAGTTCACTATGTTTTGAACCTCTTTACAGGACCTTCCTACAGTCTGTACAACCCTCTACAACCCGTCATTTCCTCTTGTAGACTTGAGTTCCTAAATAAAATCTCTGAGTCAATCATATGAGAGACATTTACGACCCATCAAAACTCTTATGACTCGTCCTGTTAAGTCATTGGTCAACCTTCAAAAACTTGAAATTCATAAAATTTATGTCTAGGCCTAAGGCTTTCTTTCTATGATCCATAAGATTTCATATGGCACGTAGGTTGAACTCGCAGAACCTGCTTTAGTGCCTGAATCTGAAAATTTTCTTTTCTTTCGAATTTTTAACTTTCGAGGTGTTACAATATCTCCCCCTTGAAAACATTCCTCCCTGAATGTGATCAAGATAGAATGAATAGAGTAGGAAAGAAATGAAGAATGAAACATAAGTGTATTTTTTAATAAAAATGCACACAAACATGGAGAATCACTTCAAGCTAAATCATAACATCAAAAATCAAGTTTTTATTAACATGTATGCATGTGGAATCATGAATTAACTAAAATGCATGAATCCAATGAAATGAATCATGAGGAGATAATACCTCAAGATAGAGTGGGAGTGGAGGGAAAGAAATGAGGATATTAGGGCATTATTCTCACTCCAAGAGCCTACACCCTAGGCGGGATAGGAACTCGAGAACCATTGCCTGCCTCAACCGAACCCTTGGCCTGGCTTACTTACTCAGCAGAAGACTTAAGCATAAGAAAGATAATCCAAATACAAGACAACTCAACATGTCTCAAGATTAAACTCAAAATCTTTCAGAAATCAACATTTAACTTAGCAAAGTGGTAACTCAAATATGATCATATGTCAATAACAAGATAATGACGAATGAAATAACATCGAACTTCCTATCTATGGAGCTTCTAAACAACTGCGATGGATGTCAGGATTGGTCCACGGCATCCTAATGAATTAAAATCAATAAAAAGGATCCTACGAAAGCAAAGAGGCCACCACAAGACTCTGAGTGCTCAACAGGACCAACGATGCACCTGATGCTGATTTTGGTTACCTATGTCTGCATCATAAGATGACGCGTACTAATTAACATCATACATTGAATGTAAGAGTATACGAGTTGGAATACCAAAACATAACAAAGGATTGAAAAGAATCTGAAAGGAACACTTACCTTGGTTTTACTAAACTCAACATATCTGAACTCATTTTAATATTAAGAAGTTTAAAACAAGTCCAATATAAAGAAAATTTGTTTAAAACATGATGTAAAATATATGTGTATGCAAAGACACATATAACATTGAATTGTATGTCAAATTACAAATAAACTATGTATATAAGAATACAAGTATTCTGTGGGAGTTTGTCTAACCGAGAACCATCAGTTAAGAGTTATCGTGATGATGCAACATTTTGCCTCACGCTGCCAGGGATGTTCTATACCTTGCCGAGGGTATAGAACCTAAACAACTATGTGGATCCACTAATCTAAGCTAAAATCACTAAATGAATCATTTAAAAAGTATGACTCTTTTATACCCATGGTGGCTACATAGTTTATGGGGGTTGTGAGTTATCTAAACTCTCCCTTGTATCGGTGCTCAATAATACTCCTAAAATTTTATACTAGCTCTTATGTTTTTAAAACATAATTTTTTCTATTATTTGATATAATTGCTCAAAAACATAGCTCAAAGGATAATTTGGAAATCAAAGTTTCCTCTCTGCTTATTTGTGAAAGCCTTTACTCTTTTATGAAAAATAGCTCAAAGGTTCTTTTGAAATGTCAGTTTCCATTCTTATTCAACTGTGAAAATATTTTGAACTCTTTGAGAATACATAGTCCCCATATACTTATTTGAATAAATGAACTTCAAACTTTAATCTTTACTCGTTATTCAACTTGAACTTTATGTCTTAAAACAAAGTTAAAAGTATTTGCAAAAGATTTCTTGAAAAGGATTTAAGAACTTCGTCGACTTGGGTCTTTACTTTGCTTGAATTTGAAGTTATGGATTCAAGGTTATGAGTAATGTTAATGGATATTTTATAGATGTTTAGAAGTCATTTACAACAATTAGAATCAATAGGAAGTGATAAAACACTTCAGAAAGATTTCAACGGACCGAATAGCGAAAAGCTGGTGAAAATGATGATTTGGGTGCATCTTGGGCGCACCGCACCAACTCCCAATTGATTGGGGCTCAAAAATAGCGCACTGCTAGCATGCTACTCTAGTCTGCGTGGCGCTATTTGGGATTGTCGTGCCATCCTTTACTTGGGAAAGATTGGCAAACTTTTGATCTCATTTTTGAAATTTTAAATCGATTAATTTCGATTCCTTTTCTAAAATTCACTTTAGTGTCAGATATCCAAGACATATACACAAAATCTAACTCAAATAACTCAAGGAAACAACACTTTAATATCAAAAAAAAACTCTTTAATCTCAACCTAACTCAAGAACAAAGGCCAATTTCAAGAACATCATTCAAGATTCGTCAACTTTTAACTTTCAAGAATAAACTTTGCTGAAATAAACATGATTGGCACGTGACTGAATCAACCCAACACTATGAAAGACTCACATACCTCGTAGGAATCACCACTTGACGAAATCCACAAGCGATTCCTCACGAAGATGATGAATCTTGAACTTTCATTTACTTTATCCTCTTTTCTCCTTTCTCCAAGCCCTAGTGTGAATCTCCAATTGAATAAACATATCTAATTATGATTAGAATCCATTTAGTCCTAAAAATGATATAAAATAGTTGGGTAAGTAAAAGACCATAATTCCCTTATAAAATCCGGATTGGACATTTCTTTATTTGAACAATCTAACTTCCAATGGACTTACCTCACTCATACGAATTTGGAATTGCGCAAACTCTGCGGCATTTGAAAGATTATTCCAAGAGCTTTCCTATGATATCTGGAAACACACCTAAATCATACTTCTATAGTAGTTATACTAGTTTCATGTTGACAAAAATTCAACTTTTAACACGCTGAAAAATTTCCAGATTCTTATATTCCTTCTAAAAATAACGATTTCCAGTTTTTAACTTCTTTGTGGTTCTTTCAAGATTACGGGTGTTACAATCATATTGATTTTCATATCCCAAGTAGCATCCTCAACTAATTGAATCCTCCAAATAGCCTTCATGGAAGAAAGTTCATTGTTTCTTATTAGGTTAGAAATCTTAACTGGAAACTCTTCATAAGAGAGATTCTTTATAACTCCAAAACCTTTCAAAGGAAAAATAGATGTCAGATCTCCAATACACTTCTACAATAAAGAGAAATAATATCGGATATACCGATGCTAAATCATTTGGAAACTCAAGTTCATAAGCAACCTTACCAATACGCCTAGAATTTAATGTGGACCCACATTCCAAGGACTAAGTTTCCCTTTCTTTCGAAATCTCATCACACCTTTCATAGATGAAACTTTCAATTTTACCCAATCCTCAACATCAAATTCTAACGTTAATCGAAGTCTTTATGAGAAGAAAGTGAGAAATCTTAATCGTTCGGTCCACAATATCCCAAATCGAATCAAACTTTCAACGAGTGTAGGGTAAATCAATAAAAAAATACATATTTAAATAATTCCACTTCCATCTAGGAATACTAATGTGTTTACACAAACAACCCAAATATGATGCTCAATTTATTGTTGGTTATAATTCAGATATTTAGATACATAAGGCAATATCCTTCTTTATCTCATTTCACAAATAGACCTCCCGCAAATCAAGGTACATGTTGATAGCTTCCTAGTAAATAAAATATCGAGAACTATGAGCTTCTGTCAACATCTAATTTTTCAACTCATCAACATTTAAAACACATAATTGACTTTGATATCGAGGACACCATCTCCCCATTGTGCAAAAGCCTCAATGGATTTATCAGATGTTGACTTCTATAAGTCAACTCATACCAGATCAAGATCTTGCTTACCCTTCACATCTGTACAAAAGATGATTCCGAACAATTTTGAACCTCTACACAACCTTCATTATAATCAACCATCTGAACACCCAATCTGTAAAATCTCTGAAAATCATGAACAAAATCTTTCTTATCATCCTCAACAGGAGATACACTAATGATCGATAACCGACTAAGAACATTTGTCACCACATTCATATTTTTAAGATAATATGGGGCACTTATGTCATAATCCTTGTACAATACAACACATCTCCAATGAAAAGATTCAAATCCTTTTGAGTAAACACATACTTCAAACTTTTGTGATTGGTAAACACATCTAGATGAACACCATAAAATTAATGTCTCCAAATATTTAGAGCAAACACCATCACCACTAACTTGAAATCATAAGTTCGATAAGTTTTTCATCTAAATTCAATTTCATTGATGCATAAACAATTACTTACCCACGTTGCATCAAAACACAACCAAGACCAACTCATGAAGAATCAAAATAAACCACAACCATTTTATCCTGCTGGTAGTGTAAAAATAGAGGCCGAAGTGAGTCTATCTTTTAACTCTTAGAAAATTTTCTCACATGCTTGCGACCGTAGAAATTTCACTTTCTTTTGAGTAAGTGTCGTCAAAGGTGAAGCAATAGAGGAAAATCCTTCCATGAACCTTCTATAGTAACCAAACAAACCCAAGAAACTTCATATATCTGAAGCAGACAAAGGTCTATGCAAATTCTAAACCGCCTTGATTTTGTTGGGATCCACTTGAATACCTTCATCGGATAAAATATGGCAAGGGAAAGCAACAAACCTCAACCAAAATTCATACTTGTTAAACTTAACATACAATTCACGTTCCTTGAGAATTCAAAACACAATTCTCAAATGTTCAACATTCTCATCCTTAAACACCGCAGGGGAATTTGTCAAGCAAATTACATTATCAAAAACTCATAATGATCATAACTAGTTCGAAAAACACTATTAAGAATGGAACTTTCCTTCATCCTCAATTAGTGATAATACGATTGAAGTTCAATTTTAGAGAAATAACTTGCTCCTTAGAGTTGATCAACCAAATCATCTATCCTTGGAATGTGAAATTTATTCTTAATGGTATCCATATTTAATTACTGACAGTCAACACATAATAAGAGAGAACTATCATTTTTTTTTGAATAAACAACACCACAAGACCCCATGAAGAGACACTCGATCTAACAAAATCCTTATTAAACAATCTAATAAATTGATCCTTCAATTCTTTAAGTTCTGTCAGGGCCATACAATAAGGAGGAATAGAGATAGACTATGTATCTAGGAGAAGGTCAATACCGCAATTATTTCCCTTTTAAAATGAATACCTAGAAGATTATCCTAAGAAATGTCCAAGAACTTGTTTATAATTGGAATTGACTCAAGAATAGGGTTTCAAAATTTATATCCCTTTACCCAGACAATATGATAAATACCATCCTTCGGAATCATTTTCCTTGCCTTTAGACAAGATATCAACTAACCTTTAAGAACATAATTTTCCATTTTGCATGACATCATAGGTTCATTTGGAATCTTGAATGTGACCAATCGGGTTCTACAATTTATTAAAACATAACATGCATGAACCAATTCATCCCAGGTATAACATCAAATCTAACATATCAAGGTCTACAACATCAACATGAGTGACTCTTTGGTACATGGAGATGGAACAATTTCTATGGACTCTCTTAACCACAATAAATTCACGAATAGAAAAAGAGATTAAAAAAAGGTCTAAAAATACATCTGGAAGAACATCAAACCTCATAGACACATATGGTGTCACAAAAGACAAGGTATCACCTCGTATCAATCAAAGAATAAACATCGAGATGAAAGATTTTCAACAAACCAATAACCAGATCAAAAGAACCCTCTTGCTCATGACGCATGTGAAGTTCATATAATCGGTTTCTCTTTGGATAACCACTAGGAAAAAAAGTTTCTACCTTCTCTTCCCTTATATGTAAGTGATGAACAATACCTTATTTTGTTATTACTATTACCACGATCAAATAAACCATCTGTATTGGCTTAACATTTACCCTCATGCTTCCTTACACATCTAGTATAAATAGTCAATGAAGATCCACCACTGTTTGTTCACTAAGGCTTAAGGTTGCTTACCCTATCTTTATTGAACATTGGAGCCGGACCATTAGAGGAACCTTGACAAAATATCTTTTGTCGGACCTAGAACGACCAAGTCCATTAGACCGTGAATGTGAAAAGTCACCATTATCGGTCTTTGCTTCCTTACACCTCTCCTTATGTTTCTCCTCTTGGATTTGTTGATAAAGAATTATTAGACTAGAAATGTTCATTTTGTTTATGAGCATGTCATCAGGATATACTTTAAGTAACATCTAGTACACTCTCAAAACAAACTTGATCATTCAAACCCTAGGAACGACAACCATAGTAGGAGCATATCTAGACAATTACGTGACCTTCAAAGGAAGACTCATTCACACTCATATTTCTTTTGATGAAGGTTAATGAATTCAAGTACCTTTGCCTCACTAATTTCAAGGGGAAAGAATCTATCAATGAAAACATCCTTTAACTTTTTCTAATCAAGAGGACTCGCATCTGTCACGACCCAGTCCGTCGTGATTGACACCCACACTAACCCTCCAGTGGGAGAACCATTACTACAACCCAAAAAACAAATTTTATGAAAAGTAAGGCATTTAAAGATACATAATAAAGATTAAATGAACATAAAAATGGAGTCCCCATAAACTCCAAGGTTTTAACAAAGAACTAACTAAAACTAATGCAGAAGAACAACCCCTAGAACCTGAAAGTTATTCTACCGAAACTCTACTAACGACAAGTGTAAGAACAAGGGGTATAACCCTTAACTAAACAACACCTTAAACAAAAGTCTGAGTCCAAAAAGAGTGGACTTAAACAAAAGAGATCCACGACAACCTGAAAAAGTTTGCCCACCCTTGAATCCGGTCATGCTCAATAGTCACTTAGCTGAGGTCTATCAATAGCAACCTGGAGATGCCCTGTACTCAACAAAGAAATAACAAGTGCAATATCAGTACACAACCAGAATGTATTGGTAGGTCACTCTGCTATCACATTAGGTGCAACATATAGAAGGCTATACAACATAATAATAGCATGCATACACCGAACATATATAATATCATCATAATTTAGAAATAATGTACAATTTCACAATTCTCCAATATCACCATTATATCAACTAGTTGGTCCTCTCATAGATTCCAAACAAAAAATATTAGCATACCGGAATGTGGTACCCGGTCTTATGATCATGCTGAAGCGTGACAACCGATCCCAATTAGTTATGTCGGAACATGGCAACCAATCCCAATTAATTTTGGCAGAACGTGGCAATTAGTCCCAATTAGTTATGTTGGAACATATCAACCTATCAATTCAACACACCATAATCACAATCACAAGTATATTCTCAATATCATGCAATCAAAAAGTGGTTCATGGCATATAGTTATTTATTTACATTTGGTGTGATCAATAGTACAACATTTGCATATATACATGCATCCTAATGAAGCAAGAATTAACTTACATAAAAAAAAATTATAGAATCACAACCATTACCTACCTTGAATCTAAGATTGAACCCCCTAAGGAGCTTGAATCTTTCCTTTCAAGATTCCTTCTGCTAGTTCGTGGTCTAAAAACAAAAATTAAAACAAGGATCAACAATAAAAGGTATTATTATTTGTATAACATATCCAATAACCCTAGACAAAACCTAGATCTCTATATCCAGATTAGAGTTTTTTCCACCCTAAATTCTAGATCAAAACCTTTCCCATCGATATTAACCCAAGAAAATAAGTTCTATGGATCGAAAAATGGATTTGAATAGTGAAAACCTTACCTTTAGCCACAAGAACGGTAAAAAACTATCAATAAAACTCCTAGGTTCGTTCCTTATCTTGCAAAGTCGAAAAGTTCAGAATAAAATGTTTTTGTGGTTTATTTACTATTTTAAGTCGTGTCTTCTATGCCATGGTGGCCCTCACCCCGCGATAGCGGTGCCTCCCTGGTGGAATCAATTTAGGGAGTTCTACTAGCTCGAAATTAATTTAGTAAAGTCATAAAGGTTTCTTAATATCTTGTATATATACTCATTTAATTAAAATCACAATTAGGTCTCTCATTTGTTACCACATTTCAATAGACCTTACTGACTCTAATTTCGTCCAAATTTGATTACGTTGGGAAATTTCAATTTACCACCAAAAAGTTTTCTAACCCTAATTCTTTCCCATTGGCTTTTCCCTAACGGTGAAGTTAGTTCGTTACACTACGTACCAATTTATCCATCACTCGTCCCTAAGTTATATACTAGGAAAGACTGTTAAGGGTATATTAGTACCTGAATCGCTGAACAACTGGGATACTTGTCTCACATGTCCTTAATTTCCTGACATCACAATCAATAATTTTAAGTTGTTCTTCCTCGTACATAGGGTATTGTCTAACAAAATGGAGTCTCACTTGATGATACAATCATCGCCGCAAGGTCAACCAATTGAATACCTACACGTCATTCCATACAACGCCTCAACGAGGTCATCACAATACTCAAGTTATAATTCTTTTTGTATGTACACTTATCTAACAACAAAGATATTCTTAATGCCCACCAATGTTGATCATATGTTTGCAACATTTTATTAGATACATCAACACAAACATAAGGATGAATCCTTTCTGACAAAATCATGATTTAAATCAATACTCACTACAATTAGAGGTAGACATGAACCAACCAACACACACTCATGATACTCAAACAATCATAGTCTTTATCAACATCTCCTTCTCATAACATAAAATTTCATAGCTTACGTTATAAAGATTTGATCTTTAGATATTAGATACTCATCGAGGGATATATCCAAGCATACAAACTCTCCATTATCGAAATTTAGTATTTAACAATAGTATATTACCTCTTAAGAACATTAGAATTACACCCAATTATCCCACATTCAACCATACATAATCAATACATGACCTCAATGACTAAATGAATATTAGGATTGTCGAACAACCATAAATGCACATAATATCGCTTCTATAAACTCTTATAAGCAAGGTGGTACATGTATAACCACTAAAATACTTCAATAACTCCAAGACAAAACCGCATAAGTCATCCGAAATAACTGTGTCTTCCCAAATCATCCATCTCAAGCAAGAGAACATCGCAGGATCGTACACCTGATCCACCACTAGATATCCACCCACAAAATTTGAAAATATGCATGAGGATAGATAGTGCATCACACTCACAACCATGTACAAAATGAAACACATGGCCACATAAGAATTTATCGAATAACACAAAAGGTTTTCTTTATAATAGTCTATACCAACCTTTCCATTCACTTGACTCCACATACTCTTTACATTCTTCCACAAAAGCCCACACTCTCAATGCTAACAACTATTATAAACACTCCAACCATTTACCTTACTATAAACAAACATTTTGTAATATGAAAACCTTTATTTGGTACTTTAGCAATAAATAGTAATCAACTTTACAACTCAATCCAAGTGTAAGTCTTATCAAATGCTCAATACCTTATACAATTGATCATTCGTCACCTTGAAAATTTATACCATGAAAAAATATATCACCATGAATGTAGACTTTCAATGAAGAACCTAAATTGTAAATTCAACTATCTAACACAATCACCTTATCTATCAACATATACTTATACCTCAAAGATTTTTATGAATTCATGGATCTTCACTTATCATAGATCACATCTCCATCGATCTCACAATATACTTTTCTAACAATTTAATCATACTCATTAACGAAACTCAAAATAAAAAAATCTGTTATTATCACACTCGAGCTAATGTTTGTACCCTCATTTCTCATGTCTTTTCCAATAATGTCTAATTGATCTAATGGACTTGTGACACGATAACCATATATTCACTGCAAAACAAATGAAATCACACGTGTTTGAACCCAATTATCTACCCCTCTGAAGATACATCTTTAGCCTTTATAATCAAATACAATATTCTTGCTCTCGCCTCTCTCTAAAGGTCGTACTTTATCCCAATATCATACTTGATTATGACTCTACTTCTTTTAAATTTCTATTTGAGTGGTGTCCCATAATCTCTTAAAAATATCAATACAATCACGTTGCTCACCAAATATTAGCAAAATCACAACCTTAGATATTTGGAAGTTGTAATTACTATACATAATTCATTTAACCAAAAATCTAATTAATAGTTGCATTCAACCTCAATCTATCAGGCACTCTCAATACTATTACACTCAATTAGCTCTGGCTATCACTACATGTAACGACCCAAAGTACACCCTAGTTGTTACCGACGTCGTCGTCCTCGAAGAGGACTAAGACAAGCCTCTTATCATTCGTCATAACATTTCATAGGTCAAAAACGCGGATAAATTTAAAAGTATATATATATATTTACGTAATGTGGTTTACATAGACCTTTACATAGGAAGCATACATACGTAATGAGGTTTACATAGACCTCTACATAGGAAGCATACATAGGCTTCTCACTTAACATTTAACAAAAACATAGTCTAATAGTTCATCTCACATTTATCCATCTAAAGAATGAATTACAATAGTTTGGGTATAGATCTTAGTCTATTAAAATATGCCCATATAAGCTAAATGAAGTCTCAACATGAGAATGGAATAATTGTCTCAAAACATAGACAAAACTAATAAGGTTTGATGAGTGGATCTATCCTCGGAACTCATGAGGACTCACCAATTGACTTAGCAAAAAGCCAAGTCTTCTTCTTCAATGACCACATATCTCATCAATGGCCCGAACCTAAAATGTTTGGGAAAAGGGGGAGAAATATGGGTTAGTACAAAACACATGTACTAAGTATGGCTCCTATGCACAAAAATCATCAACGCATAAGAAAAAAACAATATAGTCAAAACCATGCTTTCTATCAATTTAACTCAACATGCATATATGAGAAGCATAATAAGTCAATTCAACACAATATCAATCTAACATGCAGATCACCCACGTAATACTTGTGAAGTGCCAAAGGTGGAACCCCATAATCCCATCCAAGACTAAGTATCACATTAAGCAACTCACTTCATACTTACCACATATTTTCATAACATGCTTATATATCAATACTTAGTCATAGGTTATTAACATAACCATAATCATAATCATAATGATAATCATAAAAGAACACTAATAGAACCTTCCCTTAGAATCCTACATATGCAACGAGTAAGAGAAGTTCCATACCCTCCCTCACCCTATGTAGTAGCCTTCAAGACAACCTTAGTAAGAGGTTCATATACTTTACTTATTCATTTACTTTCACATTATGGAGATAAGTGCAATAACCAACATGAGACCATGTGAGCTACATAAAATTCGGTGTGCTATTCCCACACCGAAAAGAGAGGGTTAACACTAGCCTAAGGTGCAACAATTCATACATAGCTATCTATGTGGATCCACTAAGCTCGAGTCCTATATGCACATAGATAAGGGTCAAGGAAGTTATTTATAGAAACCTTGACTTTCTAACATAGAGTTTTCCATCTTATGAGACAACACATAACAAGTAAATCGGGACTTACTAAAATGAGGAAACCCATGTGGGAGGCCGGACTCAATAACGTGAGACCTTCATCTCATTTACATGCCTTTCGATACTAAGCAATTATTCCCTCTAGTAATCATATTGTTCATCATACAAGTTCACATTAGTCACTTCTAGACCATTAAGTAAACATCTTATTATAATAGCTCATAGGTGATCACGAGTGAGAACTATCCTTTCACTTTAGACACAACATTTTAATCATGAGAAACTACATTCAATCATATATTGATCACATAATAAAATAATTACATACTTCATATACAATTCATAGATCTAGGGTTAGGTATAAGGTATCCTTGTCACCAACATCACAACAACACAATTAGCTATAGCATTCTATCAAATAAGTAGATTTCACCTTACATAATTGCGATCAAAAGAAAATCAAGATCATATATCATTTCCCTTCATGGGACTTCATAATTCAATACCCAAGAAATAACAACGAACATATGAAATAGGGAAATTCATGAAGTATTAACATAACTAAAATCAATATAAACAAGTGACATGTTCATCACCCTCAACAATCCAAGAAATTAGGGATTTGGGGGAAAGACATGGGTCAAGGGAAAACTCATAGGAATTCATCAATTGACCATCAATTCATACTTAAACAAAATTAATTCATCATAGTTCATCACAATTAACTTACAATTTTTTTTAGAAAGAAGACCCATGTGAGGAGAAAACCCTTGTTTTGGGGAATCTAGAAATCATCTTTTGAAGGACCTCTTGGGGAAAGGAATCCCAAGAGTGAAAGAAACCATACCTTAGAGATGATAAATCCACGAAATTAGGTTTTGGAAACTTGAAGGCTTGATCTTTTTCTTGGAGCTCTATTGGTCTTCAAAGGAGTTTTGGAGGAAGAGAGAAAATTTGGGAGAGAGAGATTTTTCAGTTCAACTTGTGGGATTTGGTTTGAGTGATAAAATTAAGATAAGACTGACCCTAATACATTATATAGTCACCCATTATATATTTAAAATACCCCTCACTTAAATGGGTTTATTTGTGAAGTCAAAACACCCAAAATACGACTTTTACGATATCTGGGAAGTAGATGCGCGTCACGAGGCTAATTCCTCAACTTATTTTCAAATTTTCAGCTGAGGCAGTAGGGTCCGTGTAATCCCCGCATCACGAGGACAACTTCAGATTCCCTCATGATGGTTGCGCGTGTCAGCCACCAAAATCTGCCTGTGCAAGCTGCCTTGGCAGATTGCTTGCCAAACTTCGGGTCCTCCCCAAGGACCCTTCCGGTGGTCCATGGGGTGTCGTTACTATACGTTTTGACACTATATACTACATTGTACCTATTCAAAGTATTTTTACAAGTTTTGTACGTCAAATGACCCTCCGAAACGTTCATCAAACAAAGGGACGTCAACTAGTTAAATTTCGCTAGTTTCTGAACGTTAAGACTTTTATTTAATCCTATGGCTCCAATACATCTCAAATATGGTTTTTATACTTATTTAGATCTAAAATAATTATTACTCAACATATTAGGATCTATTATAGTTCATGGACTTCCGGGGTGTTACACTACAAGTAAACCTTCTACTGACAACACACCTCAAACTCAGATATACCCACAAAATTCAATGGACTAGCCTAACTTATACGCATTTTCTTATGAAAATACTATAATTACCTTCACCCAAGTATACTAACTGGGACTTTTTTTTATCAATAGGATTGTGATTTTCATATGAATTCGCTCATTTATGGCTTAATACAAAATCATCAATCCTCACACCACTATCCTACTTCTTAACAAACAAGAAAGAAGCACCCCACGTGAAAACACTAGGAGGATAAAACCTCTATCACGAACATCTTGTATTTAATATTTAATCTCTCTCCATTTTGCTAGATCCATAGGCTAAGGATAAATGGAGATGGGGTGAGTGACACCTTCCAAGTCAATCCAGAAATCTATATCTCTATCCGAAGGCATACAAGGCAAATCAGTAAGAAACATTCCTCTAAATTCAGACAGTATAATAATAGAATCCATAGAGGGAGAATCAACATAAACATCCCGAATATGAGCGAAAAAATCCAAACAACCCTACCCCACAAGTTTCCTAGACCGAATAGATGATATGAGCTTATCTCGCTTAGGCTTATACACCCCTTTCCACTCGAATCTTTCCTTACCGTGGATATGTAGAGTTACCGACTTAGTATTTAAATTAAGCCTGGTATAATAGGGGGACAATCAAGTTATGCCTAAGATTTATAGCAAGTCAATCATATCCTGCCTAACCAAATCAACCCGAATCTGAAAACCCATAATTACAGCATGACAACACAATACACATCCCTGATTGTGACTGACTCTACAATTAGGATAGAAACATGGATGGGGCATCAAGTATATCAAAAAACACATAAAATCCCAAGGTACGTGAAATGACACATATGAATAAGTAGAAACTGAATCAAAGCAAACAATAGTCATCTCAGCTCAGACAAGAATAGCTCTTGTGACCACTGCATCACACCCTCAAACTTGGTCTTGCCAGGGAAAACATAAAACTAAGCCTCTATCATTTTAAGGGGAAACTTCGTTGCCTGGATGCACTACACCCCTACCAGCATTACCATTTCCCTGACCTCAACAGCCTCGCTTATTTCCTCCACATATGCTCAGGTTCTCCACAACTTTAACATACTTTATAAATTTCACTCTGGCGGGAGAAATCCCACACAGGAGATCTCGCCTTTGTAAGGAAAATCCCTCCCTATCAGCCTTGACAGAAACAGAACCCCACCAACAATTTATGGGGCTCCTCTCTTTTCTATAATTCCCCTAGATTTCCTGGCAATAGCTAGGCATTTAAGAAAATCTCTTTATGTAGGACAATCATGTCTATACTCCAGTCAACAAAATAAAGTACACACTTTAGAATCCTTTTACATCGTTTAAACACTACCACACACATATACCCATGATACACCTACACTCTCACATAATTATCAGTTGGTCGCAACACACGTCCAAATTTCATGCTTACGAACCACATCATATTTATCAAGACCCTTGTACCTAATATCGTGATGAATTTCTTTTCACAACAAATTTCACCACACTAAAGCAATTAAAACTTGCAAAAAAGTCCAAATTCTTTAAGTAGTTGGTTCCACAAATGACCATTATTGATCATCTATGCATTTTACGACCCTAAAGCCAAATACTAATTAGAAGATTCTCAGTTTGAATTAACTTTCTTGTGTCCCTTAAACCAGGACAACATCGTCCAGTTCAATTCGTTGAGATACCAATTTGAAATGGGAGATACAAATTGGAATCAACTCATACCATAAGGGACAATGGTAGCTAGAAAGCCCTACAAAGTTTGTAATTTGAATTACAGAACTTGGTCAAACCCAATTCTTAATCGCCTCAATCTTTAATTGAGTGGTAACCACACGTTAAATCAGTCTTAGAGAAAATCTATGCACCTTGCAATTGGTCAAAAAGTCATTTATCTGAGGCATTGGATACTTGTTCTGGCTGGTGATTCTATTTAACTATCGGTAGTCTAAGCACATATTCTCTTGATAGTGATGGTGTTAAAGCTTTTGTTACTTTAGTTCAGACCATAGAGTGCGTATAAGCACCCCCTTAGGCATGACATGGCGTATAAGACTCCTAAGAGCTTCATAGTCTTTTATTGCATTCGATATAAAAATAATGTGGTATTAAAACTCTTTTCAAACCAAAAAATCATACTTAATTCAAAACAAATACTTAAAAATACATAGAACAAGTCTAAGTCACATATGAACGCCTACATAATGACTTGAAAACTAGAGTAGGTACACAACCCTTTACCATCAAAAAGACTAGAATTGTCTATACCATGAAAAAGAAGAACATAAGAGTTCTCTTCCTCAGATCCATGAGGAAATATCATGTCATTGTGAATAGAAATCCAAGAACTTAAATCAAGATAGAATATTTGCTTGTCGGAACCTACACTTACAGTAAAACATGAAGAAATATGGGTTAGCACAATTAAGTACGAAGTATGATTACCATGCAAAAAAATGTTTTAAAAGGGATATTTTGTTTGGAAGTCATGCCTATTCCATTTAGATTAAAAAAATTAAGGAATACAATCACAATAGACATAATATGTAAACATAAACCACATAAAAATCAAATCTTCACATTAGGACATAATGAACACATATACCATTTCCTTCACCTTAAGTAATCCTCAAGTTATACCTTAGGCAATATATGAATAGCGTCTCATACCACCATCCACACTTGCTAAACCTTAAGGTTACCAAAAGTGAACTTACCCTTCAACCTTTCCATCTTTACACAATACTAAATCATAAACTTTCCATCTTTACACAATACTAACTCATAACAGACATAAGCAATACATAAGTCATATCAACACTTTTGGACCATAGTATAAGGTAACTTTAAGGCATACTTGTGCAATGTATGAGTAGAATACCATACTACTACTCATAATAAGTACTCCTTTAAATAAACCATAGACAAGACACCTTCATACTCTTTTAAGTCATGATAAGGGAAGTAAAGCACAAGTAGAATCCAAGTAAAGCATGCATATATTATTTAGACTTTAAGTCAACATTCTTCATTAGCTTCATTTATAATACTTTCATTCTTTAAGGATACCTTAATTCATAGGCCATTAAGCCCTTAGAGAACTCACTATAGTCCTCTCAAATCCTATTCGTGCAATGCATGGATGACATCCCATATTAAACCATGGAAAACTCATTAACACTCATGACTCCAAAACATGAAACAAGCTACAACGAACTCTAGGTCTCAAGCTTGAATAGGAATAGAAGAAAAGATAGGGATACTCTTATGACCTTAATATTCCACATACTATCTCCCAGTTAAAATAAAACCCATCTAAGGCTAACATAAAATCAACAGATGGCGCATATAAATGGTTTTTCCTTGGAATATTAAGATAAGGGTCATTAAGAAAATATTGATTGGCCTCTCTTGTTTGGTTGTAAGAGTAGGGCAATCTTTCACTTGATGATCCACCTTTCCATAGTCATAGCACCCATTAGTACGGACTAGGAACTTCCCATAGTATTTCGTTTCATAATTATGGCAAATAGGTTTAGAAGATCAGGTTCTGCCATCTTTCTCTTGGTTAACATTAGGAGTGGTTGAAGAATAATGATTTGGACCTATCTTTTTAAACCTTAGTTGACCTTGCTCATCGGACCTAGGTCTCTTCAACTCCATGTTCATTTTCTTATGTTTTGACTCCTCAATTTGTTTGGCGTAAACCATGAGCCTAGAGATAACCATGTCATTATGGAGCATTTTTGTACGACATTCTTCCTCAACTAAACCGGACACTCCAACCACAAAGTTATTCATTCTAGCCCTTGAACTTGCCACTAATGTTGGAGTATACTTGGATAGTTGGGTGAACTTGAGAATACTACATAACACTCATACTACCTTGCTTAAGGTTCATGAACTCTACCAACTTTTGTTCCCACAGTTATAGGTGGACCTACCTATAAAGGAAATCCTCCTAACACTTCACAACTTATAGGACCCATTCCTCTTGGCCTCTCACTCTTCAATTGTTCATACCAACTTTGAGATATATCTTTTAGTTGGTAGGCAGCTAGTTTCACCTTCTCCTCTGAAGACGCCCCCATGGCACTAAGTAATTTGCAAAACTCATCCACAAACATTTGGGGATCTTTTTTAACCTTGGAACCTAGAAATTTGGGTGGACTCATTCTAGAATCTCTCAATCTTGAAACCATACTACTCTCATTAGGACCTACACGAGTTCCAACACCCCTATTTGCGTGAGAAGTCATAGCTTGATCTTCAGTTGTGACAACTTGAGCTTAATATATCATGGATTGAGTCATCAATTGCATAGTATTCCTAATTTCTCTTGAGTCACATGTACCCGGTCTATTGGAACTTGCTCCCCTTGAGGATCTTGTCCCTCTTGAGGACCTTGGGGAACTTGAGGAAAAACTCCCTCATTCACATTCTCCTCTTCCAACCTTGTTGCGACAACCCTTCTTGTAGTCATATCCTATGGACACAAGATAAGAGTTAGGAATATAATACTTAAAGATCTACACTCTAAGGCACGACTTCAAGAATAATGAAAGAAGTGTAACTACTAATTAACCTCATATAAAATCTTGTTCATAGATGTGTCGCAACTCACACCAATGAATAAAACTCTACCAAATGTGGCATGTGGTGAGAAAATCTATTCAAAAAACCATTCCCAAAATCTTATACTCTGATAACATGTTTTTCAGCACCGAGAGCACCCCCTAGGCATGACACGACGTACAAGACCCTGAAGAGCCTCCTATAAGCCTCATAGTCTTTCATTGCATTCGATATAGAAATAGTGTGGAATTAAAACTCATTTAAATCCAAAATATTAAACTTCATTCAAAAGAAATACTTGAAAATACACAGGCAAAATCTAAGTCTCACAATCCATCTACATAATGACTTGAAAAATAGAGTAGGGACACGACCATTTACAACCGAAAAGACTAGAATTGTTATTAATATGAATAAAAAGAAACATAAAAGATCTCGTCCTCGGATACATAAGTACATACCAAATCTTAGAGAATAGAAATTATTGCACTTCAATCTAGCTAAAACTGTCACTTATTGAAACCTACACTTGTAGTAAAACATGAAAAAAATATGGGTTAGCACAATTAAGTACTAATTATGATTACCATTTAAAAAAGTGCTTTAAAAGGGATATTTTTTTTTAAAATACATGCATGTGCCATTTTGATAAAAACTTAATGAATATAAGCACAAAACACATAATATCCAAACATAACCTATATACATATCAGATCTCACATTAGGATATAATCAAATATAAGCCATTACCTTCACATTAAGCCTTCAATTCAAGTAACCCTCAATATATACCTTGTGCAATGTATCACTAGTCTCCGGTACCACCATCCACACTAGGCACCACCTTAAGGTATCCAAAAGTTAACTAACCCTTCAACAGTTCCATCTTTGCGCAATACTCACTCGTAAGAGACATAAACATTATATAAGTCACATCAGCACTTTAGGACCATCATCTAAGGCAACTCTAAGGAATACTTGTGCAATGTATGAGTAGCATCCCATACTACTACTCACACTAAGTACTCTTTTAAGGAAACCATAGACAAGGCACCTTTATAGTCATTAAGTCATGACAAAAAAAAGTAAAGCACAAGTAAAATCAATGTAAAGCATGCATATTCTAATTTAGAATTTAAGTCAAATTTTCATTAGCTTCAGTTAAAACACTTCCATTCTTAAAGGATACATTCATTCATAGGCCATTAAGACCTTAGAGAACTAACTCTATCCCTCTCAATGCCTACTCGTGCAATGCATTGATGACATCCCATACTACTACCCACACTTCATATAGTTTCTCAAGAAACCATAATTCGCATCTCACATGATGGGAATAAATGCTTAACCAACACAGAATATGAGAGCTAGATCATGGAATCTGGTGTTATAAAACCCCACATTGTAAATAAGTGGTCTACTTGCCTAAGAAAGACCGATTTATTAGCTTAGGAGGATCTACTAGCTAGACCTATGTGGGAACATAATTATGGGATCTTACCATATCCTCTCGGTGCTTAGCCTTCATTCCATAGAGTAGTTTTATTAACATTACATCATTGTACCTGAGAGGGACACTAACATTAATCCTACCAACCCAAGATACATTACACATGAAAGGACCACAAAAATTAGGTCTATCGATTCAAGGTTCATTATAAAGCTAGCTTATTAACTTCCCAATAAAGGGCCACCAACATAAGGTCTACGGAATCAAGGTCCATTAGTTCACACATGGATGAGTTACCAACATTAGGTCTACCGGTCCAAAGTTTTATCATTCATTAGTTTTTAGACTCATCAGGAAGGGCTACCAAGACTAGGTCTACCGATTCCTGATTATTACATTCAATCAAGAAGATGATGTCTAAGCCTACCAATTCAATATAATTTAATAATCATTACATGCATTTACACAAGAAATGGATACAAGAGTCTACTAATTTTAAGTGTACGATTCATTGAGGATCAATCCTTAACAAGCTATAATCATCGTTCATGAGTGTTTATGTGAGAATGAACCTTCAACCACAACACTATTACCTTCTAAACATGATCACGTTACTTTGGTTGAGATCACAAATATAAATTGCATATCTTGATCATACATAAATCCTTCATGCATATATTGGTACAAGTAATATATCCATCAATTCAATACCACAATATACAAGAAAAATAAACACCTCCACCTTTCAAGTGGATCAACATCTAATTCATAATCGTAATTCATCAATAACTTGATCATAACTTGCCTTCAAGTCCATAAATGTCAGATCACGAAAACAGAAATAATTCACTATAATTAGATCATAGATAATAATATACTTCAATAACCCACACCAATTTAGAAATAATCATTCAAAATCTCTCATCGACCACAAACACATTTATAAGGCACAATTTAGGCATTGATATAATTCATGGGTTCATAGAAAGTTTCCATCATAAATCATTATTAAAATTGTAATTCAATCTTACAATTCCATTACAAATACTTCAAAATAGTTTGGTGAAAGAACCCATGAAATGAATAAAACTCTAGGTTTTTCAGGTGAAAACTTTAAAACTGAGTCTTGGGATGAAAGTTATCCCTAGATGAAGGATCTTTGTACCTCAATAGATGAAATCTACTAGAATGCACCCAGTTAGCCTTCCTCTTTAATACCTAAGCCTTCTTCGTCTTTTGTATCTTCAATGGAGTTCTTGAGAGAAGTTAGTTGGAGAAGGAGGGGTTTTGATTTGGGTATTTTGATTAATGAATCTAAAATAATATGTTATTGTTTCATACTCTTAAAATATCTTAATATACTTAAAATAACCGTCTATGCACTTAAAATAACTTATTAGAAATTTACCAATGGATCCCTAGATTGGCCGAGCAAAATGAAAAAAATAGTGGCCATTCAAGGATCCCCATCCACAGCGTGGATGGGATGATGCCTCAAGTTGTCACTCCGTGGTTGGTGGATGCAAAATGGTTTTAGGGATCATGATCTATAGAGGCCATCCACGGGTCCTCGATGGACCAACGGGGCGTGAACCCCATCAATAGGTCACCATGTTTTTGTCAACTGGCTGGTTTCCATGGGGCTTTGCGTTTAGACTTAGGGTCCTCCTCAAAGATACTTAGGGTGGTCATTGGGGGGTCGTACCTTGAAGTTAACCCCTAAAAACCTCTACCAATTAGTTATGCTAGAATGTTGAAACCGTCTCAATTAGTTATGCCGGAACTTGGCAACCGATCCCAATTAGTTATGCCAAAACATGGCAATCGATTCATTAAACACACCACAATCACAAACACAAGTATATCATCAACCTCATACAATCAAGAAGTGATTCATGACATATAGTTCTTCATTAACATTCATTTACATTTAATGTGATCAATAGTGCAACATTCTCGTACAAACAAGAATCATAATGAAGCAAAACAAAAATAAATCACACGATCATAGAATCACAACCATCACATATCTTGAATCCAAGCTTGAATCCCCTTAAGGTACTTGAATCTTCCCTTTCAAGATTCCTTCCACTTATTCGTGGTCTAAACACAACAGTTAACACAAGGATCAAAAATCAAAGGTCTAATTATCCAACTTATAACAAACAAAATAACCTTATACCAAGCCCTAGATCTTCACACCCAAATTAGAGTTTTTACCACCATAAATTCCAGTTCAAAACCCTTCGCCATCGATATTAACTCAAGAAAGGGTATTATATATGGATTGTATTACACATTTGGAGAGTGAAAGCCTTACCTTTAGCCTTAAAATGGTGGAAAAATTTCGTTACGACCCGAGAGCACACCCAACTCATGATGCGGCGTACTTGAACTAAAAGGGGTCTCATACAAGACTATTAGCATTCATTCATCACATAAGACATAAAAAATAGTGCAGAATTAAAATTTCTCTCAATAAAGTCAACCATAGAAAACTCTTTAATAATACGAAGGAATACTAAGTCTCAACATAGCCATCTTGTATGACATATCAACTTCCCAAAATTCTTCATTCCCCAATTGTGTCAAGTAGGTTCAGAAATTTGAGATCCACGAACTCTCTCTTAGTTACCCTTAGAAGCACTTGAAGAATCTCTTCTTGAACCTAGGTAGACCTTGATCATAGGATCTACCCCTCTTCACGTCCCTATTTGTCCTCTTAAGCTTGGATTTCTTAATATATTGAGCATACACAACAAGTATAGATAGGTTCATATCATCATGGAGCATCGTCGTACGACATTCTTCCTTAACTAGGTCAGATACACCGAGAATGAAACTACCCATCTCATCTTGAGGGTTAGACACCAAGGATGGATAATACATAGATTAAACTTCAAGGAATACTCCTCAACATTCATGCTACCTTGCCTAAGGTTTATAAACTCATTAATCTTTACCCCCCTCTTCTCAAAGGAAAGTACTTTCCAAGAAACACAATCTTAAACTCTTCCCATTCTGTAGGATCCGATCATAGAGACCTATTAGCCTTACATTGAGTAAACCAAATTTGAGAAACCTCCTTCAATTGATAAGAAGACAACTCTGCCTTTTCTCTAGAGGTAACTCCCATAGAATTCACTATCTTATAAATTCCATCTAAGAATTATTGGGTATCTTCTCTCATTCTAGAGCCAAGAAAAATAAAAAGATTCATCCTCACAAAGTCCCTCAATATTGAGACCATGGTACTCTCCAGAGAATTCATCCTAGGGCCCACATCTTTATTTTCTTGGTCCATCATAGGTTGGGGAAAAGTTATGAAAGCTGACCTAATCTCTTTATTGGTCATGTCCGGGGACATACCAGAACTTCATTCTCTTGATTACCTTGAGAAACTTGTCCACCTTAGGGGCCTAAGCGAGGAATCTCATCATTAGCAATCTCATATTCCACTCTCCTTGTGGATCTTCCTCTTGTAGTTATGCTATCAACACAAGATAAGGATTAGGAAAAGGAAACTTATACGACTCCACTCTAACGCATGACTTCAAGAATAATGAAAGAAAAGTAACTTCTACCGTCCAATAACCTCTCGCGCATAGATATGTTGCAACAAATAGAGATGCACGAGACTCTTCTAGACGTAGCATGTAAAGATTTGATCGTAAAAACCATTTCCAAAATTTTATGCTCTGATACCAAGTTTTTGATGATGCGAAAGCAACCCCGAGTCGCGATGTGGTGTACTTGACCCCGAAAGGGTCTCATACAAGCCTCTTAGCATTCATTCATCACATAGGCAATAAAAATTAGTGCAGAATTAGTTAATAGAAGAAAACTCTTTAATAAAACGAAGGAACACTAAGTCTCAAGAAAACCATCTTAGACACCACATCCAACTTCATAGGTACACGCCCCTTAACAATCAGAATAAACTACTAAGAGTCTATTACATAAAAAATAAACATAAGAAGTTAATTACCATCGAATCCATGAGGACGTGCCAAGTCTTGGAGAATAGAGATTGAAGTCTTCAACTAGATAATCCACCTAGAACTCTCAACCTAGACTTTGTAGCAAAACATAAAAAAGATAGTGTTAGCACAGTTAAGCACTAAGTATGATGACAATGCAAAAACATTCTAAAAGGGACATTTTGTTTAAAGTCATGCTTTATGCCTTTTGTAAAACTTCATCAACCTTTGAACAATGTAGGCATAGTATAATTCACAACCAAACATAGAAGTCACAATATCTCATTTAAACCATTACTTTTACCTTTCCATCTTTTCTTCAATTAGTCATACTTCAATTAGTATCAACATGCAATACATAAGTACATCAAGTAGACCATTTATTATTCTAGGACCTCTATCTAATGTTAGCCTAAGACACCCTTTAGTAAGACATAAAGTGACAGCCCATACTACCTCTTCATAATACACCTAAGTGTTCCTCAAGGTTACATTTAGACAAGAGCCTTAACATAACATGCTAAATATAACCCATTTAATCAATAAAGGACAAACATGCATCACATTATAAAGACAATATGTCAACATTCATTATTTGCTTCATTTAGAGGACTTTCACATTAGTCATGAAGACTTGAGGAACAGACTCAATCCCTATCAAAGCGTATTCATTCCATTTGTAGGTAACATCTCAGACTACTACCTTCACTTTGTAAGACCTCTAAAGTAACTAGAGTGCACGTCCCACATGATGGGAATATGCATTAAATGAGATAGATCATACAAGCTATACGTGGAATTCGGTGTTCTATCCCCACACCGTAAAGAGGTGTAATATATGTGTATTACTTACCAAGGGTAAAACTAGTACACATCTCATGTAGTTACATAGTTTGGGGGATATCCAAAGACGTTTATTGTACTCTAGCCTCATACTCGGGTAGATCCACACTCTTAACCATGTCCACTCGATGCTTAGTCCATAGAGCATTTTCATTCAGATTTATGTACTAGAGAAGGCACCAACATTAGGTCTACTCACTCATAGTACTTCTACCAAGAAGGGCTACAACCAATAGGTCTACTGATCGAGGTCATTAAGGATAACTCAGTGAATTTCCAAGAAGGTGTCTCATATATTGCGCCTACCGATACAAGGTTCATTCACAAAGGGTTTTATACTCATAAAAAAAGGGCACCATCTTTAGTTCTACCAATTGTAGATACTCATTTATTCATTTAGACGCTTAGATCAAGATACATTCATTAGACTAGAAGAAGATGTCTAAGCCTACAAATTCAAGACACCTTTACGTTTACATTCATTTATACAAGAACAAGATGCTTAAGCCTACCAATTCAAGAGTATTTAATGATAATATGGTTTCAATTACAACACATTCACATTCTATACAAGATCATCATTATATCATCGGAGTCACATGTACAAATACTTCAAGTCATGATCACCTTAACTTCACTACCTTCATATTCATATAGCTATCAAATAAGCATATCTACAGTAAGTGGATCACACATTAACATATCACAATTGCATCTAAAAAAGAATAAATCTCAACTCTTTGATCCAAGGTACTACAATGTATAAGACAATTAACATGCTTCACAACCAATTACATCATTAATATAACTAATTCAACAAGATATTGATCTAAATATGCTTTCAAGTCATTAGATCCCAACTCACCAACACACCAATACATCAATACTTCAATACAACAATAATTCTCCACCATAATTCATCATTAATATCATAAATCCATAAACTAACTTCATATTATCACATGTTATTCAATATAGATTCATAATCAACTAATTTACATTCAATTTAAGCTTAAGGAAGACATGGGTACTTGAAAGAATTCCACATGAAGTTAATTTAAAATCATCAACTAAACCTTAAATCATCAATATAAATGCTTTAAAAACATTTTAGCAATGAACCCATGCTTAGATAAGAAAGTAAGATTGTGCCTTTTGAAAATCTTTGAAATCTATTTTGGATTGGCTTCTTGAATTGAAGATTCATCAAGGATAAAGGGTCACCATACCTTCTTAGATGAGAATCCATGAAAATCACTTGAAAACCTTGAAGAAATTCACCTTGGAACCTTGTTCTTCACCTCTAATAGAGTTTACCTTGAGAGAGTTTAGGGGAAGAAGGCTTCTAACTTTAGGGATTTTGAAATAATGAAGTCAAAAATACCTTTTAGATGTTTAATCCTCTTAAAATACCTAAAAACACGTAAAATAACCTTCCATGCAATTAAAAGACTTGGGATGAATTTATCAATTCACCCCTACAGTGGCTGAAACCTCCAAATGACGGTTCCCTATCCATGGTTTGTGGATGGGTTGACGCCCCCATCATGTGAAACTGTGGTTTTGGTCATAGAATGTCTATTTTAGGCCTTGTTCCACTCTAATGGTTCACGGGACGTGAACCAGTCTACTATCGTGGTTTTCCTTCATGAACCAAGTTCTTTTGACAACTTTTTGGCCAAAGTTTGGGTCTTTCTCAAGGACCCCGAGGTGGTCTTTGGGGGTTCGTACCCGGACTTATAAACCCTAGACATGTTGTTCTAAGAGTCCAAACTATTTACCTTCATTTTAATCTTCAGATGTCACTCTAAAACTTTACAAAATGTCACTACTACACACTAGCTCAAAGGACTAGTTTCCGGACATAATGGTCATTCTTGACGCTCGACCTCAAAACACTTTAAGCAAGACTTCAAAAGATATTTATAATCATTTAATGAAGTAACCAACTTGAAGACACATAGGAGACTCTAGATCTTCCTAATTTATTTCAAAGTCATTACAATTTTCAAGAAGACACCTTGTTTCGTTCCATAGATCTCAAAGTTGTTAAGTGCAAAATAAATATTTTTGGGGTTTATTTACAACTTTAAGTCGTGTCTGCTCTGCCATAGAGGCAATCACCCTGCAGCAGCGGCCCTATCCTGGTGGCAGAAATCCAATTCCAGCGGCTTGCACGGAACCAGTATGAAAGATTAATAATTCCAATACCCCATTTAACAACACACATTCAACCAAAGACACTCAGAAAATAATGTTCCTGCAAAACTCGCCTAAATTCAGTCCCGTAAAGTCGTACGGGTTCTTTAACGTGTTGGTTATCTACTCATGTAATTAAAATCATAATTAAGTCTCTCATTCATTACCAGATTTTCCTAAACCTTATTGACTCTGATTTCATCTAAATCTGGACTAGGCTGGAAAATTTCAAGTTACTAGCAAAACGTTGTCTGACCACAATTCTTTCCATATTTGGCTTTTCCCTAATGACGGAATCAGATCATTGCAGGATGAACCACCCTCTGTTTCTTCCATTGGTTGAACGAAATTTAAGCAACACGCTTAAGTTGGTAAGTAGCTAATTCCGCATTTTCCACTGGCATAACTCATGTGATCATCGACATCTTTTATACCTCATCAATATAATCTTGAATAACTTCCTCAAGTTTGGAACCATGAAAATCTAGGGGATTCATTCTAGTGAAGTCCCTCACTCTAGTTGTCATCGTTCCCATATTTGGGTTCATGGGTACCATTTCCTCCCTATTGGCTTCGGTCATCATGACTTGAGCCAACTCTTGAAAAATAGCTCAAAACCCTACATTAGTCACTTGTTCGGACAAAGGGTTGGCTGGAACTTCTGGAGAATATATACAAGCTTATCATTCCACATTCTCATTCGTATTCCTCCTAACATAAGATCTTCGAGGGTCTATTTCATGAAAAGGATCAATTAAGGATTAGGATAGAGAGACATATAGAGTTAGACTCTATCACACGACTTTAGAATAATGAAAGAATTTTAATTTCCTAACCATCTTATAGCTTCTTATTTATAAATGTGACATATTTCACACTCATGAATAAGACTCCACTCGATGTGGAGTGTGAGATATCCTAGAACCCTTCTACTTGTCATTTGAATACCAAGTTTGTTATGACCCAAAGTATACTTTAGATGTAACATAGCCTACAAAATCTGAGAGTCCCCACACAAGCCACTTAGCATACATCATACAAGATAATAGAAGTAAAATCCTTAAACGAAAGACATTTATACATCAAAGAGTTTGACAATAACGTAAGTCTAACAAAAATTTCAAAGCCATGTAGAACATGATAACGATAGTAATTGGGACATATCCCACAAATCACACACATAGTATGATAATGGAAATGACATAAAAACAACAAAAATCTTGGCCCTCATATCATGAGGACTCACCATTCTTCAAAATTCTAAAAGGAGCAACCATTCTGGGTATGGAAAGTAGGAGCATTAGGCCCTACATTAGTGAAACAATGTACATACAAGTATGCATTAGTACATGGATTGTGCTAAGTATGATATGAATTTATACCAGTTATGAAATCAAGCGAAAAGGACTTCACATGACATGCAACAGCTAAGATAAATCATAAAATAACATGTTAGAAAACCTAAGTCATGATCATGGTTAATGAAAGATAAACATCTTTAAAACATTTATGAGATACTTCAAAAGGTAACCTTAGTTCATTACAATGAGAAGTTTACCATTAACCAATATGGACCATGTGAGATATAACATCGAATCCGATGTTTTTCCCACGCCTAAAGAGATTTCCTTACTTGCCAAGGTAAAAACCATAAACTTGAGCTAAAGTGGATCCACTAGATAATGTCTATCAAAGTTAAACCTATGGCGACACATAGTTGTGGGATAGGGAAATTTCTAATACAAACTCGGTCTCTACTAATGGGAGAGTTTCAATTCCTATCGGTGCTAAGTATAAATCTCACGGGGTGATTAATCAAAATTCATCTTATTATCTATGAAAAGGCACAATTTGTAGTCAATCCAAGATAGATTTAATTTAAAATAACTCTTTAATCTTCATTCAACTTAGGTGAGAAAATTTTTCAACTTTGTGAATCCTTTTGTGAGAAAAAACTTTTTCATAATCATGTAGTATCTGAGAAACCTTTTACAACAACAACAACACTGATGGTTTACTCTCAAAGCTACCTCAAATAATTTATATCAATTTCATAAAAGAACATACATATTTTCATAAATTCATCTTCGATAGTTCATAACTTGATCATGTTTCTATAGTCTAACACTCATTGGTCATACATGGGTCCATGTGAATTAAACTTCAAACATATAATTACTTTAATTCATGCATAAAATTATAGTTGGGTTTTAGGTATCTCAATTATGTCATTTTCCTATTGAATTGTTGTACCATCCATAAATTGTTCCTTTTAAACATCATTAGCTAATGTGGAACCGAATTTTGTGAGGGTTATTGATACAGAATACATAAGCTATTCAAGAACTCATTAATTAAATTGATAGTGAAACAGTTCGAGAATAATTGTGTTTTACTTAAAGTCATTTGAGCACAACAGAAAACAAATGAGACTAGCAATCAGATTGTCTTAATTCCTTCAATCAAAATCATTACAATTGAAAGCATTTACAATAGAACAACCATTAAAAATCAGTCAACACAATTTAAAAGGAACATATACTGGGTGGTTCAACGATTCAATAGGAAAATGGCATAGTTAAGGTACCTGAAGAAAAAAACACAACAAGTGTATGGATTTGTTTATGAGTTCCACCTGAAACAATCAATCGAATCACAATTGAAAAGGATCCATGAAGATCGAATAAAATGCTAACTTAAATTGAGAATTTTTCTATACAAAATTGGAGATTTTTGGAACCCTATAGAGGAAATGAATCCATAGGTCAATACTAACATATCTTAGCAATCAAAGACCCCAATCAATGGGGAATTGGAGTTTTTTCAAGACAAACCCTAGCTTTTAACTTCCTTAGTTCTTTAGGGGAAATTTGAGGGTGATCGAGGAGGAAATTTAGGAATGTAGAATAAAGGTTACGAATGGGTAGTTTTAGGCATATGGTATTTATATAGGTCTCAGTATTAGGATAAAAAATTATTAAGTTTAGGAATTAATCAATTAAGGAAAAAGACTTTAAATCCCATAAAATAAGTGTCGACCAATTCCTATGGTTTGGACATATAATCTAGAGGTTTTTCTATGGATTGTCTTGGCCAACCATAGAAATAATTATAGATCCTTAATTTGCCTACTTATGATACACACGATCTATGACTCATCAGTGCTTCTACTGACCGTAGATACCAACAATATAACACAAAATTAAGCATAAAGATTTCACTAAGTCTCAGAGTCATCTACTATACTTATCTATGACTCGTAAATGAGATGACGAGTTGTCCTGGTGAACCGTACAAAGGGTATTGGGACTTGTTTTGAAAAAAAAATTCTCCGTTCCTATGGTTGCTACCTACGACTCATGTGGAAGCTTCTATGGTCTATAGATGGGAGTTGTAGACACAACCTGCAACCTAAAAATTCATTTTCTCTCTCTTTAAAAATTCTGATGTGTGACAAGAACACTTCTATGGTTTATAGGTCTTCATACAATCCATAGAAATCAACCGTAGAAACCAGCTTTAACTATCAAAATTTCACTAAGTCTGAGACTCGCATACAAGACCTATATACGACTCATACAAAGGATGACAGACTATCTCGGTAAACCATACAAAGGGTATGACACTTGATTTTTTAAAATTTTATTTTTCCACTTCTTAGGTTGCCATCAACGGCCTATAGAAACTTCTGTGGTCGGTGGATGGAACTAGTAGAACAAAACTTCAGTCCGAAAATTTCTTTCTTGCTTTTCCAAATTCTGAGATATTACAACCATTTTTGTCATTACTCTTAGGCCTTCAATCCTTTAATTCTTTAAAACATTGCTATGTACTTCTCTCAGTTTCTCGGTTGGCATTACACAAAAATATTAACCCAAAAAAATAAAAAGAATCACACAAACAAATTATTCAACATGTATAAATTTAAAATTATTTATTAATGGGACCCAATTTACCAGGTAATTGAAAATTTTAATTTTTATGTAATTGGAATGATATTTTTTCAATATTATATTACTTGATATCTTTTACACAAATATTAAGAAATTACAAATGAGAAGATAATTTTACTGATTGATCCCTTTAAAAAAATCTTGGGTAATTTATAAACAAATGTGAACATTTTCAAATAAAATTAATAGCAAGAGTAATATTGGATAATTTTATTTAATGCTTTTTAGATTTAGTAAGATGAACACCTAATACGAGACAACTATTTTTAACAAAGTGATCAACTAATGTCAACGGATAGAGTAATCGATACTAATCCATTTTTATTTTATTTTTAGAAGTCAAGTTGTAAATGTACAACAATTATATGGACCCCAAATTAATTAAAGGATCAAAATTAGTAAAGCCAGAGGCAGTAGATGTTCACATTGTAAGAGGACAAAAATTAAAAGGATTTAAATGATAGTTAGGTGGGTGTACAAGGCAGATGCATTTTTCAACTTGGGCATTAATTCTGAAAGGAGCCTGTGTTTTCATTCCAAAAAAATAGACACACAATATTGATTTTATTAGAAAACTTCGAAGGAAATCACTTTCTTGATGTAATTAGAAGAGTTTTTAGGAATTCACTTTCTTATTGTAGAGGGCACTTTGTTCCAATCACTATACATTCATTTTTGAATCAATGTATTTGTAAGTCCTCATTAATATTTTTGGAACTAAGATAATGACTTGAAACCATATGGTTTTGAAAGGTCCCACAAAGCATTGTCCCATTGGGTGGATGTATTTTCAATATGACTAAATCTGTATACATAATGATGTTTAAACTATAATCTAGCTTGAAGTGTATTTAACCTAAATGTGCCTCCGAAAGTTGGTTATATATTTATATTATCGTTACAAAATACTTTACTTAATAATTTCAGCGAGTTAAATAGTTCAGTTGGAAAAATCATATGCATAAAAATTAGTGATGGAGCCAAAAAGTTTTTTTAAGGATATCTAAGAATAATGGTGTGCGACTGTAATATTTGGGGTTAGAACCCATTCAAATGGACATTTGTTGCCACTGCACCATATGACATAACTTTTGTCAAGGGTGTCCAACTTTATATATATACACTTTAAATGCAGAATTTCACATATATATACAATGTAATTTTCCGACAAAGGTTATCCGATGTGATTATGGATACGCCCTGATAAGAATCCAACTTATAAATAGAGACAAGTACAAGGACCTCCAATGTTATTCCACCTTGAAAAATTATTTGTTGCAGAAGCCGAATATATAGAGAGTGATGGAATCACAACATTTATATCTAAAGGTATCTAATTAATACTAAATGAGACAACAATAAAAAGAACACCAAGAATTAACGAGGTTCGGCAAACATTTGTTTTTTTTGCCTATTCCTCGGACACAACCAACCAATATTTTTTTCACTCCAAAAGAGTACAAGTGAAATACTATAAGAGAAAAAGAAGAATAAATGCCTTAGGAGATGAGAAGGCAAGTGAGAGGTGTGTTACAGATGAATTAGGAGCTACCTATTTATAGGAGTGAATTTTTTCTATTGATGTCATCCATCACATCACAATATGTCTAAATGTCAAGATTTACCTTGTGAAACCAATTTATTTACCTACAAAAGGAGCTATCTTTGACTTTTTTACCAATGAAAAATTATCCTCCTAACTACCATATCTTCTCATTAATCCATTTTTGAATCTTGTCAAATTTAACAAATCTCCACCTTGGCAAGATTCTCCATTTTCAACTTTCCCTCAACAACAATTTTGATTGTGTCTTCAACCTCAATCTTCAATGTTTAACAATGTTGATCAAGTTCAAACAATGTTGAAACTTGACCGCAGTCACCACTTTTGTCAACATATCGGCAGGATTATCTGTAGTATGAATTTTCTGCATTATGACTCCACCATCTTCTATGATGTCTCGTATAAAATGATATCAGACGTCAATGTGCTTCGTCCTTGCATGATAAACTTGGTTCTTTGCTAATTGAATATCACTCTAACTATCACAAAATATTGTGATTCCTTCTTGTCCAATGCCAAGCTCTCTAAGCAATCCTTGAAGCCAAATTGCTTCCTTCGCACCCTCTGTAATTGTCATGTACTCTGCCTCAGTGGTAGACAAAGCAACTGTTGATTGCAAAGTAGACTTCCAACTAACTGGTGCATTTGCAATAGTGAAAACATAACCAGCGGTTGATCTTCGTTTGTCTACATCACCTGCATAATCTGAGTCACAATATCCAACAAGATATTGACTATCTTTCTGCTCGAAAACCAAACCAACATCTACAGTATTATGAATATACCGTAGAATTCCTTTTACAGCCTGCCAATGATCCTTTCCAGGATTGTGCATGTACCTTCTTATAACTCCAACAGCGTGTGAAATATCTGGCCTTATGCAAACCTTTCCGTACATCAAGCTACCAATAGCATTCGCGTATGGTACTCTTGACATATATTCTCGTTCAGCTTCATTCTTAGGTGACATAGCATCACTAAGCTTAAAATGAGGAGCAAGCGGAGTGCTAACCGACTTTGTTTTTCCATTCATACCAAATCGGTTTAGTACTCTTTTCAAATATTCTTTCTGAGATTAATAGAGTTTCTTTGAATGTCCATCTCTTTTTATATCTATGCCAAGAATCTTCTTTGCCTCACCCAAATCCTTCATCTCAAACTCCATTCTTAGTTGAATCTTTAGCTTCTCAATTTCCTCTTAACTTTTAGAAGCTATCAACATATCAGAAAAGATATATAAAGGAATTATCTTCAAGCTTGCGCAAATACACACAATGATCGTATTTGCTTCTTATGTACCTTTGTTGCAACATAAACTTGTGAAATCGTTTGTACCATTGCCTAGAAGATTGTTTCAATCCGTACAATGATTTTTCAAGTTTGCACACCATATTTTCTTTTCCATCAACTTTGAATCCTTCTGGATGAGTCATGTAGATTTCTTCTTTCAAGTCTCCAATAAAAGTGGAATTTTTACATCCAACTAAACTAGTTCCAAATTCAACTGTGCTACTAAAGCCAACAAAACTCTAATGGAGGAGTATTTCACAACTTGAGAAAACACCTCATTATAATCAATTCCCTCCTTTTGAGAATATCCTTTGGTCACCAATCTTGCTTTGTAGCGAAAATCTTCTTGGTTAGGAAATCCTTCTTTCTTTGCAAATACCCATTTGCACCCAATTGCTTTCTTTCCCTCTGGGAGATTGGCCAATCTCCATGTATGATTCTGATGAAGCGACTGCATAACTTCATCCATGGCATTCCTCCACTTATCTTCTTGTGAACTTTAGACTGCGTCTTTATAAGTAGTTGGAATGTAATCAGCTGCAATAGAGTCCGCACAAGCCACCATATCTATGAGTATAACAGGTTTTTTTATTTCCCTTTTTGGATTGTCGATTGCTATTGATTCAAGTTGTTGTTGAGTTTCTTGAGAAGAAACCTCCTCTTCGACTGACTCTCCTTCAAGAGAAAAATCTTTTGTTGTTTCCTCGTTTGATCCCTGTGTTGGGAAATTTATCTTTCCCTCAAATGCTTTGAAGCACCATCAATTTGTTTGGCTTCTTCAAGTGTTACCTTATTTGTCAATGCAAATTCATAAAAGGTAATATACCTGCTGAAAAATAACTTTTCTTGTCTCTGGGCACCATAAACAGTATCCTTTGAATCCAGAAGTAATTCCCATAAATAAAGCTTTCTTTGCTCTTGGGTCCAATTTTGATTCTCTTACATGATAATATGCAATTGAGCCAAATACATTTAAAGAACCATAATCTTCAACAGATTTTTCATACCATTTTTCAAATGGTGTCTTCCCACCAATAGCAGTAGATGGTAGACAATTAATATGGTGGCATACATATGTTATTGCCTCAGCCCAAAATTCTTTGTCCAAGCCAGCATTGGACAACATACACCGAATCTTCTCCAGCAAAGTGTGGTTCATGCATTCTGCCATCCATTCTGTTGTGGTGTATTTTTTACGGTGAAATGTCTGATGATGACATTTTCCTCACAAATTTTCTGAAAAAATCATTCTTGTATTCTCCACCATTGTGTGTGCGAAGATACTTGATCTTTCTGCCACTTTGAGTTTCTATCATCGCCTTCCATTTGAGAAAAATTCCCTATACTTCATCTTTTGTTTACATCGTATACACCCACAATCTTCGAGAAAAGTGATCAGCAAAGGTTACCAAATAGTGTTTTCCAACTAATAAAGATGTTTTTGAAGCACCCCAAACATCCTAATGAACATAATCCTAAATACCTTTAGTATTATTAATAGATGTTCCAAATTTAACCCTTGTTGGCTTTCCCTTGACACAATGCTCGCAAAACTCCAAGTTGCAAGTTTTCACTCCTTTTATCAATCCTTGATCTGATAAATTTTTCAAGGATTTTCCTCCAGGATGTCCAAAGCGCATATGTCACGGCTTGGTCATTTCTGCCTCCTTCTCATCATTGGATGTTGTTGCCGTTGTCCCAATAATTGTACTACCTCGATAGTGGTATATGTTATTATTTCTTCGAATTGCCTTCATTACCACCAGTGTGCCAGAGCATATTCTCATCAAGCCATTATCTACAATTACTTTGAACCCCTTTGACTCTAGGTCTCCAACAGAAATGAGATTTTTCTTCAAATCTGGTACAAATCGAACATTTGTTAATGTGCTACTTAATCCATCATGGTTCCTTAATCGGATGGAGCCAACACCATATGCGGTAAGAGGATTATTGTTTGCAGTGTGAATAACTCCATATTCTCCTTCTTGTAAATCAACAAACTAGTCCCTATTGGGACACATATGATAAATACAAAATGAGTCCATCAACCATATATCAGATGATTTAGATGCATCTGTTGTAACTAGTGAGTAATCGGAGTTATCACAATCAGCCACATTTGAATCCATGACAGTCTTTCCATTATTTGGTTTGGATTTGCTATTCAACTTTGGGTAGTCTTTCTTCCAGTGCCCTTTTTCTCGGCAAAAGGCACATTCATCTTTGCTGAGTCTGGATCTTGACTTGGATCTCTCTTTATTCGTTTTCATATGATTTTGAGAATGACCTCTCGCAATCAATGCCTCTACTTCTCTGCCTTTTTTCTCTCTCTTTCTTTGTTCATAACTATATAAGTCAGAACAAACTTCTTTGAGAGATACTTCATCATTTCCATGTAGTAGAGTCGTTTCAAGATGCTCGAACTCATCGAGAAGAAAACTTACAACATTAAGGCCATATCTCCATCCATAAAAGTAACGTTCATATTCCGCAAATCTGTCGCCAACTTATTAAAGTTGGTGATATGATCAACATTGTGCTACAAAGAATATAAGTGACACGTAACAGTCTTCTTTTCATGTAAAGTTGATTTTGACTGTTTTTCTTCAAGAATTTGTCCTCCAATGAATTCCATAATTTATTTGCAGATGTTTCCTTCGTGTATGGGTACTTTTCTTCTCTTGCGAGGTAATATCGAATGGTATCGCAAGCAACACAGTTGATAATCTTCCAATCTTCTTCTCCTACACCATCTGGTTTCTTTTCTTCAATGTCAATATCTAGCCCTTGTTGAAAAAGAACATCAAGGACCTCCCCTTGCCACATTCCGAAATGTCCTGACCATTAAATTTCAACTGCAAATTTTGCGTTTGACACAGTTCTTGTCATAATCGAAGATACCAATGATGACGTATTATTGACACTCAATGTGGACTCATCATTTTTCTTGTCTCACATTTTACTACAAATACTATTTACTAGCTAACAATGCAAAGATCAAAGTAAATATTTTTCTGATGTGGAAGTTCAGATTATGCTGCAACCACAGAGCATACTAAGATAATACCTTGGCTCTGATACCAATTGTTACAGAAGTCGAATATATAGAGAGTGATAGAATCACAACTACTATATCTAAAGGTAGCTAATAAATAGCAAATGAGACAACAATAAAAAGAATACCAAGAATTAACGAGGTTTGGCAAATTTTTGTTTTCTTTTGCCTACTCCTCGGACACAACCAACCAATATTTATTTCACTCCAAAAGGGTACAAGTGAAATACTACAAGAGAGAAAGAAGAACAAATGCATTAGGAGATGAGAAGGCAAGTGAGAGGTGTGTTACAAATGAATTAGGAGCTACCTATTTATAGCAGTGAATTCTTCCTAATGATGTCATCCATGACATCGCAATATGTCAAAATGTCAAGATTTACCTTGTGAAACCTATTTATTGTTCACCTAAATTTCACCTACAAAAGGTGTTATCTTTGATTTTTCTACCAATGAAGAATTATCCTCTTAATTACCATATCTTCTCATTATCCATTTTTGAATCTTGTCAAATTTAACATTATTAACTTTTCAATAAAAGTCATCATCTTAAATCACCACTCCTTTCTGTTTCTTTTTAGAGTTATGCTTTAAGGGTAGAGTGCTAATATGCTTTCACGGGAAAGTGAAAAAATAATCAATGGTGATTGGTGAAAATTGACCATGAATTGTTGAAGAAGAAGAAATGAGAAGAAGAAAAAGATTAAAAGTTTTAAAGAAAATGACAGCCACCATTTAAAAGATATATAAGAAAATAAATTGAAATAATTAATATTTTAGAAATTATAATAGTTAATTATTAATTACCAATAAAAAGGTGTTACGCGTTTAAATTCGTCATTTTAACATAATTTGTTTAATTCACGCTTTAAATAAGAAAAAGTTTAGGGGTATTAATATCAGTATCAACAAGATTAGGCTTGTAGTAGGTTTCTATAATAGATTAAATGTGTAACTGATTTTCTAGAACAAATTCATAACCAGTTTAATATATTTTTCTTAATAAAATAATAAAATAATTTCAGCCGGAAAAATATATAAATAACACTAAATACATGTAACTAAAATTTTGAGATAATTTCTAATCTCTCCTCACGACTCCCCTCAGCATGATTTTTTTTTTGGGGGGGCGGGGGGAGATTGTTTTTAAAAAGATAATTATTATTTTTTAGTTTAAGTGAGATCCGGATGTCTCTTATATTAGAGAGAAACTACATAATTAAGTAAGCATTATTAGTATAATTATTAGATTACAAGCTATTTTAAAATAGTTCAAAAACTTTCTTCTAAATTACACTTTTTCACAAATGTATACCTCTCAAATTTTTATTTGTTTATCTCTTCCACCTTCCTCACACTCTAATCAATTTAGTTGAGATCACTTGATATTAGGAGTGACAAACCAGTTGAATATAAGCTGATTAAAAATGAATTAAATAAAATCAGACAAAATATTTAAAATGACTTATCTTTTGTAGTGATGAAAATAATTTTTTTTTAATCTCTCCAAACCCACTAATCCACCTCCCCCCTTCTAGCCCCTTCAACGAAATATAAATTGGTTTTCAGAAAAAAAATAATATATTTTTTGCTTACCCCACTCACTACCACCTCCTACTCCAACCACCTATATCTCAAAAAAGAAAATATTAATACCGCTTTTCTTTATTTTATGAATAGACATTTTTTGTCTATTTTATTTATTTAGTTATTTACTTTGAAATGAGTAAATATAATTTTTATCCATATTTATCTATTTTAAATAACTTAGATATCCAATCGATAAACACTTAAATATATTAAACATTCTATCACCCATAATTGATACTAACACACACAAAAAATAATCATAAGGGTGGGCTGTCCTCTCCAAAAGTCAAACTTAAAAGAAAAAATGTTGGTCAATGAAAATATAATAGATATAGACATGTACTTTGTGATGAAGACAATAAACATCATGAACATAAATCAACTTTCAAGAATAGAAATGAAAGTGCAAAATTCCGGCGGTGGCTGGAATAAAAAAAACATCAATTAGTAGTTAACAGAGAAATTAAAGCTTACTGGCGTGAAAAATTATTATTTTTTAAGAGTTATTGCTTATATATTTTTAAAAAATGATAAATAAATTTTTATCAAAATACAATTAACCTATATATAAATAATTGAATTCATCAAAAACTCAAACTTTAAAAAAAAAAAATAAATGAAAGGCTTTCACAAAAATTCTCGTAAAATGAAGAATGAATTTCTAGTAATACTTTGTATTAATAGAATTTCAATGAAGATTGTTCACGAAGAGTCACTCTTTTTTTGAACATATACAACTTTTAGTTATTCAATGTTTGAACGAACAAAACCTTCTATTTTCGAATCTGAATAGACATAATTTTTATTCCCCTTTTTAAACAGACAAATTTTTTTGTGTAATTAAAATTTAAATATTAGATTAAAGTTTTATCTAAACAAACTTTTCAAAATAAACTATGAAAAATACATTCCACCAACTTGGGTGGATCTACAAAGGCCAAAGAATATCACATGACACTACTTTATTGAAAAAAATTATATATATATATATATAAAAGAACTATGGAATATAGTTTACAACGTGACACCCTTTTAAGACAACAGTGCATTTAATTTATTTGGTTAAGGCGAGTAAATTACACCGTCAACGTCGTAGTTCGAATCTATAATTTACCATTTTTAAACATTTTTTGTTCTTATTTTGATATTTTTGAAGGTTTTCATTCGACCATCTTACAGCTTTATTTTTTAATTCACCTTCATTCTTACCAAAAAAATTAATTAAGAACAACTTATGAAACTTAATGCATATTATGTTTGTAGTGAGTTTGAATTGTTCTTTTAAAAAATAATTTTGTTCTTTATATTAAAAAAAATATGGTATCACATTATTTTATTTACGAAAAAGAGTCTAAAATATTCTCAAATTATTAGAAAGTGTACAAAACTATTCATCACTCATATATTGACTCCAAAATATTCTTGTCATCGCCTTTGGGTCCAAATTTGATCAATTATTTAACGGATTTTCATTTAAAGTATTAAAACATTTTTTTAAAATACATCACGCTCAACTATTGATTATAATTTAATTAATTAAACATAATTTACACCCCCCCCCCCACACACACAAAATTACAACCTATTACTAATTGAACCTGCCCCAAATCCGATCCAGTTTTAACCCACCCCAAATTATTATTGTCCACCTATTAAACAAAACCCTTTCACCCTTCCTTTCTAACATCATCTTCTTCTCTAATTAATTTCTTCATAGATAGTTCATGTTTTGTGATTACTATTGCCTCTCATCTATCTGAAACTAGTCTATATTACTCCTTTGTTTAAAAAATGATGACCTAGTTTGACTTGGAACGGAGTTTAAGAAAATAAAAAAGACTTTTTAATCTTGTTGTTCTAAATTAAAGTTATGTTAAATGTACCAAAATGCCCTTTAATCTTGTGGTCTTAAACATGCCACGTGGAAAGTTAAAGTTAAAGTATTGTATAAAACGGAAATGGGTCATTCTTTATTAAACAAACTAAAAAGAAAATAGGGGACATTCTTTTTGAAATGGAGTAATATTTATTGCCTTTCGAGCTCTTGTTTGGAAGCCAATGAGGATGTTTGTATATTGATGTTGAATGAATGACCTTTGTTATTCATTTGTTAATTAAAATCATTTCTTTATAGCAAACCCTAAAATTAGTTCTGCATATCAAAATATCAATCAAATTGACTAAACGGTCGAACTTCTAGTTGGTTTGTTTATCGACAGCCTAAGAAGAAATTAACTGGGAAGAAGAAGAAGATGTTGGGATGAAGGGCTAAGGGTTTTGTATCATAGATGAGCAATTATAATTTGAGGCCAGTTTATTAATTGCATCGAATTTGGGGCGGGTTTAATTAGTAAATGGATGGATAATTTGTGGATTTATAAATTATATTGATTAATCAAATTATAATCAATGGTTGATCGCAATATATTTTAATACAAAAATTTATATATTTTAAGTTATAATTCATTAAAGAAGTAGTAAAATTTGGACTCAAAGGTGGATGTCAAGGGTATTTTGGAGCAAATAGGTGAATAAGGACTAATTTCGTACCATTTTCAATACTTCGAGGATATTTAAGACCATTTTCCATTTTATTTGTTCCCTATGTTTTAAAAAATGACCTAATTTCCTTTTTAATGTATTTCAAAAAAATGACCCCTTTCTTTTTTTATAACACTTTAATTTCAACTTTCCACGTGATATGTTTAAAGTCATAAAATTATGACATTTTTGTGAATCTGATATAACTTTAATCAAAACCCACAAAATTAAAAAGTCTTTTTTTTCTTAAACTTCATGTCGAGTCAAATTAAATCATTCTTTTTTAAACGAAGAGAGTATTATTTTTCACTTTAAAAGGTGATACCCCTTACAAAAAATCATGTGTACGCTACTGGTCATCGATATGGAAACACCCACTATATTACAACTATCTCAACAATTCTCTGCTAGTTTGTGATATAACTCCTAATATAACGCATGCTAAAAAATATCTTATCTAGATTGGAACCACTGCTTTTGTAAAATAAAAACTATCACACAAACATTACTATTAAGTAGTGTAACAATTCAATATTACGCTTTAGTACGTTTACGTCCATTTGCTAATCTAAATTCATGAATATTAACAAGATGAACTCTTTAAATCTTTGCTTGAAGTGGCATCATCTAAATATTCATATAGATGTAAATAGACTTTATGTCCCTGTTACTACGTACATTTGCTAATTTCTGTAAGTAACTAAAATCAGGAACAATTAACCAAATACCTCCATTAACAAGGAGCTAACATGGAAGAAGAAGAGCTAAAATTGAAAAAGAGAAACTCTCATTGTTTGAGTTCAAAGACTAAGCAATGCAGAGGAATTACATCAGTACTTATAGTTCACAATTTTATAATACGTAAACTACATTCTAGAATTTACTAATAGAGGATTAGTTATAACTAACTCTAGGAAAAAGACTAATCTATCCTATCTTAATCCTAACTGTTTTATTCTTCTAAATGTTCTTTGTCAGCTCATTCTCAACACTCCCCTTCAATCTAGGAAGTGTAAAGATGTTCAACACACCTATCCTAGATACTAGATGTTCATGTTGTGGCCTTGACAGCCCTTTTGTCAAGATATCTGGTGGTTGCTCTTGTGTAGGTAGATAGTTTATCTTGGTCAAGACTTTTTGTAGTCTCTCCCTTATGAAATGGCAATCTATTTCTATATGCTTTGTTCTCTCATGATATACTGGATTTCCAGCAATTTGTATGGAAGCTTTACTGTCACTATATACTTGCACTGGTAGATTAACATCAACTCCAACTTCTTTTAACAAGCCAAGTAGCCACACTAACTTTGAAACTGTGGATGCCATACTCCTATATTCAGCTTCAGCTGAACTCTTGGACATTGTGGTCTGTTTCTTTGCTTTCCATGACATCAATGACTGACCTATCTTGATCATGTATCATGTGACTGACCTTCTAGTTAACAGACATGATGCCCAATCAACATCAAAAAATGCATAAACTAATTCATCAGATGAACTAGTTAGTAGTAAACCTTGACCAGGTTCTTTCTTCAAGTATGTCACTATCCTATCTGATTTGTCAAAGGATCTTTAGACTCAATTTTCATATTAACATGCTCATCATACTTCCGTGATGTTAACTTAACATTGACATCAATAGGTGTTCCTGCAGGCTTGGCTGCTGTCATACCAACCTCAGCTATAAGCTCAAGAGCATATTTCCTCTGATGCATCAATATACCATTTTCTGATCTACTGAACTCAATCCCTAAAAAATACTTTAGTTCACCTAGATCCTTCATCTTGAAAGCCTTTTGTACAGCCTGTTTAGTGTTTTCTATTAATGCAAGATTGCTGCCTGTGATTAACATGTTATCTACATAGACTAAAACAATACAAATTCCAGTCGTTAACTTGTTAATGAACAATGAGTAATCATACTGACTTTGTTTAAACTTAAGATTAACAAGAGCTTCAGGAAGCTTGTTATTCCACAGTCAACATTTTAACCACTGGTGAGAAAGTTTTTGTGTAATCAATGCCCTCTTGTTGGCTATACCCCTTAGCTACTAACCTGGCTTTAAACCTCTCAACTTCACCTGTTGATTTGTATTTAATCTTGTAGATCCACCTGCAACCTATATGCTTCTTTCCTGGAGGTAAGTCTGTAATCTCCCAAGTGTGATTTGATTCTAATGCTTAAATCTCATATTGCATAGCAGTAACTCATCTAGGATCCTTGACATCAATTGAATAAGAACCAGGTTCTTGCAGGGATGAGGTAGCAGCTATATAATATTGATATGTGGGAGAGAGATGACTATAACTCATGTAATTGTTGAGAGGATATTTGACATCCTTATTAATGTTGATAGAGACAAGGTCTTTTAGCCATAGTGGTTTATGAGTATTTATGATGATCTTCTAGATTCAGCTGGAAGAACCTATAAAGATTCTTCCTGAACTATATCATAAGAAGAAACATCAGCTTCAGTACAACTAGGTGACACAGAAACCTGTGGAGAGATCTCATACATAGACAAAACTGGAGGCTGCAAAGTATCTAAAAACGCTAGTTGGTCATCATGAGAGTCTGTTTGTGAAAAAGGTAAAACATATTCCCTAAAGGACACATCTGGAGAAACAAAAAAAGATCTAGTAGTAAGATCAAATAGAATGTACCCCTTCTGCATTTCTGAGTATCCCATATGAACTGCAGATTTGGATTTAGGCATTATCTTGTCATATTCATTAAGAACCTTAGCAAAACACAGACAACCAATAGTTGTGAAGTGAGAGAGATCTGGTTTCTTACCATAAAACTTCTCATAGGGAGTCTGAAACTTAAGCACACTACTAGGTAGCCTGTTGATAATATGTGCAACAGCTAACACACAATGTCCCCAGTATGTTAAGGGAATTTTTGCCTGAAATCTTAAGGCCCTTTTAACCTCAAGTAGGTGCTTGTGCTTTCTCTCAGTTACTCTATTCTGCTGAGGAGTGTAAGGACATGTTCTTTGGTGCACAACTCCAATCTACTTAAACATAGTCTCACACACAGAAATCACAAATTCAGTACCATTGTGCCAGTCCTAATTACTTTGACAGTTTAAACAAATTGAGTTGAACAAATCTTAGGAACAATTTGATAGACATACTCACTTCATATTTATGCTTTAGTAGAAACAACAAGGTCATTCTGGAAAAATCATCAACAATTGTAAGGAAGTATTTATTTCCATCAAATGAGCAACTTTCAATACAGTACTCTTTTCATCACAAATCTCCTTATCATAAATATGTTTTTGTGTATACAAACAACCATCTTCTTTACCAATCTCCTTCACCTTTCCACTGTAAAGTTCCTGGAAAACACAACAATTAGGAAAGAAATTGACTGAACACCAAAGTTCCTTTGTTAATTTGCTCACTGACATCAGGTTGTACTTGAATTAAGGTAGATATAAGACATTGGAAATGATACTTCTATCTGATAAAGAACATGAACCAACATGAGTTACTTGTGTAGTGTTTCCATTAGGAGAATATACACTCTTAGGAACTTCTAACTTGATCACAGATCCTCTGATAAACATGTTCAACTGAGAGACCATGTGATTTGTAGCACCTGTATCTACAATCCATACTTTACTACTTTCATAAACAAAAAAGTTTCACCTGTAGTATGAGCAGCATGTGCAGGATAACAGTCTGAAGTAGTGGAATCAGTCTTGTACTGAAAACTAGTCCTGTTCTGAAAACTTGAGAGAATATGATCATATTTTTCCTTGGTAAATGTACAACCCTGAAGAAGTTGTTTTACCTTCATCTCATCTTGATTCACTGTTTTAGATCCCTTAGATTGTTCTATCATTTCATCAGTACCCTGAGTAGTCTCTGATTTCCTTCCACATCCAGGAATAGGAAAATTAGTATTCATACCATATGAGAAGTGTGCTAGCTGTTGTTGATGAGATTCTGATGAACCTCGTACCTTTCTTTTGGACATAAAGTCAGGTGGGTACCCTACAATTTTATAACAAAATTCTTTGCTATGACCCTTACAATGACAAAAATCACATATCAACATGGAATTCCACTTGAACCTTTGAGAAGATCCTCTGGAAGTACCAGTTTTAGAAAATATTGCTACAGATTCTCCTTCAACAGAATTTTACCCCATATTTCTAGAAACTGATACCATAGCCTTTTGATACTCATTCCCACTATCATAGAATATGCATGGTTAGTAGTAGGTAAGGGATTCATCATAAAAATTTGGGTCCTATCCTGATGATAAGACTCATTTAACCCCATCAAAAGCTGATATAACCTTTGTCTACTCAGATGAGTAAAAAGCTCTTTAGATTTATCACAATTACAGCATGGAGCACGAACTAAAGCCTCAAATTCATCCCATAGAGTTTTGAGTTTAGTATAGTATACAGACACTGAATCAGTACGTTGATGTAATGAGGAAATATCCTTATGAAAACTTTAGGTTGTAGATCCATCTACTCTATTACACCTTTCTTTTAGGTCATTCCAGACTTGAAAAGCAGTGGATGCAAAGGCAATACCACTCAGCAAACTCTTTGATATAGAATTCATCAACCACAAAACTAAAATTGCATTAACTCTTTCCCATTACCCCCATAGTTCTTCACTAAACTTTTCTTTCATACAAGTTCCATCTACTAGACCTATCTTGTTCCTTCCTAGTAGTGCTAGTGTAATTGAACGATTCCAAAGAGTATAATTCTCAATTCCAATCAGTTGAAATGAAATAATGTTAAATCCACTAATATCAGCTGGACTAAGAAAGAGAGGATGATTATAATCGATACCTTGTTTAGTAAGTGATGTAACCTGAAGAGACGTTGGAGTTGATGTATTCTCATTCTGGCCATTGAATGCTTGATCCAGATCTACAGATGCTCTGTTAGTCCCCATTTATCTTATTCTCAATCACCAATCAATCAACAGTTGCGGAAGCAAGTGATTAGTAGTAGAACAACAAATCTTAATCCAATTCAGATTTGTGATTCTTCTTTGAACTCAATGAATCTGTGGATTGAAAACTCAATTCTATTGATCCAAACACCAACCGCCTTTCACAGAGATTACTGTCAATGGCTCTGATACCATGTAAGTAACTAAAATTAGGAATAATTAATGAAATACCTCCATTAACAAGGAGCTAACATTGGAGAAAAAGAGCTAAAATTGAAAGAGATAAACTCTCATTGTTTGAATTCAAAGACTAAGAAATACAGAGGAATTACATCAGTACTTATAGTTCACAATTTTACAATACGTAAACTACATTCTAGAATCTACTAACAGAGGATTAGTTATAACTAACTCTAGAAAAAGACTAATCTCTCCTTTCTTAATCCTAACTATTTTATTCTTCTAATTGTTCTTTGTCAGCTGATTTCTCAACAATTTCATTTAGAACCAATTCACCATTATGTACTTTTAAGTGTCGTTGTGTAACACCTTGGATTTGAAATGAAGGAAAAATATAAAACTTTCATAGTTGCTCTCTATATATATGGTCTCAACCTACGAATCATAGGTGCTCTTACGATTTGTAGGTAGGAATAGTAAGTGGAGGGTAAAAGTTTTTCAAATTTTCAAGTTCCAATAACCTTTTTATGGTTCACCAGAATGGTTCGTTGTTCGATATACGAGTTGTATATAGGTCTCGTAGGTGAACACAAACTTAATAAAATTTTGAAGGTCAACAATAGATGGAATGTATGGACCGTACATGACATCCTTCAAAAATGAGTAAAACTTTTTGTTCCACCACTTGACCTACGACTAACCAGGACAGTCCGTTAGTGGACCATAGGTATGAACATTAGGTCGAGTTGGCAGTTATTTTAGCAGGAGCTTTTGATTCTTTTCTAATTTTTCTAATATACTACTATTTCGTTTAGCTTTCTATCCTAGATCATATAAAAAAAAATTGTCCCCAAATTACCCAATTGAACTCATTCTCCTAAAATCTCAAAAATTGATCAAGTTTTTCCCCAATAATTTTCTCTATATATCTTGAAGAAGAAGGCTAGGGTTCCAAGATCAAGCCACCGAGTGCACAATTTGTTTGTAAGGTTTTAGCGTCAAGGTATGATAGTATTCACCTACGAAGTCCTTTCCTCCATAGAGTTCCTAATTCTCCTTACCAGTTAGTATCTCCAATTTGAATTAGGGTTTTATTAAATCTCAAAGGTTCTTCAATTATTATCTAATAGATTGTTTTATGTATTTTTATGCACTAATTGAGTTAATTACATGTTTTTAAGATGAATCACACGAACCCATGCATGAATTATGATTTCTAGAATTGATCATATGATGAACCTTTTGAAAGATGAAAGATGAAAGATGAATTTATGAAGATGTGCATGTTCTTTATGAAAGTGATGAAAATGATTTAAGGTTGATTTGTGAGTAAAACACTAATGTTGTTGTTATTATGAAAGGATTTTCTCACATAAAGGATTCATAAGGTAGAAAATTTTTTCACCCAAGATGAATCAAGATTATATGAGCTATTCTAATAAAATCTAGCTTGACTTGACTAGTTGATGTGTCCTTTTATGGATGATAAGACAAGTGATGATTACCCATATCCTCTAATGATAAGACAAGTTATGATTAATGACTCTTCAGTGAAATTTATGCTTAGCACCAAGTAGAAAAGTAAAAATTACCAATGTTACATAACTATGTGTAACCATAGGTTGTTTAGATAGACATTAGCTTGTGGATCCACCTAAACTAGAAATTTATCTTTTTGATGTGGGATAGAGATTGTATTCCATGTTATATCTCACATGATATATGTCGGTCAAAGGTAAATCTCCCATAATGATGAAGTAATGTTACTTACTAAAATTATCTTAAATGTGCTCTAAAGATATTTAGCTTGCATTGATCATGGCAATGACTTGCGTTTTCTAACATGTTATTTTATGATTTAGCTTGGTCATTATATGTCATGTAAAGGCTATTTTGAAGCATGATTTCATAACTCTTATGCATTTTTATCATTCTTGGTACATTTCATTTACTATTGCATACTTTTGCCTAAATTGTTTCACTAATGTAGGGTCCCATGCTCCTACCTCCCATACTCATGGGTAGTGATCCCTTTAGAGATTTAAAGAGTGGTGAGTTATCATGTTCCACGGACCGGATTATTTTATCACTTTCATGTCTTTTTTAATTTGGATATTGTATATGATGTATCAGTTACGTCTCAAACACTTCTTCGATGTAATAAATGACTTTGAGACTTATCATTGAACTTCTGCTACTTTTTTTCGAACTCTCTTATTGAAATGCTACTCTTGGAATCTTTTTTTTTTTATATTTATTTTGTATGATCTACGCTAAGTGACTTGTGTATGGCCTCTCGACATCTTATATGCCATGCTACACTAGGTTGTACTTTGGATCATGACAAACTTTGTATTTAGAGCTCAAGGTTTAGAAAAGTCATACGAGTCTCATAAGACATGTTGAGTAGAGTATTGTTCATGAGTGTGAAGCGCGTCGTATTTATGAATGAGAGGCTATAAGATATTTAGGAAACTCTACATTTTTCATTACTCTTAAGTCGCACGTGAGAGTTTAACTGTATAGGGTATCTCTCCTAATCCCTATCCAATGCTTTTTAGGATATGACCACTCGAAGGGCATAATCTAGCAGGAACGGGGGAGAGAATATGGAACAAGAAGCTCCCTAAGTTTTGATTGACTCTTTGGACGAACAAGTGACTCAAGCCATGACGACTAGAGCCAATAAGGAGGTTGTGGTTCCCGTGAACCCAAATGTGGGTATGACGGTAACTAGAGTAATGGACTTCACTACAATAAACCCTCTGGAGTTGTATGTGATGTATGAGTTATGTCTCGAATCACCCCTTCGATGTAATAGATGGCTTTGAGACTTATATTTAGGTTTCCGCTACTTTTTTCGAACTCTTTTATTGAAATGCTACTCTTGAACTATTTTCGTTTTCTATTTATCTTGTATGATGTATGTTGAGCGTCTTGTGTGGGATATCTCGGGGTCTTATCTGCCATATCACATCTAACGTGTACTTTGAGTCATGACACGTTGTAATTATAAACCTCTATTAGATTTTAAACTCCTCCCATATCACTAAATAGTACACTGAAATCAAGGATTTAAGCGAGGAGACTTGTTTATAAAAAGTTCAAATAACTTGTTATTATCCATTGAGCTTATATTAGTGTATACTAACTCAAAGTTGAGTTTCTCTTACTTATGTTAATTGACGAGTTTTAACCTCAATCCTTCACTAGTTTGTTTTACTACATCTTTATTCTATTATTTTATAGATGGATCCGTCAAATTCTTATTTGATCTTACATACACTATAATTATAATTCCGCTGATAACTAAGTCTCGCGTATAAGCATACCTCAGTGTTTTAAAAGACTCTTCTGGGACTCGCCTCGGGGCTCGCCTTGTGGCGGGGCTCTAGCAAAACGCCTCAAGACTCAAGTGTGGGACTTAGTTCTACAAGACTTACGCCTTAAGCGCCCGACTGTACGCCATAAGTACGCCCAACGCTCGGACTCGCCTAACAGATCTTACACTAATTATGTGTTAAATCTTTAATTGACATTGTTGACCTTCACAATTCTTCAATAAATGAATGATACGTAACTTTTAAATCTATAAAGATAACAAGATTGAGAGTAACTCAAGCTAGATAAAATTATGTTAAATTATGTTTTTTATTTAAATAAATTTTATTCTATATAAATTTAGATTAATCGGAGATCACATGAAGAGAAAGTGAATACACCACTATTATAAATATGTGATAAGGGGATGAAACACTGGTGTTTATACTATAACTAGTTCCACACACGTGCGTTGCACGTGTTCCCCAAGCTAAATTGCATGAAGTTGTTGTAACGATGTGTTTGTATGACCTCTTTGATATTAAAGATGAAGAAACCACAAATATTGTGAAATAAAAATAATTATATGTTAAATGGTGCGTATATTTTGATTTAGTAATTTGCTGATAGAATAAAAATAGATCAACAAAAAAATAATTACAAATTAAAATAATTAATTAAGAAAAATATATAGAAAACTTTCACATATATAAGAAAATATTAGGCAAAATAGAAGGCATACCACTATATAAGAAAACTCACATTTATAAGAAAACTTTCAAATTTTCTTTTCAAGAAAATCAAAAAAGTCTTTCTTTTGTAATGGAAGATATATGTACGTTTTTGTTGTAAAGACGGTTTAACTTAACTAAGAGAAAAGTAATTAATTAAATTGGACAATTTGAACTTAAACTTCATATTA
>NC_028645.1:16619978-16627205 GCF_001406875.1 Solanum pennellii | reverse complement strand
TATATATATATATATATATATATATTAGAGAGAGAGAGAGAGAGAGAGAGAGAGAGTTAAGATATTAGATTATTTTATTATTATTGGTGTAATGATATTTCTCAAATAGTAATTATATTACTTTTTTTCTTTATTATAGAATATCAATGCTTATCTTAATTAAAAATCATAATATAATTTCTATATATTATAGGTTTTTTCATAAGAAATTATTTATAAAATCATTTAAAGAAATTTAATTAGTAATAAAACGATAAAATTAAATATACATGAGACTACGCCCCGTAGATCTGTGGAACTTACGCCCCATGTCTTGGGGTACGCCTCGCCCCGTACGGTATAAAACACCTCGCCTCACGCCCCCGTCTTTTAAAGCACTGGCATGCCTTAAGCTTATGTATCTTGATTTTACATTATATATTTTATTTTGAGCTGCAAACATAGTAGTATCACTATTTAAGAATATGGAAATAACTGGCATAGATTATGTACACAACTTTATATCTAGTAACATCTTTCTTATCCATTCCACTTCTTTTCCAACATCGGGTAATGTAATTAATTCAAATTCCATTGTGGAATGAGAAATACTGGTTTGTTTCTTGGATGCCCAATTAATGGCACCACCTCCTAAAGTAAATATCCAACCTGAAGTAGCCTTATTTTAATTTATACCTGTAATTCAACTCACATCCAAATATCCTTCTAATATGGTAGGAAAATCACCATAACATATGCCCAAATGTTTTATTTTTTAAAAATATACAAGTACTCTAATTAAAGCTTTCCAATGAATGATGTTTGAATTGCTTGAAAATTTACCTACGCCAAATGCTATATAGACCTACTACAGTACATTATATTGCATACATTAAATTATAAAGCACTTGTATACTCTAATTGAGTCATTGTTCTTCCAATATTTTATGTAAGCTTTAGATAATATATGAAGTTTTAGATTCCTCTATATCCAAATCATTGAACTAGTTAAGTATCTTATCAATATGGTAGGTTTATGATAACGTCAATCTCTTATTATTTCTCTGGACTTTGATACATAAGATATTCTACTTCATTCAAATCTTTCATTTTAAAGAGTGGAGTTAGATGCTTCTTATTTTCAGAGATTACAAGCATGTTGTGCCAAAAATCAACCTGTCAACACGTAAAGAAAAAACAACTCCATAATTATTCATAAATTTAGAGTAAATACATTTACCAACAGTGTTATATACAAACCCATTTGATGATATCATACTATTAAATTTTTCATGTCATTGTTTTGGTGCTTGTATCAAATCACAGAGAAACTTTACAAGCCTCAAACTTTATGAATAAATCCTTTAGGTTATTTCATATAGATTTCTTCATTTAAATTTCCATTTAGGAAAACAATTTTAGCATCCATTTGATGTACATACAAATCAAATATAGATGCCAAAGATAAAAGTACTCTAATAGATGTTATTCTTTGTTAAAGAATGACAAAAGTCCCACATCGGTGGTTAATATGATGGGTGGACTCCTTATAAGGCTTGGGCAATCATCCTCCTTTGAGCTAGCTTTTGGGGCGTGAGTTAGACCTAAGACTTAATTTCACATGGTATCAGAGCAGGGCTCGTCTCATCCGATATTGGGACCCCCAGAAATTAAAATTGCACACGCACTAGATGCTAAGCACTGGGCGTGAGATGGAGTGTGAAAGAATGGCAAAAGTCCCACATTGGTGGTTAATGAGATGGGTGGACTCCTTATAAGGATTGGGCAATCCTCGTTCCTTTGAGCTAGCTTTTCGGGTATGATTTAGGCCTAAGACATTGATCTTGAGTAAAGTCTTGTCAAACTAACCTTGATTTGAATGTTTGTATTTATACCGTCTATGAAACATCTACTAAGAATGACTATATGTAGTAGGACATGACACTGATACCCTACATACAAAAAGAAAAAACTTTCTAAGACAACTAACTCGAGTCCTCGAATTAAGAGAGATCATCACTTGCTAGCTGAAAGTTGTGATCCGGCTATCTACATTACATGAAAAATATTGGTAAAAGAAATATGCGGTCAATACTCTGAATGTATGAATACGTGAGATATGCATGATAATCAGTAAATCTAAGCATGATTAATCTGAAATGCTACACTGAATATGGAGCTGAAATACAATGCAATGACCAAGTAATACAACATGCAACTAATAGATATTGGAATTGAAATAAATGAATGCAAGGTCCAAGCAATAATATGAAAGTCTAAACTGTGGGGATACTAAAACTGATATAAACCTTGTGAGTTGCTATATGTTGTTCATTGTACTGTCCCATATCGAAAAGAGGGTGTTCGATACATTCCATAGGAGGGGATATAATAATTGAGTAATGTGAATCCACTAAATTAATGTCTATTAAGACAAATCCTATGACAATACATAGTTCTTTGATCTAGGGATTTCTACAAAAGGTTCACATATATTGATCAAAATTCTAAGTATAACTTCCAACAAAAAACATGAATATAAACTGGAAATAGGAATAATCTGAAAATAATGAATCAGAATGATAACATATAAGTACTAAATAGCTCATAAATTACAATAACTAAAAATAATCTGAAAGACAACTTATCCAGAAGCATCTAAATCATGATTATCTAAAGTATGTATGTAAAATAACAGATTTTGAGTATAACTGAAAGACACTTTATTTAAGTATTGTTGAGTTTGAAGCTAAACTATCTTGGTGGGATTCAATGAGTGCCGCCGCGTCCATTCATGATAAATGGTATCAGAGAATCATGTTAATAAGTCTTTCGTGTGTACATGCAGAGTCTAAGAGATTTTGAAGGATCGGTACGTAGACGTCTGTATTTATATTTGAGGACTACAAGAACTTTTAGGAAAATCTCTTTTTATTCATTCTCTGTTATCATATGTTGTGGTTACCTTCACTAGTGCTAAGTTACCGAGTATTGTTTGACTGATATCGAGGGCTAGTGCTTCTATTTCTGGTGGTAGGGAGAGATAGTCCCCAAGGAATTTGTTGAGACCCCAACTAAAGGTAGGGGTACGGATCGAGTTATAAAAGCTGCTTGTGGAGTAGCATTGGTGAGAAGTCGTGCCCATAGAGCGACACCAGCTATAGTCTAAGATAGAAAGGCTCTCCTAAGCGAAAGATTAAGGTCATTAATGATTAGGACCCTCAAGAGTAAGAAGCTCTTTTGATCCAAGATACCTTGTTGAGGATGATAGGTATGTTAGAGAACTTATCTTGATATGGTGAGTCATGCATACCATAAGGTTCTCAAATGAGGGTGGCGGTACAAACCCAAGGTCATATGATGTATGTTGAGCGTCTTGTGTGGGATATCTCGGGGTCTTATCTGCCATATCACATCTAACGTGTACTTTGAGTCATGACACGTTGTAATTATAAACATCTATTAGATTTTAAACTCCTCCCATAACACTAAATAGTACACTGAAATCAAGGATTTAAGCGAGGAGACTTGTTTATAAAAAGTTCAAATAACTTGTTATTATCCATTGAGCTTATATTAGTGTATACTAACTCAAAGTTGAGTTTCTCTTACTTATGTTAATTGACGAGTTTTAACCTCAATCCTTCACTAGTTTGGTGTACTACATCTTTATTCTATGATTTTATAGATGGATCCGTCAAATTCTTATTTGATCTTACATACACTATAATTATAATTCCGCTGATAACTAAGTCTCGCGTATAAGCATACCTCAGTGTTTTAAAAGACTCTTCTGGGACTCGCCTCGGGGCTCGCCTTGTGGCGGGGCTCTAGCAAAACGCCTCGAGACTCAAGTGTGGGACTTAGTTCTACAAGACTTACGCCTTAAGCGCCCGACTGTACGCCATAAGCACGCCCAACGCTCGGACTCGCCTAACAGATCTTACACTAATTATGTGTTAAACCTTTAATTAACATTGTTGACCTTCACAATTCTTCAATAAATGAATGATACGTAACTTTTAAATCTATAAAGATAACAAGATTGAGAGTAACTCAAGCTAGATAAAATTATGTTAAATTATGTTTTTTATTTAAATAAATTTTATTCTATATAAATTTAGATTAATCGGATATCACATGAAGAGAAAGTGAATACACCACTATTATAAATATGTGATAAGGGGATGAAACACTGGTGTTTATACTATAATACTTGTAAGTTTATTGTTTATTTTCTTTTAGGGTTGGGAGGGGTGGGGGGTAAATTGTACATTTTAATTTATACCTGTAATTCAACTCACATCCAAATATCCTTCTAATATGGTAGGAAAATCACTATAACATATGCCCAAATGTTTTATTTTTTAAAAATATACAAGTACTCTAATTAAAGCTTTCCAATGAATGATGTTTGAATTGCTTGAAAATTTACCTACGACAAATGCTATATAGACCTACTACAGTACATTATATTGCATACATTAAATTATAAAGCACTTGTATACTCTAATTGAGTCATTGTTCTTCCAATATTTTATGTAAGCTTTAGATAATATATGAAGTTTTAGATTCCTCTATATCCAAATCATTGAACTAGTTAAGTATCTTATCAATATGGTAGGTTTATGATAACGTCAATCTCTTATTATTTCTCTGGACTTTGATACATAAGATATTCTACTTCATTCAAATCTTTCATTTTAAAGAGTGGAGTTAGATGCTTCTTATTTTCAGAGATTACAAGCATGTTGTGCCAAAAATCAACCTGTCAACACGTAAAGAAAAAACAACTCCATAATTATTCATAAATTTAGAGTAAATACATTTACCAACAGTGTTATATACAAACCCATTTGATGATATCATACTATTAAATTTTTCATGTCATTGTTTTGGTGCTTGTATCAAATCACAGAGAAACTTTACAAGCCTCAAACTTTATGAATAAATCCTTTAGGTTATTTCATATAGATTTCTTCATTTAAATTTCCATTTAGGAAAACAATTTTAGCATCCATTTGATGTACATACAAATCAAATATAGATGCCAAAGATAAAAGTACTCTAATAGATGTTATTCTTTGTTAAAGAATGACAAAAGTCCCACATCGGTGGTTAATATGATGGGTGGACTCCTTATAAGGCTTGGGCAATCATCCTCCTTTGAGCTAGCTTTTGGGGCGTGAGTTAGACCTAAGACTTAATTTCACATGGTATCAGAGCAGGGCTCGTCTCATCCGATATTGGGACCCCCAGAAATTAAAATTGCACACGCACTAGATGCTAAGCACTGGGCGTGAGATGGAGTGTGAAAGAATGGCAAAAGTCCCACATTGGTGGTTAATGAGATGGGTGGACTCCTTATAAGGATTGGGCAATCCTCGTTCCTTTGAGCTAGCTTTTCGGGTATGATTTAGGCCTAAGACATTGATCTTGAGTAAAGTCTTGTCAAACTAACCTTGATTTGAATGTTTGTATTTATACCGTCTATGAAACATCTACTAAGAATGACTATATGTAGTAGGACATGACACTGATACCCTACATACAAAAAGAAAAAACTTTCTAAGACAACTAACTCGAGTCCTCGAATTAAGAGAGATCATCACTTGCTAGCTGAAAGTTGTGATCCGGCTATCTACATTACATGAAAAATATTGGTAAAAGAAATATGCGGTCAATACTCTGAATGTATGAATACGTGAGATATGCATGATAATCAGTAAATCTAAGCATGATTAATCTGAAATGCTACACTGAATATGGAGCTGAAATACAATGCAATGACCAAGTAATACAACATGCAACTAATAGATATTGGAATTGAAATAAATGAATGCAAGGTCCAAGCAATAATATGAAAGTCTAAACTGTGGGGATACTAAAACTGATATAAACCTTGTGAGTTGCTATATGTTGTTCATTGTACTGTCCCATATCGAAAAGAGGGTGTTCGATACATTCCATAGGAGGGGATATAATAATTGAGTAATGTGAATCCACTAAATTAATGTCTATTAAGACAAATCCTATGACAATACATAGTTCTTTGATCTAGGGATTTCTACAAAAGGTTCACATATATTGATCAAAATTCTAAGTATAACTTCCAACAAAAAACATGAATATAAACTGGAAATAGGAATAATCTGAAAATAATGAATCAGAATGATAACATATAAGTACTAAATAGCTCATAAATTACAATAACTAAAAATAATCTGAAAGACAACTTATCCAGAAGCATCTAAATCATGATTATCTAAAGTATGTATGTAAAATAACAGATTTTGAGTATAACTGAAAGACACTTTATTTAAGTATTGTTGAGTTTGAAGCTAAACTATCTTGGTGGGATTCAATGAGTGCCGCCGCGTCCATTCATGATAAATGGTATCAGAGAATCATGTTAATAAGTCTTTCGTGTGTACATGCAGAGTCTAAGAGATTTTGAAGGATCGGTACGTAGACGTCTGTATTTATATTTGAGGACTACAAGAACTTTTAGGAAAATCTCTTTTTATTCATTCTCTGTTATCATATGTTGTGGTTACCTTCACTAGTGCTAAGTTACCGAGTATTGTTTGACTGATATCGAGGGCTAGTGCTTCTATTTCTGGTGGTAGGGAGAGATAGTCCCCAAGGAATTTGTTGAGACCCCAACTAAAGGTAGGGGTACGGATCGAGTTATAAAAGCTGCTTGTGGAGTAGCATTGGTGAGAAGTCGTGCCCATAGAGCGACACCAGCTATAGTCTAAGATAGAAAGGCTCTCCTAAGCGAAAGATTAAGGTCATTAATGATTAGGACCCTCAAGAGTAAGAAGCTCTTTTGATCCAAGATACCTTGTTGAGGATGATAGGTATGTTAGAGAACTTATCTTGATATGGTGAGTCATGCATACCATAAGGTTCTCAAATGAGGGTGGCGGTACAAACCCAAGGTCATATGATGTATGTTGAGCGTCTTGTGTGGGATATCTCGGGGTCTTATCTGCCATATCACATCTAACGTGTACTTTGAGTCATGACACGTTGTAATTATAAACATCTATTAGATTTTAAACTCCTCCCATAACACTAAATAGTACACTGAAATCAAGGATTTAAGCGAGGAGACTTGTTTATAAAAAGTTCAAATAACTTGTTATTATCCATTGAGCTTATATTAGTGTATACTAACTCAAAGTTGAGTTTCTCTTACTTATGTTAATTGACGAGTTTTAACCTCAATCCTTCACTAGTTTG
>NC_028645.1:16608039-16619166 GCF_001406875.1 Solanum pennellii | reverse complement strand
AGAGAGAGAGAGAGAGAGAGAGAGTTAAGATATTAGATTATTTTATTATTATTGGTGTAATGATATTTCTCAAATAGTAATTATATTACTTTTTTTCTTTATTATAGAATATCAATGCTTATCTTAATTAAAAATCATAATATAATTTCTATATATTATAGGTTTTTTCATAAGAAATTATTTATAAAATCATTTAAAGAAATTTAATTAGTAATAAAACGATAAAATTAAATATACATGAGACTACGCCCCGTAGATCTGTGGAACTTACGCCCCATGTCTTGGGGTACGCCTCGCCCCGTACGGTATAAAACACCTCGCCTCACGACCCCGTCTTTTAAAGCACTGGCATGCCTTAAGCTTATGTATCTTGATTTTACATTATATATTTTATTTTGAGCTGCAAACATAGTAGTATCACTATTTAAGAATATGGAAATAACTGGCATAGATTATGTACACAACTTTATATCTAGTAACATCTTTCTTATCCATTCCACTTCCTTTCCAACATCGGGTAATGTAATTAATTCAAATTCCATTGTGGAATGAGAAATACTGGTTTGTTTCTTGGATGCCCAATTAATGGCACCACCTCCTAAAGTAAATATCCAACCTGAAGTAGCCTTATTTTAATTTATACCTGTAATTCAACTCACATCCAAATATCCTTCTAATATGGTAGGAAAATCACCATAACATATGCCCAAATGTTTTATTTTTTAAAAATATACAAGTACTCTAATTAAAGCTTTCCAATGAATGATGTTTGAATTGCTTGAAAGTTTACCTACGCCAAATGCTATATAGACCTACTACAGTACATTATATTGCATACATTAAATTATAAAGCACTTGTATACTCTAATTGGGTCATTGTTCTTCCAATATTTTATGTAAGCTTTAGATAATATATGAAGTTTTAGATTCCTCTATATCCAAATCATTGAACTAGTTAAGTATCTTATCAATATGGTAGGTTTATGATAACGTCAATCTCTTATTATTTCTCTGGACTTTGATACATAAGATATTCTACTTCATTCAAATCTTTCATTTTAAAGAGTGGAGTTAGATGCTTCTTATTTTCAGAGATTACAAGCATGTTGTGCCAAAAATCAACCTGTCAACACGTAAAGAAAAAACAACTCCATAATTATTCATAAATTTAGAGTAAATACATTTACCAACAGTGTTATATACAAACCCATTTGATGATATCATACTATTAAATTTTTCATGCCATTGTTTTGGTGCTTGTATCAAATCACAGAGAAACTTTACAAGCCTCAAACTTTATGAATAAATCCTTTAGGTTATTTCATATAGATTTCTTCATTTAAATTTCCATTTAGGAAAACAATTTTCGCATCCATTTGATGTACATACAAATCAAATATAGATGCCAAAGATAAAAGTACTCTAATAGATGTTATTCTTTGTTAAAGAATGACAAAAGTCCCACATCGGTGGTTAAAAAGATGGGTGGACTCCTTATAAGGCTTGGGAAATCATCCTCCCTTTGAGCTAGCTTTTGGGGTGTGAGTTAGACCTAAGACTTAATTTCACATGGTATCAGAGCAAGGCTCGTCTCATCCGATGTTGGGACCCCCAAAAATTAAAATTGCACACGCACTAGATGCTAAGCACTGGGCGTGAGATGGAGTGTGAAAGAATGACAAAAGTCCCACATTCGTGGTTAATGAGATGGGTGGACTCCTTATAAGGATTGGGCAATCCTCGTTCCTTTGAGCTAGCTTTTCGGGTATGATTTAGGCCTAAGACATTGATCTTGAGTAAAGTCTTGTCAAACTAACCTTGATTTGAATGTTTGTATTGATACCGTCTATGAAACATCTACTAAGAATGACTATATGTAGTAGGACATGACCCTGATACCCTACATACAAAAAGAAAAAACTTTCTAAGACAACTAACTCGAGTCCTCGAATTAAGAGAGATCATCACCTGCTAGCTGAAAGTTGTGATCCGGCTATCTACATTACATGAAAAATATTGGTAAAAGAAATATGCGGTCAATACTCTGAATGTATGAATACGTGAGATATGCATGATAATCAGTAAATCTAAGCATGATTAATCTGAAATGCTACACTGAATATGGAGCTGAAATACAATGCAATGACCAAGTAATACAACATGCAACTAATAGATATTGGAATTGAAATAAATGAATGCAAGGTCCAAGCAATAATATGAAAGTCTAAACTGTGGGGATACTAAAACTGATATAAACCTTGTGAGTTGCTATATGTTGTTCATTGTACTGTCCCATATCGAAAAGAGGGTGTTCGATACATTCCATAGGAGGGGATATAATAATTGAGTAATGTGAATCCACTAAATTAATGTCTATTAAGACAAATCCTATGACAATACATAGTTCTTTGATCTAGGGATTTCTACAAAAGGTTCACAGATATTGATCAAAATTCTAAGTATAACTTCCAACAAAAAACATGAATATAAACTGGAAATAGTAATAATCTGAAAATAATGAATCAGAATGATAACATATAAGTACTAAATAGCTCATAAATTACAATAACTAAAAATAATCTGAAAGACAATTTATCCAGAAGCATCTAAATCATGATTATCTAAAGTATGTATGTTAAATAACAGATTTTGAGTATAACTGAAAGACACTTTCTTTTAGTATTGTTGAGTTTGAAGCTAAACTATCTTGGTGGGATTCAATGAGTGCCGCCGCGTCCATTCATGATAAATGGTATCAGAGAATCATGTTAATAAGTCTTTCGTGTGTACATGCAGAGTCTAAGAGATTTTCAAGGATCGGTACGTAGACGTCTGTACTTATATTTGAGGACTACAAGAACTTTTAGAAAAATCTCTTTTTATTCATTCTTTGTTATCATATGTTGCGGTTACCTTCACTAGTGCTAAGTTACCGAGTATTGTTTGACTGATATCGAGGGCTAGTGCTCCTATTTATGGTGGTAGGGAGAGATAGTCCCCAAGGAATTTGTTGAGACCCCAACTAAAGGTAGGGGTACGGATCGAGTTATAAAAGCTGCTTGTGGAGTAGCATTGGTGAGAAGTCGTGCCCATAGAGCGACACCAGCTATAGTCTATGATAGAAAGGCTCTCCTAAGCGAAAGATTAAGGTCATTAATGATTAGGTCCCTCAAGAGTCAGAAGCTCTTTTGATCCAAGATACCTTGTTGAGGATGATAGGTATGTTAGAGAACTTATCTTGATATGGTGAGTCATGCATACCATAAGGTTCTCAAATGAGGGTGGCGGTACAAACCCAAGGTCAAAAGTAGGGTCCGATTATATATTATCAGGTGGGTCAACAATAATTGGTTCCTGCACTGAATATTGGTGCACAAAATTCTCCTAAGGTTATTATGACATCATCTGATTAAGAGAGGTTCACAAGCTAAAACCACCCCATATTTAGGATGGTAAGAGTGAGGATGCTCATGATTTATTGACCTTGTGGCATGATATTCTAGAGGCAACGTGTATATTAAATGAATACTGGTGTTAATTTTCTTCCACTTCAGCTTCACAGACCCGCTAATGAGTGATGGAGGACTTATGTGAGGTCTAGACTAGTTAGATCTCCTCGGTTGAATATGATACATTATCCTTCTACTTTAAGAGTACTTCATTTCTTGTAGTGTAAGGGAGGAAAATTGTTTGAGATTTGAGGACTTGAGATAAAATAGCTTGTTTGATAAGAGTATGAGGCCCACTTTTACGAGTTATTTAGTCATGCTATGAATATTGTTCCAGATGAGGCGGAAAAAGTATGAAGGTTTGTGAGAGGGTTGACTTTATCCATCAGATCTTATGTTTTTGTAGCATCATGAGAAGGGGAATTCTTCAGGTTTATCATGAGTACTGCCAAATAGGCAGAGTTGATAAGTAGAAAGGAGTTTTAGGAACCTAAAAAGTCTCGATCAACTGGTCAATTTTCTTATTCCTCATCTACAGGTAGAGATTCACAAAAAGGTCATAGCTTTTTCCAATCCTATGGGCATGTTCATGTATCTATGCCAACAACTAAGAGTGGGAAAACATAGCCAGGGTGTTTTGTTTTGGCTAACGTAGCGATGGTTGCTCATCTAATTCACAACAACACTCTTCCACTCAATGATTTTCTTATAAGAGTTGATATTCAGGTCACATGACTCCACAATGTCCTTTACCGATGCACTCATCAAGACTCTAACATACTTATTTTACTTCTCTAGAAAGAAGTAAAATGCCTTTGTCTAGGGGGTCAAACTAGAGGTTAGTCCCACTGATACGGGAGGGCTTCTGATAGTGGTGTTACAACTAAGTAGAGCGGAGGTCACAGAGGCACTCAAACTGGAGGTGGTCGAGAGAGACAATGTTATGTTTTCCCAAGGAGGCTATAAGGTAAGATTTTGGATGATGTGATTACAATATATAGGTATCGTCCCAGTTTGTAATCGATATATGTCTCTATTTTTTTATTCGGGTTCTACTTTCTCATATATATCTACCTATTTTGTTAATAGGTTTGATATATTGTCTGATTGAATGCATGTGCATAATCATATTTCTACACCAGTGGGTGAATCTTTAGTTGTGTATCGAGTGTATCGATTCTATCTTTTTTCTTTGGTCGGGTTTGATACTTGGGTAAAACTGATCATTTTAGGGATGGTAGACTTTTATATTATTTCGGTATGGCTATCTCTGCATCATGTTATCCTAGACTGCTATGCTAATGTTTTTACTTAGCAATGTTAGATGTCTCAAGATTTGAGTGTATGGGTGCTAGTGGTTCTTACCCTAGCAAGTTATCTCATTCATTACAACTCAAAGATTGATCCATAGAGGATGTTTGTGCTACTTGTCCTCTAACATTTAGGATACTAGTATTGAGCCACCTCCTATGGATTTTGTAGTCGTAGTTCTAGAGCTTGCATATGTGCTTCCTATTGATCTTCTAGGTAAAACTCTGATAGGGATATTATCTTTTCCATTGACTTAAAGTCGGGCACGAAGCCCATCTGTGTTCCTTCTTATTATATTGCTCCAGCTGAGCTGAAAGGAATTGAAGGATCAGTTGTGAAAGGAATTGAAGGATTAGTTGTATAATTTGTTGAATAAGGGGTTTATCTCCTAGTATTTCTCCATGGGGTGCTCATGTGTATTTTTAATAAACAAGATCGATTCATGAGGATGTGATTGATTATTGAGAGTTGAACAAGGAGAAAGTGAAGAACAACTATCTTCCACATATTGATAATTTGTTTGATCAGATTTAGGGTGCATTTCTGTTTTCTAAAATTAACTTAAGATTTATTTATCATCAGCTAAAGATTCAGGCATCAGACATCCCAAAGAAATATTATGACTCATTACAGTCACTATGAGTTTCTTGTGATGCTGTTCGCTTTGACTAGTGCCCCTTCAGTGTTCATAGATTTGATGAACGAGCTGGTCTAGCCTTAATTGGAAACCTTTGTGGTAATTTTCATTGATGAAATCTAAGTGTACTCCAAGACTGAAGAGGATCATGATCGGCATTTGAGGATCGTACTCCAGAGATTGAGATTGAGGGAAGAGAAGTCTAATGTAAAGTTGTCAAAAGTGTGAGTTTTGGCTCAATTTTGTGGAATTTTGGGACATGTGGTGTCCAAGGAGGGTCTTCAGGTTGAACAAGCCAATATTGAGGTAGTGAGGGGTTGGACCAAACCTACACCAACTACTGAGATACAGAGTTTTGTGGGACTTGCAAGCTATTATCGATGACTTGTGCAGAGCTTCTCTGTTATTGCATCTTCCTTGACTAGATTTACATGTCAGAATGTTATTTACAGTGGTCTTATGAGTGTGAGGAGAAATTTCAAAAGCTCAAAACCTTGTTGACATCGACTCTTATTTTGACTTTACCGAAGGAGCGTGTGGATTTCACTATTTATTGTTGTGCTTTTGGAGTTGGGTTAGGAGGTGTTCTAATGTAGAAGGGTAAGTTAACCCATGTTTCTAGGCAGTTGAAGGCCCATGAGAGAACTTTCATTCCCATGATTTATACATGGTAGCCGTAGTGTTCTGGTTAAGCTATCGCGACATTACTTGTATGGATTTTATTGTGAGGTTTTTCACAAATCATCACAGTCATCAATATATCTTCAGTTAGAGAGATATAAAGTTTAGGCAGCGCAAATGGTTTGGGATGCCCGAAGACTATGACATCACCATCTTGTATCATCCAGGGAAGGCCAAGGTGGTGGCCGATGCTTTGAGTTGAGTAGAAATACTTCTAGAATGAAAGATCTTGTCACTATTAGTGTGGAGGAGAGACCATTGGCTAGAGATGTTCATAGATTGGCCTACAATCTCATATGTTTGTAGAATATTAAGGAGATGGTTGGTTTGATTGCTTTTATTAAGAATCGTTCTTCCTTAGTTGACCAGATTTGTTAGCGTCAATTTGATGATAAGAAACTCTGTCAAATTTAAGACAAGTCAATGAGAGGGGAAGTTAAAGAGGTTGTCCTTGACTCTAATGGTGTTTTACAGATGAGAGGAAATATTTGTGTGTCTAAGGTGGGAGATTTGATTATACATATTCTTGAGGAGGTCCATTTTTCCTGATATTCCATTCATCCGGGTGCGGCGAATAAGTATGATGAGCTAAGATAACACTATTAGTAGTGTGGTATGAAGCGGGATATTGCAGATATTTTGGGGTGTTTGTCTTGTAGACAAGTCAAGTGTGAGCACTAGCAGCCTTGAGGTATATCATCAAGGATGTTTATTCCTTCTTTGAAGTGGGAACGAATTAATATGGACTTTGGTGTGGGACTACCTACAACCGTGGGTGGTAATGACTCCATTTGGCGGTGGTTTATAGGTTTACCAAGTCCACCGATTTCATCAATGTTTAGGTGAAGTATATGGAAGATAAGTTAGTCGATCATTATATTAGTCAAGGAGTCCAATTTCTATTGTCTCTAATCAAGGTTCATTTTTCACATCCCATTTCTGGAAGGCTCTACTAAAATGGTTTGGGTACTCGATTAGATATGTGTACATCCTTCCATCCTCATAAAGATTGTCACTCTAAGAAGACAATTCGGGTGTTGCATAGTATTCCGATAACAACAATTAACATTCCATTTTTCAAATGGCCCCTTTTGAGGCGTTGAAGTTGGTGTAGATCTCCGATTGGATGGTTTGATTCAGCTGAGATTGACTCATTGGATACAAACTTTCTTAGAGATGATATGGCGTAGGTTCCTATGATCCAAGGTAGATAACTGACAACCCAGAGTCAATAGAAGAGTTATGTGAATCAGAGAGTTCAAGCCCTAGTGTTCATAGAGTGTGATAATTTTTGGCTCTCAATGTCACCCATGAAAGTTGTGATGAGGTATAAAATGAAAGGAAAGCTTTGTCCTATATTCATTGACCTTTTGAGATTTTTGAGTCGTGTGGGAGAGGTGGCCTACAAGTTGGTGTTTCCACCTAGTTTGTCAGCTCTGCATCACGTGTTTCATGTCTCCATACTTTGGAAGTACGTGCTAGATGAGTCCAATGTACTTTCCCTCAGTTAAGTTTGTTCAAGACTTATCATTTTAAGAGGGGCCTATAATCATCTTGGATAGGCAGGTCCGAAAACTTAGGACCAAAGACATTGCTTTAGTAAAGGTGCAGTGGTAGCATCCTTTAGTCGGTGAGGTGACCTAGGAGACATAGTCTTATATATATATTAGGTATCCTAAACTATTCTATGTCCCAGGTACTTTCTTTTGCTTTATCTTTGATGCCGAACATGATTTTTAGTGGTGGATGGTGTAATGACCCGATCAGTAATTTTTTAATTTTTGTGAAAATTAACCTTTTTCCCTCTCGATATAGACCCCGAGCCTTTTATGTTTGACTTTTAAAAAATTGATTTGGAAATTTGAGCTTGAAGTTGAGATTTTTCGTAAGTTTTGAATTTGAAAGGCTAAGTAATTGTCAAGAAAGTCTTTCACTGTATTTAGGAGTTTCAAGTGTTGGAATAAAATTTTGTCAATTCCATCAGTCCCTAAATGTGAAATCTGATCAGTGAGAGTAGTTAGTGTCAGTTTACGAGTCTTTTTGAGTTTAGAGGTACTAAGTTGTGAAACTATGGAATTTTAGCATTTTTGTTTACTTTGGTCAACATTTGGGGTTCAAATGCTTGGATCGGGATTTTGGGAGTTTTATTGGATTTGTGATATGATTTTAGACCTAGGTGAGGTCTTGATGATTTTTGAGAGGTACTACATTTTTTTTGTCTTTTTAGGTGTAAATTAGTTTCTAGTGGTCTACACAGATGTCGGTTCAGGAAAACCCCGGATTTGTGTTTTGATGGTTTCACTAAGTATGAATCATTGAGTATAATTGATTTACATATGTAGTTTGTGTGAATGGGGGTTCAAAACCCAGGGTCATTTCGATGATTTTTAAGTTGGTTGTTTTTTGTTGTGGTGCAACCCTCTGCATTTGCAGTGCATGTTAAGCATTCACGTAGGGCAAGGAATGAAAACCCCGCATATCATGGAATCTTGACTGCGTTCACGGGAGACCTGCCACATTTGAAAAAGTCCATGTCATTAAAACTTGCGTTCACTGGAAGGGGTTCTTGGTTGTGAAGGATAATTGGCAATGCTTAAATTCAAATTTCAGGAATCTTCCCCCTTTTCATTTTTGAAGCTTGGAGAACCCAGAAGAGGAGATTTCAAGTGGGTTTTTCGAGATAAATTTTTTGTTAATGTTTCTCAACTCTAAATTTTCAAAGTAAAAGTGAGTTTATGAACTGATGTTAAAACTTTTCTCAAAACTATTTTCCCTAATGATTTTCTAAAGTCTGGAGTTAATGTTGCCAAGTATTAAAATTCAGATTCAGACCTTATTTTTGAATTGGTTATTGTGTTAAATGACCCACCTTCAAGGGAATTGTTGTGGGTGTTGTTGTTTTTGGAAAGTGATTTTGAATACTATTTATTTATAGATTGTGTGGCTTTGGAAGTGACTGAAAGAGGAAGACTCAAATCTTGGAGTGATTATTAATTCATTTAAGTCAAGTGGCTTCCTAAACCTTGTACTTTCTAGGAAAATGTGTATGCTTTCTTCGTTGATTGCATTTTCGGAGTAATGGGAAAGAGGTGCAGGGCTTAAACTGATCACTTATTATATCTAAATGAATAAAGAGGGGTTTACATGAAAAAAGACTATGTGATGAACATGATGATGTGAATTTCCTTATTGTAACCCTTGTTAATAAATTGAAAAAATGCTTGAAAGCATGATTGTGGACTTGATTTTATGATTTGGTGTTATTTTCATGTGGAGTGATATTACTTGTACACATTGATGGTAAATATTATAATGAGACATGTGATAAGTTATTATGCCAGGGTCTATGCTGACGAGTGTTATTATGTCGAATCTTGACCGGGGAGTGTTATTATGAAGAAGTTTTTATCGGTGAGTGTTATTATGCCGAGGTCATTGACGGCAAGTGTTATCATGTAGAGATACTTTCTGACGAGTTTTATAGAGTCTATGGGAAATAGTTTATGCTAGTGACTATCATTGTGACATAATACATTTGATGTTTATGGGTGATTTACTAGTGCATTGTGCATTGTTATTGATGTACTTTTTATGATAAATGAACTACTTGTCATTAGGATTGATTTGTTTGATTGTTGAACTATGAATATTTGGCACATGAACCGTAGAATTACTAGGTTGGACTAACTTTTGCGCAAGTTGTAGTTTTAGGAGGTTCAGTTAGAGTGTAAAGCGTATTTGATTTCTATCTAGCTGCTTTGTTCAGTAGGTTATATGTTGGGTGTTGACATCCAATTTGAACCCTCCACAATATAGATTAATCATCAAGCTTATTCAATTTCAAAATATTTAAAATACTTAGTTTTTATGAAATTCCAAATATTTTTTCAAACTATTTTTATGTAATTTTGTTACTTTTGGAATATATTTATTTACTTTTGGATATAATTAGTATATCTTGTGAATGTTCTAAAGTCATCTAAAAAAGATTTTATTTCTTAAATAAAAATTTTAGTAAATTAGTTTAGATTGAAGTTATGGTAATAGTTTTGAATAATTAGGTTTGTCATAGTTTTCTTATTTTATATCGATAAGATTAAGAATCTCATTAGTTAATTATATTAATTGATCTTATTTGAGTTTAATCAAATTTTATAATTAACTCAATTTGGTTAACATTGTGACTTCATAAGGCCATGATTTCAATCAGTTCATCCAAATCCCCAATTCAAAACATAGCCCCTTTTATTATGATTTTAACCACTTACTTACCTCACGCAAAACTCATTTGTAATAGACCACTTTGGGTTTATTTCTTCGGCATTTATTTTCATCCCACTTATCAACAAAATATTTTATTACAACAAGCAACACAACCGTAGCCCAAGCCCTTTTCAATAAAAAGACTCAGCGCACAATACAACCGAAAATACGTACAAAGAATGACCCCACCTGCATCGTGTTATCCAATAGTCTAGTGAAACCCATAAACTCCAACACGAACCTTAAAAAATGCAAATCAGCAAATGAAATTTCCTAATGAACCGCGACATGTACTACAGCGAGCCGCGTCCATCTATTCTCTTGACGTATCCTCTTCGTAAAAAAGTATTCTCGAATCAAGAAAGATGGAGCAATCTAGTTCGCCCTTCTCTCAAAATCAGATGACCCATTTTTTATTTACCATCTGAATCTGGACTATTCCAACTTTCCAACGTTATCTTTTAAGATATTACGAATTACAAATTCAAAATGACCTTAATTCATCAGTTTTTGCCTCCCCCCTCCCCCTTTCAATCTGTTGGGAAAGACAAGGCACTAACAAAAATGCCTGACAGGATAACAGCGGAAGAATACCCAAGTCTATACTTTCCCTTCTCGATTTGAACCAAGAGAAGACAAACAACCACAAGCAATATGATAGTAAGGCAGCAAGTAATTCAACCAAACAAATATAACAAGACAATAATAAACCAATCACACAAGACACCAAGATTTACATGGAAAACCCTTCGATGTGAAGAGTAAAAAACCACGGGACCAAAAGCT
>NC_028645.1:16578201-16604902 GCF_001406875.1 Solanum pennellii | reverse complement strand
CTCAATCGGACAAGAAACGAAGCGGGAATCGCAATTTGAAGTTGGCTGTTAGGGCTGAATTTTTTGACTGCGAAAAACTGCTCTCTTTCTCTCTTTTTGGCTGCTGAAAAAACTCTTTTTTTATGTCTGAAAATAAGACCTAAATAGGCTTATATTTGCCTCATAAGAATGGGCCTATGGGAAAAAATGGGTTGGTCCAAATTGGGCTTTTATTTATCCACATAGGAAGGGAAAAAGGCCCATAACCCAACACAATCCTGGTTTTTCTACCTATCTTAAGGGGTTGAGAAAGTAGAAGTTTGAAAATATACGGGAGAAACTGCAGAAAGGAGAAACAATAAAAATAATATAGTGCTGCATTAAAGGAATCTTTATTTCCATAGTTTCTAAGTTAGTTATTCAAAATTTTGAACTATTGTTTTGAGCTACCTATTTCTTTTGTGACGGAGTTTCATTAATGTTTTTCTCATCGGAGCTTTAGGAGGGAAGTCCTCTTCAACTCGATGTCTCAATTTTGCTTCTTCGAGAAAGGTAACATATCTCTCCCCTCTTTTGCATTTTTTGTTTAGATTTTTTAAGTGTTGTGAGATGATCACTTTTTATTTGAAGTATCTTTAGCTTCATTATTGTTCTCCCTTACTTTGATTAAAATACTCATAGATGAAAGCTTGTTTTAGCTCGAATATGAGTGATTGATTTATTCTTGAATATTCTCACTTATATTTTGGAGTCGGTGAATTGATACTTATCATCACCTTGTTCAAGCATCTTGATGGGAAGTGGTGTTAATCAAGTGTATATTTCTTGCTTGTATTCTTGTCGATTTGAACCATATAAAAATGATTAGATTTTATAAGTTTTAACAGAGTTTTGGGCTTACTTTTTGGTGTTGTGTATAGCTTGAGATTCATGTTCTAATTGTAGCTACATTTTGATGTCGCTTCCTAAGATTTTGCAAAGTTCAAAATAGGGAGCGGATTACTTTTTCCTTAGAGTTTAAATTTTCAAGCCATTCGATTGCTACTTTGTTTCTTTCTCGTCAATTCTTTCTTTAGTTATTTGTTGTATTGACTAACCTTGTTTTCTTTTGGTTTAAATTTAATTAAATTCTAAAAGATAGCCCTTTCTTTATTTTTATTTGTAAGTGAAGTATTATTTATTATTTACTTACTTAGGCTTTTTATTAATAAATTATTATTTCCTCAAAAAATCTTGCTTGATTTATCTCCCTTGAGTAATCTAAAAGTGGTTTTCCTTTACTTTATTTTCACAGTTTGTCGAAAGTCAAACATTTAGTCAAATCGTAGGTTAACCGTGCATTAGCGGACACTTAAAGTACCTAACACCTTCTTGAAGTGTAAATTGAACCCCGCACACCTTTTGTATTTTTAAATGATTTATCATTTTAAATATTTTGAGAATAATTTTTCTTATTTTTTTTTCTTAAAATAAATAAGTGGCAACTCTCATTAAAATCAATTTTTCTTTAAAAGGTTGAATTGAATTTCTAAAGCAAGTAAAGTCTTTTATTTCTTTGTTGACAAAATTGAAAAGGTGACTCTGTTAGGAATTAGACAAGTTTTAACCATAATAACTTGACTCGTTTTTGATTGTTTGTTAATAATCACTTATTTGTGTTACCCTATTTATGTCTTACTTTCTTTAATTTAAATATTTACAGTCATTTTGCATTCATGGAATTTTCATCACCACAACATAAATACAGTATATTAAAGAACAGTTTTATGATCTCGCGGCTGGTCTTTACTATACTTAACCCTTTTTGAAATGACAAGTAATTTATTGGTTCGTCATTCGTCCAATGGTTGTCGTAGTTTGACCCTAACTTTTCAGTTTATGTCCGGTTTTTCAAACTTCTCTCCAAGTTAACTAGAGTATATCCAAATTAAATCACTCAATTTGGCGCATATTGAGTAACATGGCCCAACGCCCAAGCCGTGTTAGGCCCATTAGAATCTCACCTTGTGTCTATTTGAGCCATGGTTAATAAAAGACAATTATACTTATACTTTTTAAAATTGAAAGTGCGCATACATCATTTGACAAACTTTTGCCTATTGCGGTAAGGGTTATAATAGTTTATTCATGTCGAAGAAAGATTAAGTTATCATCGCATCCAAAAGCGTAGACATCCGGAAATGTTTAGAAATCAAGAATGAAGGACTTTCCATGGAAGCATAGTTTAGGATTATACCCTAGCATGAGACCCATTATTTGTATCTCATTTTTCCTATTATGTATCTCCATTCAATTTATTCTTAAAGCTTGTACAAATTTGATTTTCAAAGATAGTGGAATGTTTCAAATGATGTTATACATCCTTCAAATCATTAGGCCTACCATTGGCACAAACGGGTCAAACATCTGTTTAAGACCCGCAATAACTGATTGTTTGAATATGTTGCTTTGTTTGAGGATTCTCTAGCCCACTCTTTTTGGAAATTTCCCCATAAGCACAAACACCAATTGACTATCAAAAGTGCGTCTAAATACTTCTTGATTCTTTAGTTTTCCAATAAAATTCAATCTTTCCTTTTAAATCCTAAATATTACTCACTCATCTCATAAAAGGGTTGTTTCTTCATACCAAATAAAAAAATAGATTCAAGTTAGTCGAACTACGTAGGACCTGAATTCTCCTCCATGAGATACTAGGCACCCTCTCAAGGATCGGCCCCCATTTTTCGAGAAATTCTATTTTCTCTACTCCTGCAATGAGATTTGAATTTCATCTCGTAAAAAATCAAAAGTATGTCAATGAAAGATTCAAAAGGAATTTGGCTTGTGGGCTGGTTTATCTTTAAGTGAAGCAACTCTTATGTATTTGCAGTCATGTGTGTGCTATTTTGTATTATTTATCATCTATACATACTGACACATTTATCTTTTCATTTTTTTTCCTTTCACATAGCTAAAACTGATCAGTGTTGAGAAAATGGTATAACATCCAACTTTCACAAGGTCTAATCCAAAAGTTCCTTCTTTGACCAAGGTTTGTCAAAAGCCAACGAAAAAGTGGTTGAAAATACTGATTCAATTGAAATAACTGTGAATGACTCTATCATTTTTTAACTTAACAAGTTGATTGGAATTAATCCAACAGATTGTTGAAATGAGGGTTAAAATGGATAAGACACAAGATTTGAAAAATATGGTTATTATTGTCAACAATTCTACTCCAAAAAAAGAGAGCCCTCTACTTTATATTTCTACTTTGAATCCAACATCCGAATGTTTTCCTAACAATACATCCACCGCTATGATTCTAAAACCTCTCATAATCAACCTAACAACCTCAAACCCATATCATGCTAGCTCCCCGCCTGAGTTATATAGCTGACTGCGAGAAGGAAGGTTCAAGCTATGGCTGCCCCATGGGATGCTCATTTGAAACCTCACACCAAAATTTACCTAATCCTAAAAATCCAAATGTCAACAACCTCCGGAATTTTCCTCCTGTCTATTAAATCCCTACTCAATTTTTTTTTCAAAATTCACATATTACACAACTCATACCTCTAAAATCGCTATTCGTATTCCAATATTGTCAGAATCACACCCTCCATTTACCACATGTTTTGAACTCGATCATTATGAGAAGAAAGAAAAGGAGTGGAAGGTCATTGAAGGAATGTCTGGGCAAAGCATCAAAGAATCTTGGAATATCTAAAATCCTTCAAATTGAATACAAAGAATTATTCATAAAACAACATAATAAGCCAATAATTGGCAGTAATTTTTTACTAATTAATTAAAAATTTGGTTCACAGAAACAAGTGTTAACCCATTCAACAAACAAGCAACCATCACTTTTATAATTTTACCTTACTATAAGCTGCATAACAATACGAAAAATCAGAACATCTTCCTAAATTATTATCTTACCTAATAGCTTCATCATCTGAAATCAAAATTAGAAGAGCCAAACAAAACAATCCAGTTAGTAAAACTGATCTCTTAGTGACCGCCATTTTGTTGAATATTCAAAGACTTCTAGACTGACACGTTTTGAATCGTCAATAATGTTTTATGTATCATTATGTCTAAAAAGGTCTATTTATAAGAAAATATATATATTATCTAGAAACGTCTTTGAAATTTCATTTCTTGAAATTAATTATGTTTCATATTTTGTATTAAAATTTACTCCATTTATGACTTGCCATGATGCTATTTTAATCTACATTGATTAGTATTCAACTGTGATTATTACAGTAAAATAATCAGCATCTTATTATTTTAAATATTGGAAGCCCCTACATTGAAAAATTGAATTCTCAAAATTTTAATTAAATATTGAATAATTATTTTACCGTTCAATTAATCATTACCCCCATAACAATTCATACATACAAAAATATAAATATACATTCAGAACTATATAGTACTATTTTTTTCTTTATTTCTAAAATTCTTTTGTGTGTTTATATTATTTGTAGCTTAATCGTGCTACATTAAATCGATGTATTCCTTATCATATCTACAAGTAATTTCTAACTCAAAGTTATTTCTTGAACTTTTTATGTTATTTTCATGTTGTTTTTAGTTTTGATCATAAACATTTGTATTTTTCGACCTTTCTAATTTAAAATGTAATTCTTTTCAGATTTATTATTTACTAAATGAGATCAAACAATTAAAAAATATGCGACTAATAACTCCTAGCTCAGGATTAGTAAGGTGTATTTTAAAATATCGTAGGAAGATTTAGGAATAGTATTTTCAACGCCACCGAGTTTGTGCGATTCTGAGTTCGTATGAGTGAGATATGCCCATTTGAAGTTGGGTTTGTTCAAATAAGAAAAGTTTAACCCAGATTTTAGAAGGGCATTATGGTCTTCTCCATACCCATGGCTTAAGTTGATTTTTTGGTAATTAATTGAGGTCTTAATTGATAGGGTTTAGTTTACAATTTTACAATATTGAGTTACAATTTTAGAGAAAGGAAAAGAAGAAGAGAAAAGAACAATTGAAAAGAGGAGAAGAAGAAAGTATCGTCAAGTTCTTAGATAATCGTTTGTGGATTTCATCAAGGGGAGATACTTACGAGGTATGTGAGATCACATAGCAATTGATTAGTTCACCCACACGTCAATCATGATTCAATTCAGTGAAGTATAATTGATTTAAAAGTAAATCATATGAGTTCTTGGGGAAATCATTTGAATTCTAATGGGTTTGTGTTGTTGAAGTTTACTTGAGTTTGATTCATGTTTTGGGTGTGACTTGGATTTGAATTTTCAAATATTGATGGTATAGTTGATTCTAAGTGTTTGGGGAAAGAACTACACTGAAATAGGGGGTTTAGAGATAAACAACAAAGAAGAAAAGTCAGAGAGCACCTGGATAGGGGCCTGGGGTGTTGCCTTCTCAAAGCTCCAAGAAAGGGTCTCCGAATGTTGTGATTTAGGGTGCCGCACCAGCCAGAGCGCCCCAACCCATTCTTTGAATTTCACCCGCTGGAGCCTCGTGCCTCTTAGAGCGTCAGGTACGTCAGTTCTTGTCATTCTTATCCCATCATTCCGTACTAGTTTCTTAGCAACATACTTATGTTTTCTAGTTGATTCCAAGACTCTAAGATACGTCTAACATCATAAAATAATCCACAAACATGAACTCATGAAACTTGACTCCATACTTCAATTCAAGAAAAGTTAAGAGTCAAGTCTAGAAGTTAAGAATAAAGTCACGAGAAGTTCAGAAAGTTTTTTTTCAAAAACCTTTTAACTTTGTTTTAAGATATAAATATTGAGTTAAAAAAACAATAAAGAGTTGAGTTCATTCTTTTTAAAAGTTATAAGGGAACTAAGTATTCTCAAAAGTTTAAAATGTTTTCACATTTGAATAAGAAAGGAAAACACTGATTTCCAAGAGAGATTTTGAGCTAAGTTTTGAGTAATTATCTCAAATTAATGAAAGAGTTTTGTTTTAAAAACATAAAAACCAAGTACATTTTGGGAGTAGTATTGTGAACCGATATTGGGACGCGAGTTAATAATAATTCATGTCTCTATGAACCCTGTAGGTATCATGGGTAGTAAGGGATCATACTTTTTAGATAATTCCTTAGTGTTTTTAAGCATAGACTAGTAGATGCACTTAGTTAAAGCAACCTATATAATAGAAAAGTATAGGACAGTTCTGGCAGCGTGGGCAAGACATTGTATGACCACTTAGGCTCATAGTGGTGGTTCTCGGTTAGAGAACCTTCCACAGAAACTATATTACTTTATTATAAGAGTAAAGTTGAGTTTCTTATTGCATTTTTTAACAAATTGAGTTGTCATAAATTGTTTTACATGCTTTTCATAAATTGCACTATTATTGTTATTTTACATTGTATTTAAGTTAAGTCATTCATGATTTCAGCAAAGCCAAGGAATGTGTTTGTTTCATATTTTTTTCAAGCGTACTTTATGTTTTAGCATTCCCTTCGCATACCCGTACATTCAATGTACTGATGTCATTTGGCCCGCATTATTTTATGATACAAACACAGGTAATCAAGATCATAGTCCAGCGTCTTATTGATCCAATTGAGAACTCAAAGTAAGTTGGTGAGCGTCCTTTCTATATAGAGGACTCCTACTTATCATTTGTTTTATAATTTAGTCATTAGGATGTCATGGGTATTTTCTAGATATCCCTTCTTGTTTTATAGGCTTCATAGATGAGTAGTTATAGCTCTTTAGTTTATTTATTTCAGTTGTATACGTTTAAGACTTGAGTTGCTATTTTGGCTAAGTTATTTTCTCTTAAGTTATTGTATGAGTTACGTTTCTTATGTTTAAGTATTCCACTAAGTAAGTAAATCAGGTCAAGGTTTCACTTGGGGCTAGCAATGGTTTTCAAGTGTCAGTCCTGCCCATAGTGTAGCTCGGAGGTGTGACAAACTTGGTATCATAACATAGAATTCAAGAGTCCTAGGAAGTCTATGAAGACGTGTATGTAGAGTCTAATTTATCAGTGTGAAGCAAGCCACATCTATAATTAGGAGGTTGCAACACTTAGAAAATTACTTCATTTGTTTAACACTTATTTTGTGCGATAGAGTTCATCTTTAAAAAGTCTCTTTCTAATTCATGTGTTCACATGTTTTTCGGTTAATCATGCCTCCACAGAGATTTCAGAGGTCATCCTTCTAGGCGTAATGTTTAGGATCAAGGGGTATTCAATACACCTGAAGTGAAACCCCAAAGAGAAGTTACCAGTGTTGAGTTCAGAGAAACAATAAGAATGTTGAGTCATGTTTTGAGCAACCAAGCTGTCCAGAGAGAGAACTAACATGAAAGGAATGATACGTTGAGGATTCGCGAGTTCTTGAGGATGAACCCTACAAGTTTTACTGGTTACATCACTATTGAGGATCCAAAGAACTTTATTGAGAAGCTGTAAAATGTATTTGAGGTCATGCACGTTGCCGATGCTGAAAGAAATGAACTAGGTGCATATCAACTGAAGAATGTTGCTAGGACTTGGTAAGGCCAGTGGAAATAGGGTAGAGCTGAGAGAGAACCACCTCTGAGTTAGGCTTGTTTTGAAGAGGCTTTCTTGGGGCGTTTATTTCTTGGAGAACTGAAAGAGACCAAAGCACGAGAGTTTCTCACTCTTAAGCAAAATTTACCAAGTGTCCATCAGTATGGGTTGAATTTCACCCAACTATCCCATTATGCTCCGGAGATGGTTGCGGATACGAGGAGTAGAATGAGTTTGTTTGTTGCTAGGTTGTCTCGTCTATAGAATAAGGAATGTAAGGTTTAATCCTAATAGGTGACATTGATATAGAAAGGTTGATGTTCTATGTGCAACAGGTTGAGAAGAAGAAGTTGAGGAATAGGGAGGATTTTGGAAACAAGAAGTCTAAGATTGGGGCTGAATTTAGGCAACAAAGAAGTAATGTGAATCCTTCGTCCTTTCAGCAAAAGCAAAAGGGATCTGCTCCATAATCTGCTAGTGCACCTGCATCGAGAAACAATGTTGAGTACAATAGTCAGAATTCACCGCACTTTAGGACTAGCCCTTCCCAATCTCAGGGTAGTGTTGCACAAGGAGGTCACTATGATCCTTCATATGCTAAGTATGGTAGAACCCACCTAGGTAAATGTTACGATGGATCTATAGGTTGTTTCAAGTATGGACAAGAGGGTCATTTCATGAAAGAGTTCCGTAAGAATCGGCAAGGTAGTGTAGATTAGAGCAACAGAGCCTAATCTTCATTAGTTGCTCCACCAGACAAGGCTTCACCTAGAGGAGATTTTGAACCTGGCAGAGGAGAAAATCGCCTTTATGCGAAAACTAGTCGCTGAGAGGAAGAGAACTCTCCAGATGTTGTCACTATATGGTCAAACACTTTACTCTTAATGTTTATGTTTTGTTATACCCATGCAAAGAAGTTTGATGTTCTTCCAGAGAAACTCTATGAACCCTTTTGGAAATCTACCCCTATTAGGGATTTAATTCTAGATGAGTGAGTATATCATGATTGTGTCATTTCCAACAATCACAAGGATACCATGGCTGAGTTAATTTAGTAAGACATGGTAGAATTAATTGTCATTCTAGGTATGGACGGGCTTCATTCCTGTTAAGCCTCCATCGATTATAGGAATCGAGTTGTTAAGTTCCAAATTACTAATGATCCAGTCTTCACTACAACAAAAACAACTTTTAGCAGCATTAAATATTGATATTGATAAAGAGTTAAAGTCTTTACCGGCATTAATTAAGTGTTATTAGAACCAATATCGCTAAAGACTTTAGGGACATATACAAAGAGTGACAATTGCCGTTAAAAAGACATAAGCTTAGAGTAGAGAAGTAGTTTAGTTGTGCTAAGGGTCATTTTATTTTGTACCTTAAGGCAAGAAAGTTAGTTTCCAAGGGGTGTGTATATCACTTATTCCAAGTTAATGACTCTAGTGTTAAGATACCTCATATTCACTTAGTTTCAGTAGTAAAAAAGTCTCCAGAAGTCTTTCCAGATGATCTATCCAAAGTCCTCCTGAGAGAGATAGACTTTGGTATAGATGTTCTTCCAGAAAATTGTCCTATATCTATCCCTCCATATAGAATGGCACCAACAGAGTTGAAGAGCTTAAAGAACAATTGAAAGATCTCTTTGATAAGGTCTTTATTCGACCAAGTGTCTCACCACGGGGAGCTCTGGTCTTGTTTGTAAGTAACAAGAAGGGTTCCCTTAGAATGTATATATATTAACTTCAGTTGAACAAGGTTACCATCAAGAATAAGTATCCTCTTCCGAGAACTGATAGTATTTTCATCTACTTCATGATGCCACTTGTTTATCAATGATAGACCTCAGATCTTGCTACCATTAGTTAAGAGTAAGTTAATGTGATATTCCAAAGGCACCTTTCAGGATCCGTTATGGTCATTATGAGTTTTAGGTCATGTCTTTTGGTTTGACCAATGAACCTGCATCATTCATGGACCTTTTGAATAGAGTATTCAAACCTTATCTAGATATATTTTTATCGTTTTCATTGTTGACACACCCATCAATCCAAGTATTGAAGAAGATCATGCTAGTAATCTCAGAATAGTTCTTAAAACTTTAAAGGATAGAGAGTTATATTGCAGGTTCTCTAAGTGTGGGTTTTGGCTTGAATCTGTGGCATTCTAAGGTCACATTGTAACTGACGAGCGAATTAAAGTTAATACCCAAAAAATATAGGCAGTGTAAAATTAGCCTAGACCCACATATCCAATTGATATTAGCATTTTCTTGGGTTTGGATGGCTATTATAGAATGTTCGTAGAGGGGTTCTCATTTATTTCATCCCCTTTGCCCAAGTTGACTCACAAGACAGTAAAGTTTCAATGGTCTGAAGTTTGTGAGAAAAGCTTTCAGGAATCGAAAAAGAGGTTGACTACTTCCCCAGTGTTAACCTTACCAGAAGGTACACAAGGCTTTATTGTATATTGTGATGCGCTAAAGTTGGTTTGGGTTGTGTGTTAATGCACAATGACAAGGTTATAGTTTATACCTCCAGATAGTTGAGAGTTCATGAGAGGAACTGCCCAACCCATAATCTAGAGTTGGTTATCATAGTTTTTGCTTTGAAGATATAGAACCATTATCTTAATGGCGTTCATGTGGATGTGTGCATCGATCACAAAAGCCTTCAGTATGTGTTCACTCAAAATGAACTTAGTCTCAGACAAAAAAGGTAGTTTGAATTACTCAAGGATTATGACATGAGTATTCTTTACCACCCAGGTAAGACTAATGTTGTTGTTGATTCCTTGAGCAGGTTGTCTATGTGTAGTATTTCCCATTTTGCAAAGATAAGAAAGAACTAGCGAGGGATGTGGATAGACTTGCACGTGTGGGAGTTAACCTGATGGATTCCACATAAGGAGGAGCAGTGGTGATGAATGGGACTGAATAATCATTATTGTCAAAGGTTAAATAAAAGCAAGACCAAGATTTTATTTTTCTTGAATTGAAGGCAAATGTTCATAAGTAAAATGTATTGACTTTTGAATAAAGGGGAGATGATATTTGGAGGTATAAAGGTAGATTGTATGTACCAAGGGTGGATGAAATCCAAGAGAGGATCATTGATGAACCTTATAGTTCCAGATTTTCCATTTATCTGGGTTCCACAAAGATATATCGTGACTTAAGAGAAATCTATTAGTAGAGTATTATGAATAAGGGAATTACATAATTTGTTGCTAAGTGTCCAAATTGCCAACAAGTTAAAGTAGAGCACCAAAGGTCCAGGTGGATAAGCTAAAAATATAGAACTTCCAGAATGAAAGTGGGAGATGACTAATATGGACTTCATCACAAATTTACCAAGGTCTCGCAGACAGCATGATTTTTCATTTGGGTGATTGTTGATAGAATGACCAAATCAACCACTTTTACTGATAAAGACTACCCTTTCAACAAAGGTCTATGCTAAGTTGTATCTTCAAGAAATAGTTAAGACTCCATGGGGTTCCAGTCTCCATTTTTTTAGGTAGAGGTGCGCAATTTACTGTAATTTTGGAAGTCATTCCAAAAAGGCATAGGTTCAAAGGTGAACTTAAGTACTACCATTCATCCTTAGACATATGGGTAAGAAGAGCACACTATTCATACCTTAGAGAATATGTTGAGGTCTTGTGTAATTGATTTCAAAGGTAATTGGGATGATCACCTACCTCTTATCGAATTTGCGTACAATAATAGTTATCACTCTAGTATCCAAATGACTCCTTATGAAGTTCTTTATGGGAGAAGGTGCAAATTTTATTTGATGGTTTGAGGTGGGTAAAGTTGGGTTGATAGGACCAGACTTAGTTCATCAAGCTATGAAAATGGTAAGAATCATTCAAGAAAAGTTGAAAATGGCACAAAGTCGTCAAATATCCTATAGTGATATTAGGTGAAGGGAGTTGGATTTTGAAGTAGGTGATTGGGTATACTTGAATGTTTCACCCATGAAGGGTGGGAGAAGCTTAGTCCTCGTTATATTGGCTCTTGCAAAATATCCAAGAGGCTTGAAAATGTAGCTTATTAGTTAGAGCTACCATAAGATTTAGCAGTGGTTCATCTAGCATTTCATATTTCCATATTGAGGAAGTGCATGGGAGATCCTTCACTGATTATACCAACTAATGATAATGGGATCAAGGGTATCTTCTCTTATGAGGAGATTCCCGTTCATATTTTAGAACGCCAAGTTCACACGTTGAGAACAGATGAGGTAGCATTAGTTAGAATTCTTTGGAGGAATCACTTTGTTGAGGAAGTCATTTGGAATTTTTAGGAGGATATGAAGAAGAATATCCATATCTCTTCAAATTTGGAGAAGTTCCAAATTAAAGTACTAATCCTTTTCTTGGCATTTTATTTATAAGTTGGCATGTTGTAATTGCATTCTACTTGTTGGGTATTTGAGCAAAATTTGTTACACAGTTAACCTACTAAGGGTAATCTTATTCGATGATGAATGTTCCCAAGGGAAAGATATTGTAATATATCGCTAATTGAAAGAACTAGAAAGAGTTAAACATTGGAAATAGTCATTTTTGGAAAAAATATAAAAATCTGGAAAATTTGTTAAGTATGTTAAGTTGAGTTTTTGGTCAGCTTCAAATGCCCATAACTCCTAGATAAGGATGAGTTAGGGTTGTTTCCAGATATGGTAGGAAAGATCATGGAATAAATTTTTCAACGCCACTGAGTTTGCGCGATTCTGAATTCGTATGAGTGACATATGCCAATTTGAAGTTGGAATGTTCAAATAAGGGAAATCGTATCCGAATTGCAGAAGGACATGATAGTCTTTTACATACCCCATGACTTAATTTCGTGTTTTGGTAATTGATTGGGGTATAAATCGATAGGATTGAGTATTTAGTTTATGCTTTTACGATATTGAGTTAGGGTTTTAGAGAAGAGAAAATAAGAAAAAGAGGAAGAATCATCAAGTTATTCAAGAATCACTTGTTGATTTCGTAAAGGGTGATCTATACTAGGTATGTGAGATCACATATCATTGGGTTAGTTCACCCACGCACCAATCATGATTCAATTCAACGAAGTATAATTGATTTGTGAGAAAATCATATGAGTTCTTGGTGAAATTCGTTTGAATTTTTGTGGGTTTCTGTTGTTGAAGTTTTCTTGAGTTTGTTTCATGTTTTGGGTGTGATTCTGAGTTGATATATTGATTGTATAGTTTATTTTGAAGTGTTTCAGGATAGGGGGTGTAGAGATGAAACGTATGAGAGAAGTCGGAGCGCACCTGGGTAGGGAACTGGGGTGCCGCCCCTATCAGAACTCTGAATGTTAGGCTCGGGGGTGCCACTCCATCCAAGGCACCCTAACCGATTCTTTGAATTTCATACTCTGGTGCCCCGCTCCTCCCAGAGGGCTAGGGACACCATTTCTTCCCAGTCTTCCCCCACCTTTCGGTAGTAGTTTCTTAGCAAAATATCTATGTTTTCTAGTTGATTTCAACACTCTTAGGTACGTATAAACATAATTAAATCATCCATAAACATGATATCATGAACCTTGAATCCATATTTCAATTCAAGGAAAGTTAAGAGTCAAGTGTAGAAGTTAAGAATCAAATCAAGAGAAGTTCGTAAAGTTGTTTTCAAAAGTCTTTCACAAACGTTTTAACTTTGTTTTAAGAATTAAGTTTTGAGTTAAGCAAAGAGTAAAGAGTTGAGTTCATTTCTTGAAAATTTATAAAGGAACTAAGTATTCCCAAGATTTTAAAATTTTTTCACATTTGAACAAGAAAGAAAAACAACGATTTCCAATAGAGATTTTCGGCTATGTTTTCAGTAATTATCTCAAACCAAAGAAAGAGGTTTGTTTTAAAAACATATAAGCTAAGTACATCTTGGGAGTAGTATTGAGCACTGATATGGGGATGCAAGCTCATAATAACTCAAGTCTCTATAAACCATGTTTTTATCATGGGTAGCAAAGGATCATACTTTTTAGATGATTAATTTATGCTCTTAAGCATAAACTAGTGGATTCACTTAGTTAAGGTGTCCTATATGACGGCAAACTATAGAAAAGTTCTGACAGCATGGGCAAGACGATGTATCTCTACTTAGGCTCATAGTGGTGGTTGTCGGTTAGAAAATATCCACAGAAACTATATTACTTTATTATACAAGTAAAATTGAGTTTGTTATTGCATTTCTTTAACAAACTGAGTGTCATTTACTGTTTTACACGTTTTGTATAAATTGCACTATTATTGTTGTTTTACACTGCATTGAGTTGAGTTATTCATCAATTGAGTAAAGCCAAGGTAAGTGTTTCTTTCAGACTCTTTTCAAGCTTACATTTTGTTTTAACATTCCCTCGCATACTCGTACATTCAATGTACTAATGACATTTGACCTATATCGTTTAATGATATAGACACAAGTAACCAAGATGATCATTCAGCGCCTCGTTGATCAAGTTGAACCTTTTTCTATCCAGAGGACTCTTATTATCATTTGTTTTATAATTTAGTTTATCAGGATGTTGTGGGTCTTGTCCTGACATACCTCCTTGTTTTAGAGGTATCATAGATGAGTATATAGTACTTTAGTCTTATTTATTTCAGTTGTATACATTTAAGACTTGAGTTGTCATTTTGTCTAAGTTAATATCTCTTAAGTTATTTCATGCGTTATGTTTCTTATGTTTAAGTCTTTTGTTGAGAAAGTAAGACAGCGCAAGTGTTCGCTTGGGGCCAGCAATAGTTCTCAAGTGTCAGTCCCGCCCAGGGTGTAGGCTCGGGGTGTGACATATAAATACTATTCTTGTCTTTTAAGGGGGTTTAGAAAATAAAGGTTGGAAAATATAAGGAAAATTTTGAAGAAAGTGGAAACAAGAAAATACAGTGGTTCATAAGAGGAATCTTGATTTCCATAGTCACTAAGTTAGGAAATCCAAATCTCACACTCTCGTTTTGAACTTCTGGTTTCTTTTGCAATAGAGTTTCATCGTTCTTCTCATTTGATCTTTAAGAGGAAAGTCGACTTCAAATTGTCGTCTTAGTTCCTTTGCATCGAGAAAGGTGACATCTCTTCCCTCTTTCACATTTTTGTTTAGATTTTAAGTGTTCTGTGTTGGGCCCTTTTTTATGTGAAGCCTCTTTGGTTTCGTCTTTGTTCTCCCTTACTTTGATTAGAATACTGATGGATGAAATCTTGTTTTAGCTAGAGTTGAATATTCTCGCTTATATTTTGAAATTCGGTTAATAAATACTTTGCATCACCTTGTTCAAGCATTATGTTGGAAAGTGGTGTTAATCAAGTCTATATTTCTTGCGTGTATTCTTTTCTATTTGAACATATAAAAATGATCAGTTGTTATAGTTTTGACAGAGTTGGGCTTACTTTTTGTTATTGTATATAGCTTGAGAATCAAGTTCTAATTTTAGCTACATTTTGATGTTGTTTCCTATGATTTCGCTAAAGTTTGAAATAGGGTGGGAGTTGTTTTTTCCTTAGAGATTATACTTTTAGTCATTTAGCTGCTACTTTATTTTTTTCTCTTCCATTCTTGGCATGTCTTAACTAATGATTGTTGGCAATCCGTATCGTCCTCCTCGATATATCCTGGTATGTGATATTTAAGATTGATTTTGCTCAGTCTGTTGGTCATTTATTCCGCCATAGCTTACTAGAGTAGTCGTGCTATTGTATGCCTCAACTCATTCTAGTTAATTGGATCTTACTGTTGAAAACCTGTTTGCTATAATTTGTTATATAAGTTATGAGATTTTGGTATGAACATATGTTATGAGTAACAAGTTATGATTTATTAGAAGTTCACTGCCTAGCAAATATATGTCAATTTATTTTGTTCATGCATTCTGGGAATATAGAGTCGTCATTTGGATTATGGCCATATTTTGGTGAATAATATTTAATGCGAAGTTTAAATTCATTATCTATCATAATTAAATGTGAGCTATTTTATCCTCTATGCAACTACTACTTATGTATTTTGTTTTATTTTATGTTGTTGCATGTGAAGCACAACTATCTCTTGTACCTCCTAATTGGCTCCGAGGAGTCTTCATCTTGAGGATTCTATTTGAATTTCGACTCCTCTTGCATAAGTGATTGGAACAAAGAGGCCCAACTACATTCTTTTTCGAGTCAACTCGTGTTATTTTATTTTATTTGTGAGGAAGTTGATGAACAGGTTGAAAAAAGAAAACTGGTACAGGTCCCCGGAAGTCTGAAATGGGTTGGATACATGTCGTATACAATAGTATACATGATATACAGGTCAAAGATCAACGTATACAAGGTTATACACATAATTATAGGTGTTTGAGAGATGAAATAGATTGTATATATTTATTGCATAGGCTGATTTACAGGAAAACAAGCTAATATTCATCCTATATAAATGAGTATGCACTAAGTATATATGCAGATTTGCATAGGAGAAATGGGCTAAAGCTCAAATCTTATTTGCTACAGCAGGTCCAAGCAAAAGAGGGGCCCAAAATCCCAATGACATCACAAACAGATGATCCCCTCGATTTGAAAAAAATAGCAAACTATTTGTAATCCCTGACTTAATTAGTAAAACACCTACACTTTAAAATAATTATTGAAAATATAGAATGTCATTATTTTAGAAAATAAATTGTATCCAAATTTTAATTCTCAAAACAGTCCAACATTGGACCAAATTCTACATCCACTACCCATTTACACTTCTTAAGTTTTAATATGATTAAATTTATTTTTCATCTTTCACGTTTTTAATTTTTTTTTCTTTTGTCAACTTTTTAGTACCATCCCCATCATTCACGTTTTCTCTTTTCCTTTACTTTCATCAAATTTTCACCATTTTTCTCTCCCTGGTTGTTGAAGAAGAACTAATTATTCAAGTTCATACCAATTTGTTAAGATCTATCAATTCATTAAGAAATCTCTCAATTAATAAAGGTATTTTTGAAATCATCATATATTTTTTCGAGATTTCATGAGATTTCATTTTCATTTCACACATTTTGTTGAATTTCGGATTGTATGTATTAAGTATTTTCCGTCATTTTTCTATTTTTATGTGAGTTTTTTAACATACTCATCAAATATTTATGTATTTCATATTTTTAGTATTTTTAAAAAAAATGATTTGTTTTTTGATTTGTTTTTATATTTCAGATTTAGTAGAATCTACATTAGCATTTAGGTATTTAGTAGTTTCATAAAAGTTTTTGAAAATATTTTGAATGTATTTTAGTTTGTAGTCAAATTGTTTTTACATGTTTATTTTTTATGTATAAGTTGAACAAACATAAACAATTTTATATTTTGTATTATGTTTTGTATCTAACCAATAAATGTATTCATAGTTGACTTGCATAATGTGTGTATTTGTTTTTCACTTCACAATATTTGTTTTTTTTAGAAACTGTATTTAAAGTAGTTATGTTTTTAGCTACATTACATATCATGAGTTAGTGATGAAGAAGATTGTATTCTATTAGCTTCACTATGTATCCCAAATTAGTTGTATCCTCAAATAATTATATTACATTATTCATTATGTAGTTGTTTAATATTGTATCAAGTTAAAATTTTCTTTGATATTTTCCATTTAATTAATATCCAAAATAAATTGTATTCATTATGTATCCTAAATTAGTTTGTATATATCGTATGAAATATATTACATCCATTATGTGTCATGTTTATATATTCTAAATTTTGAATTTTCTTAGTTTTTTATTAATTATGCAAGATACAATTGTCATGTTGCAATTGAAAAATTACATTGCGCAACTAATTTATTTTGACTGTGCGTCAATGTCACAATATTTAAATTATAGTGCATCCAGAAAATAATGAAAAAACAATGGACAAGAAGAGTAGAGTAAACTACAAGATCATGAGCTTCAAGGTGAAAGACCCGATGTATTATGTACCTGAATTGTTTAGTCCAATTCTTTTAAACATAAATCTGAAATTGTTGGTCAATTTTGAATCCCTTAGTTTTTAAATTTTGAATTCCCTTAGTTTTTATCCTTACTTTTTTGAACTTCTTTAAATATAATTTTATTTGAAATGATCTGAGATGAACTTCTTTAAATATGATTTTATGTGTAATTATTTTATTATGTAATTGAAACATAAATTGTGAGTGACACACACAATGAACTGTACGTAAGAATAAAGTAATACGGATTTATTGGCATACAAAGTGAAAATGAAATACAAACTGAGTACGATAAATACCAATTTTAATTGAAAATTAGATCAAACAGTATAAAACCTGATGCTATACCATTTGGTATTCAAATTGAGATGGAATACAGAGTGATAATCTAAATACAAACATGTATTTTGATTATTTAAAATTGTGAATAAATATGAAATCAAAGATAAACTAGTTGGTATAAACACATAATGGGCAAAATAAAATACGAAACTGTTTGACTGATGCAATAGGATGAAGGCCTATATAATGAATACGTAAATAAATTGTATTTTGGCTATTTATAGTTGAGAATGAATACAAAATCAAATATAAATATAAAACTTTATGGTATACCATTAGGACGAATATGAAATTATATTCAAATACATAATATTTGATATACAAAGTGATATTGGAAATACAAAATAAAATACATATGTAAGATGGATAAATATCTATACAATGAATGCATGAGTATTGTATTATAAATACTAAAAAATTTCCTAGAAGGATATACCATCTCACATAAACTTCATAATCTTAATATGATAACCAAATAGCATCATAAAATTTTAGACATTTTATAAGATAAATTATAACTTCATAACGTTAAAATGATGCCTTAGAAGCCTTAGCAGAATAAACTGCTATAAATATGATAATGCATGGTAAATAAAAGTGTTTAGAAACAAAAAAAAAAGATCAAGAAAATTGAAAAATGAATTTTTTTTAGAAAAATGGTGAAAGACGTATTTTTTAAAACATGGTGAAAGAAGAAGAAAGAGATGAAAGTTGATGTATTTTGATAAATTGGTGTATATTGGCAAATTGTCGATTAGTTTTTTTGTTTTTTAAATTTTTGTAACCGATGAGACTATTAAGCAATTGTTTCTTTTTAATATTTTTCTCTCCCCTTAATACCTCCTTTCTGTTTTTTTAACTAATGTATTTTTTCAATTAAAATAAATAATAAAAAACTTAATAAGATGCACAATAAGCTAAAAATTTTAATATTTTTACTAAATATTGGAAGTATTGGTAATAGATCCTATAAAATGTCAAAATATTTGACATTTTATTTTTCCTTTTGATTTTAATAGGCCCAAGTGCATCACTTTGGGCAAATTGTTAGAGTTAGGACAAGAAGGTCAAAAGCCCAATTTGGGCAAGGATCCCAAGTTCAAATTATTCTCCTCTTCTTTCTTTATTTATTTGTTATATTGACTAACCTTGTTTTTCATTTAGTTTAAATTTAATAAAATTTCCAAATATAACCTGTTCTTTATTTTTAAGGTTAATGAAGTATTATTTATTACTTACTTATTTTGCCTGTTAATAAAATGTTATTTCCTCAAAAATCTTTATTTATCTCCCTTAAGTAATCAAAAAAAATTTTCCTTTACTTTGTTTTTAAAGCTGGTCAAAAGTCAAACATTTAGTTAAGTCGTATGTCAGCCACACATTAGCGGACACTTTAAGTGCCTAACACTTTCTTGAAGTGTAAATTGAACCCCGAACTCCTTTGTTATGTTCAAATAATTTATCTGTGTAAATCTTTTGAAAACTACATATTTTCTTGACTTTTCATAAAATTTAAGTAGCGATTCTCTATAAAATTGATTTTCTTTAAAAGATTTAATTGATTTTGAAATCCAAGTAAAGTCTTTTATTTCTTTTTTGATAAAACATTAGGTACACTATTGTTGGTACTCACCTTTTATTACACTTGTGAAAGTGTCGTTCCTCGACCCATGTAATCTCTTTCTCCTTCTCTTGATCTCGAGGCTCGTCAAGGACTTGAAGATATAGTTGTTTGTCATTCGGCAGACCCACTTTTTCCTTTCCTTACACTTTGTTCTATTTGAGAAATAAATTTTGAGACTTGTATTTATTTCTTAATTCCACACTTATATATTTAGTAGTTTGTACATGTGACAATTAGATTTTGGAGTTTTTAATAGAATAATAAGTTTTTCGCTTTATCTTGTTCTTTTTTTTACTTTTTTCATTTTTCTTTTGTTTCTATTCGGCTGAGGTTGACTTGTCCTGGTGAAAAAAGACAAGTTTTATCACGTCCATTTTTATGTTGTGATAATGTTTTGACAAGATATCAGAGTTCTATATTGAAAACCTTCATGAACTGAATGTCGCTTTATGTCTTGAGCCAGAGTGATTAGAGTCGTCTATATGGGCTAGGCCCCTTGGGCTGGCCTGGCCTAACCTGGAATTTAATAGGGTTTTGCTCAGATTTATGGAGCTCATTTAAGAAAAGAATTTTTTAACTCGATTTGAATAAGTCTACTGATTTGTGGGGCTTGAGAAATATCGGTAGGGTCGATTTGTGGGCTGATAAAAATTAATTTAAAAATTTAACATAATATTAAAATTTAAAATTAAAGAGAGTCCAAACACAAAACAGTTAGGTTAATATTTCTATTTAAATATTTATACTTTAACTTTGGAAAAAAAACTTAATAAATATTTTATAAAGATAATTTTATTTGTGGATTTGATTAATAAGCAGTAACATTAACATCATTTAATATTGTTTTGTCCATATTTATGATAATATTTTAAATTATAATTTATAATTTAAATTAATGATTATAAAAAATATAATTTTTTAAAGAGTGCGCTGTCCGAGCAAGCCTGTAGCTCACGGGTTGAGCCGACTGCTTTCTGGCCCACAACAAAAATGGGTTTGTCTGGCCTGGCCCGTAAAATGTCAAAACTTATCCCAAATGAGGTTGACTAGCCCATATTGACAGCTCTAATAGTGTTTTTTTTTGTAGATTTGATAAACTTGAACTCGTTGCTTGGATATGTCTATGATTATCTCTGTGAAAGTCATCTTCGTAAGATCAATAGCACAAAGATCAATTTCATAGCATGTAATTTTTTCATAAATCAGTAGCTTTGTATTTTGTTGAGATATTTCCGCAGAATTTGTCCTTTCTTTCCATTGTTGTGCAGTTGTAGGCAATGGCCAACAACTAAGAAGTAACATCATGATTTTTCTTCTTCAAGTCGAGGTAAACTTTGATGCCCATATTGTTTGATATTTTCAACTGCGAAAATTCTTCTGCATTTCATAGAACGTCTCGTTACTTTAAATAACAATAATTTTGAGATGATTTGATATTTGTGTTAGAAAAGTTTTGAAATTCGTAGTTGTTTCTACAATTAGTACAGCAATAAGTTGATGTTCTATTGCACTGAATTCCAAATCTCATTATGTTGATTTTAACATTAAGAAGGGGAGTTAAGGATGACGAAAGAAGGAGAATTGGGGGAGAAGGGAGAATTGGTCAAAATTGTGTCTTCTAATTTGTTGAGGGGGCGGGGGGACTGTTGCTTTAGAAGTTGATCGTTAAGGATTTTTTTAATTAGTTTAGTGAACTGTTTGGGGAGGGGAGAGGAGGGGTGGCGTATATAAAGTAATTATTTAGTAGGTTACAAATGTTATGGGATATATATTTATAATTATTTTTTAGGGGTATTTGCTTAAATTCATAAAAGTTAATTTAAAGGTCCATTTCGATACACCTAACTTAGACATTTTGTTTTGAGTATTTTTATCCCTATTCAAGTACTATAAGGAGTCGTTTGGTACTAATAATACAGGGATTAGTAATGTAGCGATTAATAGTGCATGAATTATTAATGCAGAAATTATTTTTGGATTAAATTACAGAAATAAACAACTTTTGTTTCACTTAGTTTCATTACTCTCTTGTTACTTTTAAAAATCTCCAAAATCTATTATTTCTTTAATGTATTCGAGCTTTATATTAATGTATCTGAGCTACATATTATGTATCTGAACTAGTTTTAATGTATTTGAGCTACATATGAATGTATCAGAGTATGTATTCAATGTATCTTAGCTTCCTTTTATGTATCCGGGCTAGTTTTTAATGTATCTGAGCTATATTAATATGTTTCGAGTCAGTATTTAATGTATTCGAGCTACATATTAACATATTCGATTTTTTTAAATTCTTAAGGGATGTTATAATTAGAAACTTATTAGTGATAGATTGTAATTTCATATTAGAACTATGAGATTTATGTAATTAACACTTACTTTTACCAAGTGTTTGGTTCATTTTTTCTCACCTTATCTTGTCTTTGTATTAAAACTTAATAAAAAACTTTTTTTCCAACCATACCTTTGAATTATATGCAATTGGGTTAAGATAATAATTGTCGGGACAATATTATTTTTATGGCCTTCTAACTAGTTATGAGGAGAACAATTTTGTTCTCATGTTTACCTTTTTTCCACTTAAATTATTTGATGATAAATAATTTTTATCTTAGTAAACTGATCTCTTACAAAATGTCAATTTGCAATTTGAAAAAGATAAACTATCAACTTTTAAAATTGAAAAGACAATAAAGAATATTAAAATTGAATAAACCATCTACATTTACACGTAAAAATTGTAAATTGTAATTTTAATTTGTATTCAATTCTATAAATAGTTCATATATATATATATATATAACTAGGTTAATGTTTAATGGGAAAATTACCTATATATACATCTTTATTTACAATATTTTCTATTATTCCTTACCATTTTAAATATTACAAGAATCTCTTCTTTTCCCCATTACTCCAAATCACTTGGATACATTATTTCAAACTTTCAAAGCAACTTTTATCTTCTCCTAATTTCACTCCTTTAACCTCTCCTTATTTCACACCTTTAACCTTCACTCCCATAATCTAATCAATTACATCCTTCATCCCAATTTGAATTTCAAATTATTTCTTTCTCTCTCCAGTCAATCAATATCAAATTACTAAACATGTAATTTTCATCTTTTTCATTCTACTGTTCTAATTTTTCGACAATCCTAAATGGGCTGAAACCAGATCTAAGATTTTCATCAGCAATTGAGAATAGTAAATCAATATTGTTCTTCATCTTCTAAAGTGCAAGTTGATAATTAAAATTCAAAAGAGGGTTCGAAAATTTGTTCCTGCAATTTATTGACCTTTTTTAAATTAGGTTAGTTTTTTTATCTTCTTTTATTGATTTTTAAACTTATTTATGTTAGTCAATAAAAAACGCTACATCATAAAAATCTATGTTTCATATTGTAATTTATCAATGTTTATGTTTATTTAATTGATACAATAAATCTTAATTTTATTCATTATTTGAGTAGTTGTTGTAATTATATGAAATTATCAAATATTGTAATATGCTTAGTTGGTTACCAGTCACAAGATGTCATGTCATTAATACAAAAATAATGTTCAAAGGTGTATTAGTCAAAATTTTTATTAGTCAGTGTGTATACGACACATTAGTATCATGTTAAATGGTCTATCAGTCAAAACTTGACTAGTATATGCTTAAGATACATTATATATAGTTTTATTAATTATCAGATACAAAAATTTGGCTATTGATAAGCATAAGCAAGTGATACAACCTATAAATATTAGTATGATTTTGTTTGAATTATAATGTATCTTCTGCATTTTGAAGGGAATGAGGATTCTTTATTTCATCCAATGATTTCTGATCAAATTACCGTTGTACACGATATGCATCCCTTTATGAAAGTTTGGTAGTGAAAGTATCAAGGAAAAATATTTTAGTGAAAATAAAGATCCACAAAAGCCTAAGAGTCAATTCACAGCACCATCTCAAGTGGATATGGTTAATGTTGAATATAAATTATATATCACTTGTTAGACACCTTTTTAGAGTGTTATGGTTGTTAAGATACATTAACTCCAATTTTAGAGTGTTTGTTTTTATTCTTTTGAAATACTTTTTTCTACTAAAGTTTTAGAGTGTTTCTCTAAAAAAATTTGTGTATTTTGACTTTAACTTTCAATATATTTAGTTGTTATTTACACATTGAATTGCTTATATATTTGTCTTATATAATCTGATACAAAAATGTCATAAAATTAAGTATCATATTCATTCATGCATACACCTAAAAAAATCTTTTTCTGAGTAGTTATAATTAGTTGTTGATACATTTGACACCTAACAATACAATGTACTTGATAATTTGATTGCTTGATTCATTCACGTAATTTTAACTTAATTAGTTGTTGTTAGTTGTTGACTCATTCATGCTAATACACTGGACGTTACTTAGTTGTAATTAGTCGTAATTAGTTGTTGATTCATTCATGTATCTGATGGATAACTTAATTCTTATTTATCGTAATACATTTATAAAAACACTTTATTTAATCTTACTTACACCCCTTTTCCACAATATTATTGTATCAGATACATTATTATATATAACATATTAGTGGTACCACATTCACAAACATAATGGTGTATGATTATATTCTAAAATAGTTAATATTTCATATAAAGTCTAAATTATATATTGGAATGTAATCATAACATTGTATCATAAATCAAAATAGTTAAACATAATGCCTAACTTATATACCTTAAATGAATATCAAATACATTTTTTATAACTATGTATCAAACAAACAATTAAGATACATTGTAGTTTAAATTATGTATCATATATGTAAATTTGATGGTTACAACTCCATTTTAATTTATTTAATTGTTGAATAGTTCTTATGAATGTATCAAGTATAAAATTATTACTGTTGAATGGGTTGTATATTCATAATTTTGTATCATATACAATATAGTTGATCATATATAATTTATTAAGACGATACATTTTTATACAATTAATATTCAGATACACAATAAGGACCATATTATAATCCATAGATACAAAATTACAATACACGTCTGTCATTTATTACTAATGTATCATGACTTACATTAGTAGTAACCATTGAATAAATAATCTTAAGGTTTATGTATCAAACAAATAAATTGAATGATGATACATTGCAATATGATAACACTAAATTTTTCATAGTGTACCATGCATTTGAATAAACAACTAAGTGAAAGCTTGAAGAATTGAAAATCACATAAATAAATTGACACTTAATTACCTTGGATGGATTAGACCGAAAGATTAGGAAATGATACATTGCATAAGATTAAGACGTTATAGTTGTAATGTATCAAATTAGTAATAACACTAACAAAGACTAATTTAAAAATCAAAATAAACGAGATGCATTGTAGATCTGAATCTTTTGATAGTGAAGATTGTATTACGACGGATCCAACTTTTTCTTCTTTTTTGAGCAATATTTTTCAATAGTAGACTTCAAACTCGAGTATGCATCCTCTTTTTGACTTCTTCGATCACAAATTCTTCATGATTAACAGATTGGTTCGTTGATTAGATCTATTTTCATAAAATTTTTCGTTATCAGAATTAAATATACAAGGTAACATACTAAAAAAAGGAGTCATATGTATCAAAAGATTTAGATGAAAAAATTAAATATTTTTTTTTTAAAAAAAAGACAACTTAAAAATTGGGAAGGAAAAGATTGATGAAGAAATAGTTCTACCTTATCCATAATGGCGGATTTGAGATTCACCAAAAAAATTATTTATCCAATAAATTTTGCGTGATACATTGAATCCATATTTCTAAACAATTTCTTATACTCGACGATATAAGATTGACGATTCGAGATCGTTTGTCCAATTATCTACAGTGGTGGATCTAACAAGATTCTAGATTTTGAATTCATGGAGAATTTAAAAATTATTTTTTGAATATTGTGAAGTTGTACAGATTTGGAATGGATTGATATCAATCAATTTTGCGTGATTTGTGGGAAAAGAAAATCAGTTTGTGTGATTAATGGGAAAGAAAATCAATTTTACATTAATATTTCATATTAAGCGCAACAAACAAGTTTATAATTTATCCTATGTAATGTATCAAGATGAAATTCATGTATCCAAATGACTGAAATTTTAAGAAATTTTTGTAAAATAGAAAAGAATATGGATAGAATATAGTTTAGGGTCTTACACTATGTGATTTAGGTGAGTTATAATTGTTTATACTAGTTCAGCTAGGCAAGTTGTACATACATCATCTGCTAGTTCGCTTGCTTCCTGTAAACGTTTTTTGTTATATGCTATGTACTCCTTTCTAACAAAAAAAAAACTTCAATTAAGATCACAAATTAAATGTCACATGGTGATATATTTTTCTTTTTAATTAGTTAATGTTAATAACTCACATTTCAAATATTATATTAATTTGTAAATTAAATTTATTTAGTAACAAACTACTCTATAAATAATTTGCAAGCTAATTTTTTAAAATAAATTTATTGACAAATATAAAACATAAAATCAAAAAAATAAATAAAATAATTAAAATGATTTGAGAGATATTTTTTTCTTTGCATAGACTTATCTCATGATATTATCTCATGTATTACTAATACCACTAAATAGAAGGTATTAGTAATACATCCTATAATAACATATAGGAGGTATAACTAATTCATGGATTAGTTATACATAGATCCAATTTCTTACCAAACATATAAATAAACAATACTATACATAATATATGAACTATTTATTTAATGCGGCCTACCAAACGACCCCTAAATGTATTTTAGAAATTTGCATATCTCTCATCTAGAAAAGGACTTTGGATATCCAATGAATAATAAACAGACTACTTTTTTTCTTCTGTTTTTTGCCCCCTAATGTTTTCATTATGTCAGTTAGAGTCATTTATTGTTTTATTTTTTACATTTTCCCCCTCTCAATTAATATTATTTGACTGAGCCTATAATTCGAATTTTAGCTTTGAAAAAATTAAGAATTGATTGATAAAAAGCATTTTATTCCCTTGATTGGCCTACTTAAGCCTATATGTCACGTCCGGGTGTACCCCTAGACGTAACTGGTGTCGTCCTCTTTGAGGACTAAGACTAGCCTTTTAGCTTACATCATCACATTCATAAGTGGAATTCAGCGGAAAATTTAAAACTTTTATTACTTCTACTTGAAGGTTTATATAGACCTCTACATATACATAATATATATATATATATATATATAT
>NC_028645.1:16574640-16577675 GCF_001406875.1 Solanum pennellii | reverse complement strand
TATATATATATATCGAGTATACATAGACCCTTCATATAGGAAGGTTACATATCGTTTTACTTTTATTGAACATATATGTACATAAGATAGAACATAGTCTTAAGGATTGTCTCATCTCATATCATCTAAACGATCATAGCAATTTGGGAATAAACCTATGCAAACCATGAATTCCTTATTTTAACTATATTATGGGTGACTTGATCAATGTCTCTATTGTATGGATTTCTTGTGTAGTTTGATTAGGGATATTAAATTATGTAAGAATCATGTTAATGTAGGTTGTCCTAAGTTGATGAATTCATATTGCGTTATCTTGGATCATTGTATATTGTGATTATTGGGTTGAATTGGTGATCACGACTATTGATAAAGCCTTTGTGTATTGAGTTGGTTGATTTGTCTATGGATTGGAGTTGTTAAGATTGGGATTGTGGTATGTTGACCTAACCTTCTCTATATTGTGTAGTTTAGGTTTTGAATTTTTATGATTGGTGTAAACTTATGGTGGCGATGCTATGCGATATAATTGTGAACAATGTGGTATTATCGGTATTACTTTATGAATTATGATATTGTCATGCTATACCTTTGATATCTGATCCTTGTGAAGGTCTATATGAGTAATGTGTATCTATGAAGTCAAGTATGTGTTCTTCTAATTGAATATATGTGATCATGATAGGCTATAGTGATTCCTTATATGTGTATACTTGAAGTTGAAGTGTGAATTTTCTTAGTTGACTATATGAACCTTTTGATGAGTTATGTTGATGATTCTATAGGAGTGTGTAGGGCGACTTGTAGTATGCTTAGTTGACCCTATATGTTACTTGATGGATATTATACATGTGATAAGATTATAATGAAGTGTGTCTTGTTTTGGTAGACCTATGTCCCTTACTTTATATATGAAGAATGTGAATATGATTCCTTGACTTAGTAGGCTAAATCACCTTTGTCATAATGTGTATGTAGGACTGAAATGTGACCTTGAAGATAGTTAAGAAGCTCATTTATGTGGAACCTTCTAGAAAGGAGGTTATGATATCCTTGAAGTTGAAAGCGTAATGGTATCCTTCTTGTGTGAATGATGAAATTAGGGGTTGATTGGCTGGAACGACAAAAAATCATCCTTAAAAAAGTCGTTGAGCTATCCTATTTGACCATTGTGTGGCAGCCCTAGTGGACCTCCTCTGGTGAGGTGTATTATGATGTGGTTGTGACTTCTATATGGTGTACCTATTCATATGCTCCTTTATTGAATTACTCTACGAGAACAAAGGCTAGCATCGAGAGAATATGCTTGGGGAGTGACTCTTCTTTAGATGAGACTAGACTACAAAGAAACCCTTGATATTCCTTAATCATGTGCCTACATGATATGTGTTCTAGTTCTACCGTTGACAAGTAGAACACCCTCCATCGGGGTAGGGAAGACTCCGGATTCCATGCCTATCTAGTATGGTTATGTCGGTTATTGCCTATTCTTATCATGTGGGATACATTGCTAGTGTTGAATGAGTACTATAAAGTTTAGATAGTGGAATGAGACTCTATCTAGACATTGCACGAGTAGGCTTTGAAAATGTTAGTATGTAGGTTCTCTTGGACTTCTCCAAGACCATTATATGAAAGTACTTAATTGTTGAATGTCTCTTAAATGACTTAATGAGCATAGTGACTTAAGTTAAAAGCAAGTTAATGAAAAGGTACTTATATAGAGTAGCTTTAAGGATTGCTTAAGTAGGCTTGGAGAGGGTGTATGGGCGGTCTTTTCATGTCTTACTTAGGTGAGTGTTGGAGTAATTCTAGGTAGGGAGTTAAATTGATGGAATGGGAATAATTTTATCTTAGGTAGTCTAAAGGATCACTTTGGTGTGTGTGAAGGGATTGTATGGGTGGTCACTTCATAACTCACTCAAGTAAGCCTTAGAATCACCTTTGATAAAAGGGTCTCATGTTGTGTGATTTGAAGTGATCTTGATGCTATATTGTGGAATATGACTATATGTGTTTATGTTGACTTGTAAGTGACTCTTATACTTATCTTATGAAGTTTTACTCAAAAAGAACATGTTTTATACAAATGTCATTTTAGCATGATTTTATTGCATTACACCATACTTAGTGCATTCTATTGTACTAATTCCATATATTTTGTCTATCTCTAAAGGTGTAGGTGGCATTTCAGAGGAGTCCTTTGAAGTGGAAGCTTGGATTAGTATTCATTCAAGTAAAGTTGGAGTATGTCATCAATAGATCCAAGGACATCATTATGTTTAGTTTCTTGTGTATTGTAATAGACTTAGAAATTTCTATATATTGATGTATGGGCTGCATCCGAAGATATTCCTGTGTCTAAGATAGCGACTTTGAGACTTAGCCTTTCCTTATGATTTTCTATAAAGAGATATTTTGAAGTATTGATATTTCGTATGAAAAGTTTTAATTCCGCACTACTTACATACATGTATGCGATGAATGATGTCAAAGGGCTTATACAAGACCTGAGAGAGGTCAAGTACGCCGTGCAATGTAACGACCTGTTTAGTCGTTTTGAGCAGCAGATTTTATTTCTGGAAAAACTGTGTGAGTCGACGGAACCCACGACGGACCGTCATGGGCACGACGGGCCGTCGAGGGTGTCTCGTTCCAAAAGACTTAGACTTCTGAAATTTGGGTACTGAAATTGACTCTCTGAACTTCGTGACGACATGGCAGGACGGACCGTCGCAGGTGTCTCGTTCCAGAACACTTGACTTCTGAAATTTGGGTACTGAAATCGACTCTCTGAACTTGGCGACGGACCTGCAGGACGAACCGTCGTGGGCACGACGGACCGTCACAGACCCTTTCGTGGAATTGAGTCTCTGAACTCTGTGACGGAGCAGCAGGACGGACCGTCGCAGGCACGACGGCCCGTCACAGGCTGCGTAATCCCAGGCTGGGTCGGATTTCTGTTAGTTATTTAAGGGGCGTTTTTGACTATTCCTGCTTTAATTATAAAGTTAGAGGGTTAATGTTAATAAGTC
>NC_028645.1:16440791-16573950 GCF_001406875.1 Solanum pennellii | reverse complement strand
AATAATAGATGTTGAATTTTAGAAGTTATTGAATTGGTTTTTATTAATGAGTTTAAGTCTTCCGCATTACTTTCTGTTGATATTAAATTGAAATGTTAAGGTTTAGATCGGTTGGTTCGCTCACATAGGAGGGTAAGTGTGGGTGCCAGTCGCGGCCCGGTTTTGGGTCGTGACATGCAATGATTTGAAAATACCATATATTCTAGGGTATGCTATCGGGACGTGACAGTATGTAAACTATCTTTTGTAACGACCGTTAAGCCATTTTGAGCACTAGAACAATACCTTGTCATTATTATATCAGATTTTTGAAATAACTAACAAAGGAAATATCAAACATCTATCAAAAATTTATATCTAATACTCATTACAACTTGATGAACTAATATTGTTTATCTGGGGTTGACCATCAGTCTTTCCTGTCACTCCTGTACCATAGGAAGAATACTCAAGTACACCCACAAAAAAAAATTCAGAAAAATTCACCTCGACAAAAAAATAAGATTAATATTAGGAATTGTAGTTATAAGTGGCAGAGAAATTAATTAGAAACGACGCCGTTCTCATAAGCACTAGAATTCTTAATATCAGATGAATTTAATTCGACCAATGTAAGATGAAGAAGATGAAGCTTAAAAAAAAATGAAGAACAGTAGAATGGAAAAGATGAAAAGTTGATTTGAAATCAATTGTAACTAGAGAGAGAAACCTTTTAAATTCAAATTGGGATCAAGGATGTAACTAATCAGATTATGGGAGTGAAATAAGAGAGAGATTTAAGGAACAAAAATAGAGAGGGAACGTGGGTTGTTGTGTTAGGAGTAATGTATCTGTTGACTTAAGAATTAGGGGGAAAATAAGGGATTTTAGAAGTATATTAAAATAGTAGGGATTAATAGAAATTATGAAAACTAAAGGTGTGTATATAGGTAGTTTTTCCTTATAAATATGGTTGTTGCACTTAAAAAGGAAAATAAATCAGAAAATCATATTAAAATTCCATAATGTATGGTATTCAATTCCTCTTTTATATCAATCACAGAAACTAAATCCTAAAATAACAAATCTATTCAAAATTCAAAATCCCTTTTCATCTTTGCCCCTATTTCAACAAAGAAATTTTCAAGTAGGATTCAAAATTTTTGTTGAAAATTTGACAAGATAAACGATGAATATTTTGATTTTGACTGACACACTCGAAGGAAGAAAAATAAAAAATCGTAGCTTTTGAGTTCTTCGAATTCTACATAAATCTCACTATGATTGACGATCATGTCTGAATTTCTTTGACAACTTTCTTGGTATCTTTATTTTTGTGTTGGTGGTTGCTTGCCAGTGTGATGACAGATCTCAAATATGAAGGTATTTGAAAGTTGTTATTTTATAATTATCTCGGGCAAAATTAGTTATGCTTCTTTGCCATAACTTCGAGTTTCGAGTTAAAAGATTGATATAAAAAAGTATCCAATACATATTTGTATGCTTTAATCATTGTTTTTTCATTCATGAATTTATATATTGATCGATAAGTCATGATACGTTACTGGCTACAACATGATACATTAAAGTTTCGACGTACATGTTGTGGGTTTGAAGATCTGTGAGTTGATGTGTGTTGTTAATAAAAAGTATCACGTATGTGCATTTCTTTTTTGATTTTTGAATTTGTATAAGCATATATAAATCGTGATACACTAATGATTTCAACTTGATTCAGTTCTAGTTTGATGTGTATGTAATAGATTTTCTACATGTGAGTCAGTGTGTTGTTACTATAACGTATTAGATACATATAAAATTTATTTTTTTTATGTATCAATATATAGATTTCTTTATCAATATATGAAGATATGCATCAATATATAAATTATCATGTATCTGGAGTTAGTTTTCATTAGGCTATCTGTACTTTAAAATGAGTTGATTGATATGTGATGTCTCTCTAATTTTCAAGTGTGCGCAGATGGCGGAAGTAGTGGAAAAGAAGATCACAGTTGAAGAACTTGTACTTTTTTTGGAAAGAAGATTGACAATTTTTTTTAGAATACTATTGTGTTTTCGATACATTATTTTGAAATTATAGATTTTCAATTTTTTTGTTTTTTTCATTTTTACCTTGATAGAACATTACAATTAATTATCAGGTGAAATTCTGATATAATAAATTAAAATGTTTAATATTTTGAACTTTGTGTTTATTTTTGTAACAAATTGTGTTTCATATATACTTCTGTTTAAAATAATGTATTATTAGGTATTTAATAATAATGTACGAGAGATTGTGTTTGTGGAGATGGTACCACTTAATAAGAATTAAATATATTTTTTATATAATGTATCATGTTCTTAATGAAATGGTGTATCTTATACAATAGGATTGTGAAAAAGTAGTATATAAAATTAATAAAGTGTATATTTAAATGTATCACAATGATTAAGAATTAATTTATCAATATATACATGAATGAATTAGCAAGTAACTACAATTAATTATTCAATGTATCAGCATAAATCAATACGCAACTAACTAGAACTAAGTTATCAAGTTACATAATTGAATCAACAGTCAAGTTATAAATTACATTGCATTAGTTCGGTGTTAAAATGTATTAGTAATTGACTAAAACTAATTAGAAAAAATAATATAGTGTATATATATGCATTTATGAACCTAATACTTAATTTTATTCGAATATCCATACTGTAAATAACATCTAACAATAATGAAAGTTAAAGTCAAAATAAAAGATTTTTATAGAAACACTCTAAAACATGAGTACAAATATCATAAAACAATAAAAACAAAAAATTCTAAAACTAGAGCTAGTGTATTTCAAAAACAACATTTTAAAAAAAAGTGACAAAAAACTGATAAATAATCTCTATTCAACATTAACCATATCGTCTTGAGATAGTGCTATGAATTGACTCTTAGGTCTTAGTTGATACTTAATAATAATAAATAGTAATTGATACTTAATATCAAATGATGTTGTATACAACTGACAGATATTTGCATCTGCTACAAAATGTAACATCATATATTCATAATATGACATTGACGTATCATCAGTTCAACTATTTAGACTATTATACATTATTCTGCAGTTTATACCCATAATATAATTTGAACTTTAGTCTTTTATACATTGAGCATAAATATAAATTAATGTACTAAATTCAGGTTTTATTTATAACAAACTTACATTTATTTGAATCTGATTCAAAATGATACATATAGCAAGTATGAAGTATTTTAATTGTGTATCAAATGTAGATATTGACTTTAACTTGATAAAGTGTAAATGTATCAAAAACTTATATATAACACTAATTAAACTTCACATACTCATTATTATGCATCAGGTTTAATTATAGTATATAATATAAGATTCTAAAAATTATAACCTATTCTACAATGAAAACTTTATAACTTCATACATTCATAACACCTGTTCAAAACGAGAATAAAATTAGAATTTAATGTATCTAGATAATACTTAAACTTATGATACATGACCTTATGAGAACAATACCTTGTCATTATTATATCAGATTTTTGAAATAACTAACAAAGGAAATATCAAACATCTATCAAAAATTTATATCTAATACTCATTACAACTTGATGAACTAATATTGTTTATCTGGGATTGACCATCAGTCTTTCCTGTCACTCCTGTACCATAGGAAGAATACTCAAGTACACCCACAAAAAAAAATTCAGAAAAATTCACCTCGACAAAAAAATAAGATTAATATTAGGAATGGTAGTTATAAGTGGCAGAGAAATTAATTAGAAACGACGCCGTTCTCATAAGCACTAGAATTCTTAATATCAGATGAATTTAATTCGACCAATGTAAGATGAAGAAGATGAAGCTTAAAAAAAATGAAGAACAGTAGAATGGAAAAGATGAAAAGTTGATTTGAAATCAATTGTAACTAGAGAGAGAAACCTTTTAAATTCAAATTGGGATCAAGGATGTAACTAATCAGATTATGGGAGTGAAATAAGAGAGAGATTTAAGGAACAAAAATAGAAAGGGAACGTGGGTTGTTGTGTTAGGAGTAATGTATCTGTTGACTTAAGAATTAGGGGGAAAATAAGGGATTTTAGAAGTATTTTAAAATAGTAGGGATTAATAGAAATTATGAAAACTAAAGGTGTGTATATAGATAGTTTTTCCTATTATAATTAGGGTAATAAATAATCTGTAGAAGAAAATAAAAGAGGAGAAGAGCGTAATAGCAGAAAGAGGCCTTTGAACGAAGAAAAATCACGAGTGCTTCAGTTGACTCTTTTACTTAAAATTTTCTTAGTATATTAATTGTATGTTTGTGTTGACGTGAATGACAATGAGAGAATTGAAAATAATGAATCATGTACATTGCATGATTGTGAAAGGGGTTATGTATGGTGTCGGCTTGGGAGGATAAGAATTAACAATTAAATTGGTTTTATGTTAGAATTAATGAGTACCTAAAGGGACAAATTTGAGTTGGGAAAAGGTGATAATCAATTGTCTGTAGTGATGCTAATCATTTGCTTTGAGTAATCGGTCACTGGAAATTGTATAAGGAATAAATCAATATTTTATATTTTTTGTTGTAGTTGAAGTATTGAATAAAAATGTATAGATTGATGACTACTAATCCTTGTTATTATTATTTTATTATATTGAAAAGTGGAAGAGAATTAAAGTTATAGGCATAAAAAATTTTCTAACTTGGGCAAAAATACAGATCGTTTCTCATGCCTAATCTTTGCCCCCATGGTTAGGCAATCATTGTCCAATTATTATGGCTAATGATTGGGTGGATTTATACTTGTAATTGCAACCCTTAGGATTAGGCTAGTGTGCCATGTTCTGTCTTACACACTGTTTTAGATTCAAAATTTATTAATTTCTTAGGTGTAATGGAGGAATAAGATTTATTCTCAGGCTTGAATTTTAGGAAATTTAATATAAAATTTGATGATTTTTGGGTCTATGCTAGATATATAGTAGCATGGGTTCCTAGAGACTCGTTAACTTGCAATTTTATATATTTGGTAGATTGAAAATATTTCGAGGCCTTGAGAAAAGAAAAAGCATTTGCATCCTTTAATTTATACTATTATTCTTTGTATATTAGTTACTATTTTGAGTTGGTCGATGATATCTACTTAGTACATATTGCCCCGTACTGAGCCCTACTTGTGTTTTTCTTTGTTTCCCTTTTATGGAATGCAACAAGTGTACCAGCGACTTTGGCTCGCCCTCAATTCTAGCCAGTCCCCAGCATATCAAGTTCCAGGGTGAGATATTCATTCAAGTTCGTATTGGATTCTCTCGGTCATGACATTATGTCCTATGTTTTCGGGCACATATCATTTTATTCTTTTATTTTGATGTATTTGATACTCTTAGACTTAGTATTTGGAGATTAGATGTCTTTGATGTGATGACTTTCAGGTTTTTGTAATGGCATACTGTAGACTATAACGAATTTGTATTTTTTACACTAATAAGATTTAAGCTTCCGCATTATGGTTAGTATTTAGTAAGCTGAATAATAAATATAAGTTGGGGTTGAATTCATTGGTTTGTCCACCTAAAAGTTTAAGTGTGGTACCACTCACGACTCGATTTGGGTCGTGATAAACTTGGTAGCAGAGCGTTAGGTTCGGTGATCTCATCACACAAGGACAAGTCTAGTAGAGTCTTGAGGAACGGTATGGGGACACCTTTACTTTTCTTCGAGAGGCTATAGGAATTTAGGAATACTTCATTCCTTCTTTCGTTCGTGCTACTAGTTGAATGAAATTGGTATCTAGGTGATACAAATTGGTGTATAAACTTCTTCACTCTATTTGATATATGGTTAGTAGTAGAGTATTAGAAGTTGAAATAGCAAAGCTAGAAAAAAAATGTGACCTTGGAAATGGGTATATTTGTTCGATTGACTATAGGACCTATAATGACTAGCGATCAACATAAATTTTTCTTTTTTATATTATGTTCATAAAGTTGAAACCTCCATCCTTCATGGGTATTGATTATGAAAATGCTTATGTTGTAATTGTTGATTGTTTTGAGTTGATTCATAAAACGAATTTAGTGGAGAGGTTTAGTATTGAGTTTGTGATATACTAGTTTTGAAAAGGCGCAAAATATGGTGATAGTCTCATGTTTGGTGCCGATTAGGAAAGGCACTACATATGACTTAAAGGCAGCAATTTCTAGCTTCTTTATCCAATTATGTACTCCAAACTTTGAGCAATAGGAAGAGAGATGGTTTCCTAAATATAGAGAAATGAAAGATATTTGTTGCAACCTATGAGGTCAAATTTTGTACTTTATCTAGATATCTGACAATATGCGAGATGTTTCATAAGGGATAACTTGAAAATGAACATCATTATGTTAGAAAACATAGTTATTAGAACTTTCATAGCAAGTATGGATTGCTTAGAGAATGATGAAATTAGGTTGCGCCAATTGAGGTTAGAATCTTTACTGTGATTCCATGGTTTGATTGTATATTAAAGAGGGTCATGATAAGACTACTACAATAGTACCAATGCTTACTTTGTTAGATTTATGAAGTGTGTTACTTTTGTTATCGAACTTCTCTAGGAAAGAATGAAAATTGCTGGGTAAAAAATTTTTGTATGATAATAATGACTTGTGAGTATCTAAGATTGTGATTATCTATTATTTAGTGAATAATGTTGTTGTATAGAAAGTTTTGAGAGATGTTGGGAATCGCTTGAATAGAATTCAAAGGAGTTAGAGTCATAATAAATAAATAAATAATAATTAATGTAATGTAGGGTAACCTATGGAAAGAGGTGAGAGCAAAATATTTTTCTCTAATTGTAAGGGTTAAAGAGCTATCTTCAGCGGAGTTGAGAATTAGATTCAGAGATGCGTGATGTCATCTTTTTTTTCTCTGGTTATAGTAATAGTCTCAAGTGTTCATCATATTGGTAAAAAACGATTGGAATATACTTGTGAAAAGAGTGTATAGACATTCAGCTCGAGTGTGATAATAAGTTCTCTGGTGGTTTTGAGTTTGTTAATAACTACAATTTAATTTTAGTGGAGGATATGATAAGACCAATGAAGAGACGGTCGATGATAAGTTAAGATACGTGAATTTCTAAAAATCTTCAAGGTATGAGCTACGTTGATAGATTAGGGGATTGAGTTACACAATTAGGTTTATGATTGAAGTTTTTTTTTATTGTAAGTCTACATTCATGGTGGTATGTTTTTTCAAGGTAAGAATTGGTAGGGTAAGGAATAATTGATTGCATCGGTATTGAGCATCTAGAATAACTTATGCATGTTTTGGACCATAAAGTTTATTACTTGTGATTGTTAAAGGATCTAAAAAAGGGTTTCTCTTAGAGTTTTGATTTAGAGTGTGAAGTAAAACGTCGTGGCTTGCTGGTAAAAAGGATGAGATTGGTAAGGGAAGAGAAACAAGAGTCTAATATAATGAAGGGTTGAGACTTAGAATTTTGCACCATGGGAAGAATTTAAGAAAAGTAAAGGAATAAGACCTCTCGTATAAACCTTTGGGGTGTAGTTTAAGGTTGTATTGATTTTGCTTATACATTTAGATATGATTGTGAGATGTGAACTAGTTTGGTACATGCTTACTATGAGTTTATCATCTACTTTTATAAATATTAAGTTTTGGTTTGGGTGACAAACAATGAGGTATGAAAAATTTAGAGTTTTACTTGTGGATAGATTTCTCAAATTACGATAGACGACTAAAGAATGATGTACAATGTGAGATATAATTCTACATGGTTATTAATAATTTAGAGTTGGATTTATACTACTCCATTGGTGGGAGTACATAGAATGTTATGATGTGTTACGTAGACATTTGATGGTGAATAGAGGCTATGAATTTATAGTATACAGAATAATCTGAGTGGCCAAGAATTTCCTTAACTGTGGCATGAGGTATGTGATGGTTTAGAAGAGTAGATAAAGCATGATATGTGTAAGTGGTGTGAAGTTGACTTTGAGTGTGATTTAATAGTTTTATCCCAATGAAAAGGTACTATCAAATTTGAAATTAGTGTTACTAGCCTTGTTTGAGAATCGTATTTATGATGAAATGCTTAAATAGAAAGAGAGATAGCAGTTTGAACACGTATTTGATAAGAATGCTTTGATACTAATGATGGTATAGAAGTAAGGTAGATGATCGATGTGGTTATGATATTTTGTTAGTATTAAGAGTGTTGACTTAAGTGGATGTAGGGTCTGATAAACGAAGTATGTGTCCAATTATAATAGGGACTAAATTGGTGATTGTAGGTAGCTAGAAAATTAAAGAGAAAGAGTAAGATAAACGAATATGTTTGTTTAGTCGACCTTCGATATGTACATTACTATGTGACCAACTACTTCATTTTGGACGTGGTTTTTAGTATGATTCACTTTCTAAGCCTGTGCGTGTTTTTTCTTCTATGGGTGAGTCCCTAGTAGTGGATCATTGTGTACTGGTTCTATGATTGTCCTCCTGGAAGGGTAGAATCCGTGGTTATATTTGTTCATTCCAATTATGGAAGATTTGGTGTTATTTGGGATAGTTGAAGTACACTAGTGATTCAACAGGCACAACTTTGGTTATGAGAATTTATAGGAGATCTACCATAAAAATTATAGTTGTTCAATAGACTTGAGATTTATCTCATCATCTGTATCATGTTTGGCTATATGTAATTGAATGTGAGGACCATCGGGTCTAGTTTTGTCATTCTTAAGGTTTGTCTATAATAACTATTACTCTAGCATTTCGACAATATTTTTAGAGGTTCTATATGCTTGGGTGTATCACTTGATAGTGGTTACTTGATCATTTTCATATTTGGATCAGATGAGTTCGATTTTCCTGGACTTGATTTCTAAAGATCATATTTTATATAGGTTAATCTCGAGGAAAAATTTTGTTTAGAGGATATCATCTTAACAAGGTTTATGATGGTTTGTGCATTATGCGTATGGTGGTTGATTCAGGTTCACCCCTGCTTATACAAAATATTTATTAAGGATTTTATCATGGTTATGTTAGATAATGTAACACCCCGTATCCAAAACAGACCAAAAACCAGCTTTTCAAAAAAATCTGCTGGTGCAACCGACGGTACTATCGACGGACCGTAGTCTGACACACGGTCTGTCCTGCACAACCGTCGATGGGATTAGAGACTTCCAAAAACTCATCCAGTAAAATTGGATAAGTCTTGATCGATGGATGGACCTACAGTCCGTAGGTAAGACGACGGTCCATAGTTTGTGATTGTCGATCGAGATCCCCTTCACCCACTCTCTGACAGTTAGGGGAAAAATGCAGTTGGATAAACTTCAAATGATCATAACTCTCTGTACAAAATGAATGAGGTGTCCCATGACCTACCAAGAGATATATAATTGAATTAGTTTTCCAAGCCACCAACCTTGCTAAATTCCGACATTCGAGTAAAAAGTTATGCCCGTTTTAGTAAAGGCCTGTCGAACAGGCCCAACCTACGAACAAAATGACGGGCCGTAGATGGAAAGACGGACCGTCTGTCCTGGTCGTCGTTTGGTTCGACAGCAAGTTGTCAAGGGGTCTTTTGGTCTTTTCCCACATTGTTTAAACCCTAAAATACGTCGTTTTGACCCAAAATCATCATATTTTAGTCAGTTTAAGCCTAGAAACATAACTAAAACTTATATAAGTCAAATCACTAAATCAAAACCTAGAAAATTGAAACAAAAAAGGAGAAAAAGATCAAAAATCCTAGTTCAAGAACACAACAAGTTTCCAGCAGTTCTAGCCAATAAATTTGAGTGTTTCTCCGTGAATTTCATCACCACGTATGTGGGATTTCACTAGTGGCTTCCCTTCACCCATTGGGTCCGTAGTTTTCAATCAGTTCTTGATTCTCTTATCATGATTAAACCTAGGGTTTCTAGAACCTTGATAGAACTTCATAAATTTACTAAATATATGTTCCAAATCAGATTGTAACGTTATTATTTACTGTATCGCATGAATTTCAGAACCCTAGCTTTGTATTTCTCTAGTTCTTGAATTACACATGCTAGGTCAGTTATTTCAGTTAAGCAGTTATACATGCTTCACTTTTTAGTGCATCATTATCAGATTAAATGTTGCATTCCCAATTCTCATGTTCAGTTTTTGATCTATTCAGTAATTACAGAAATTCAGACATATTCAGTTAACCACATAAATCAATGATAGTAACATAATACTGAGTTTGATTAGGGTTCAGCGTACCTAATTAGTCCCAAAACTACTAGCCAAGTAGGTTGTAAGTCCACTCTGTGGACAATAAGCTTAGTGATCACGCCAGCATGCCTTTATACCTTTTGTAGGGTATATTGGGTCCTCTCGATGGGGCGTATACATCGGACTCCACATTTAGCTCATGTGGTTTTATTATTGGTTATTAGTAGCTCCCATAGTTCATTCAGACTCTCTTGCATTGACCATTTAACAATATACTCAGTTGTCACGCCCCGAGCTAACCCCGAGACGCATACACGGAACCTTGGACCACAAGTAATCCAAGCTAACCCTGCTAGCATGATTATGAGCATACTAAAGATAATAAACTAATGCGGAATCTAAATCATAATTAAATCTAAAAAGATGTTGAATACCCATATTCTATAACTGAGATATTTGAAAACGATGAGTTCAATACAAATAAAATATTAACTCAATACAAAGCTGAATCTAACTATGTCTGAAATAAGCATATAAACTAGACTAGAAATATTAGGACAAGCCCCATCCAAATCTAGCAAAAATTGAAATTAATGACTAAAGACTGAAATGAAACTCATAACTCTTGTCCTCGGAGAATGAGGACTCACCACAAAATCTGCTGAAATGGAGATCAGAAATCAATCTATGCGTGATATGGATGCTGAGAACCTGAACTTACATCACGAGAAGATGTAGTGCACATATATAGTTATTGAAAGGTACTGAGCATGTAGGATAAAATAAAGTTGAAATAAAACATAACTGAACAAGCATAAAAGCTAGTATAATAATATGATATAACAAACTGAATGCTGAGCAAACCGAGGATGCAACAATTAATATGGTAATTATGTATTTATAATAGAGGCATGTATATCTGAAGTGTCTGAAATATATGACCTAGTATATGTAATTCAAGACTAAAGAAATACAAAGCTATTGTTCTGAAATTCATGCGATAATTTGAGTAGTTACAGGATAATCTGATTTGGAACATATATTTAATAAATTCATGAAGTTCTAGAAACCCTAGGTTTGATCATGACAAGAGAATCAAGAATCTGACTGAAAACTAGGGACCCAATGGGTGAAAGAAACCCACTAGTACCTGGTGATGAAATCCATGGGAAAATACTTAGGTTTCGGGGCTGGAAATGCTGGAGCTTTTGGAATTCTTGAACTGGGGTTCTTGAGCTTTTTCTCCTCTCTTGCTTCTAATTTTCTAAGTTTTGATTTAATGATTTGACTTAGATATGTTTTAGTTATGTTTCTAAGCTTAAACTGACTAAAATCTTATTATTTAGGTTCAAACGACGTAACTTAAGGTTTAAACGAAGTGGGAAAGGTCCAAAAAACCCTGGGAAGGATTTTGTCAGATCAAATGACGGCCAGGACTGACGGTCCATCGTCTGACCGACGCCCCATCATTGGGTCCGTCGAATGGGCCTGTTCGATAGGCCTTTACTAAAATAGGATAACTTCTTACTCAGAGTTATGACCATTTGAAGTTGACCCAACTGCATTTCCCATTATCTGTCTGCAAATTTTCCACCTACGGACCATGCTGGTCATCCGTAGCTCTTGTCAGAGAGTGGGTGAATGAGGGTCTCGCTCGACGATCACGGACTACGGACCGTCGTCTGACCTATGGACCGTAAGTTGTCCGTCGTCCAAGACTTCACTAATTTTTTTGGCTGAGTTTTTTTTAGGAGTTTTTGATCTCATCGACGGTTGTACAGGACGGACCGTGGGTAAGGCTACGGTACGTCGATGCCACCGTTGGTTGCACCGGCAAAATTTTCTTTAAAGTTAGTTTTTGGACTATTTTTGCCACGGGGTGTTACATTATCTCTACCTTGTGAACATTCGTCATCGAATGAAGACTAAAATAGCCGGAATAGCAGGAGAGAGCTACAAACCATACTACTAAACACTGAGAACTGAGTTTCTGACTTAATTGAGTTCCGATAACATGCAAATACGCTGAAAATGCAAGTACAAACTGAGGGAACATGATTCTAAGACTGAATTCACACATGAATGACTGGAAAACTTAAGAGGAACTATTATCTCAAGATGGAGTGGAATCGGAAGGAAAGAGGTGAGGATACTTGGATTTAATGGTTGCTTCTTCTTCCCAAGTAACTCCCTTTACGGACTGACTCCTCCAAAAAACCTTGACTGAAGAGACTTCTTTGTTTCTCAACCTTCGGACCTGAAGGTCAAGAATCTAAACTGGTACATCTTCATAAGAAAGACTATCTTTCACCACCACACTCTCTAATGGCACTACAGAGGCTGTATAACCCACACACTTCTTCAAGAGTGAGTGGAAGACCAGATGCGCTGCTGCTAATTCTGCTGACAACTCTAACTCATATGCCACCTTGACAACCCTTTTCAAGATCTTGTAAGGGCCTACATATCTAGTACTGAGCTTCCCTTTCTTTCCGAAACTCATCACCCCTTTTATAGATGAGACCTTTTGAAAAACTCAATCATCAACTTGGAATTCTAGTTCCCTTGTCCTTACATCTGCATAAGATTTCTGATGACTTTGGGCTGTCTTAAGTCTATCTCTAATGAGTTGGACTTTCTCCATAACATAAAGGACTGAATCTGGCCCTATCAAACCTGGTGAATTCACCTACTTCAAATAAACCAACAGGATATCTACATTTACGCCCATATAAAGCCTCATAAGGGGCCATCTGAATGATGGAATGGTAGCTATTATTGTAGGCAAACTCAATAAGAGGAAGGTGATCATACCAAATACCTATGAAATTGATCACACAAGCTCTCAACATATCCTCTAAGGTCTGAATGGTACGCTCTGCCTGCCCATCTGTCTGGGGATGAAATGTTCTACTAAGGTTAACTTGAGTACCAAGACCTTTCTGAAATGACTTCTAAAATAAAAGGTAAACTGAGGACCTCTATCTGAGATGATAGACAAAAGAACCCCACGCAACCTCACAATTTCATTACTGTAGAGATTGGCATAGTCCTCAGCCGAATTAGTCTTGACCGCCAAAAAACGATAAGACTTAGTCATCCTATCAACTATCGCCCAAATTGAGTCATGTTGTCTGCGAGTACGAGGTAATCGTGTGATGAAGTCCATATTGATCACATCCCACTTCAAAGTAGTAATATCGATCTCTTGAGGCATACCTCCTGGTTTCTGATGTTCTACCTTGACTTGCTGGCAATTGGGGCACTTACTCACAAAATCTGCTATATCTCTCTTCATGCCATTCCACCTTTAGACTTCTCGCAGATCGCGGTACATCTTAGTGTCACTTGGATGAATAGAATACCTAGAGTTATCGGCTTCTGCAAGAATATGCTGTCTCCACTCGCCCACATCAGGAACACACAATCTACCCTGGTAGAAGAGTACACAATCTCCCCCTTGGGAGAAAACGTCCACTCTCTGATTATGGACTGCACCCTTAAGTTCAAGCAAGATTGGCTCACTCTCTTCCTTTTCCTTAACCCCCACAACCGAAGACGATTTTGCCCTATTTTGAACTGTTACACCGCTGTCTGATATGCTCACAAGGCGAACTCCCAAGCGACCAAGCCTGTGAACAACCTTCACTAGCTCCTTCCTTTCATCCTCAAAATGGGCTACACTACCCATAAATAATCTACTAAGAGCATCGGCTACTACATTCGCCTTACCAGGATGATAATGTACACTCATATCATAATCCTTAAGGAACTCAAGCCATCTCCTTTGGCAAAGATTCAACTCTTTCTGGGTGAACATATACTGAAGGCTTTTATGATTGGTGAACATATCTACATGGACACCATACAAGTAGTGTCTCCATATATTAAGTTCAAACACCACTGCTGCAAGCTCGAGGTCATGAGTTGGATAGTTCTTCTCATGCGCCTTAAGCTGCCTAGAGGCATAAACTATCACCTTACCTCGCTGCATTAACACACAACCTAGGCCAACTTTGTATGAATCACAATAGATCACATATCCATCTGAACCCTCTGGTAGAGTCAAGACAGGAGCTGTAGTCAATCTAGTTTTCAATTCTGCGAAGCTTTTCTCACAATCATCTTACCCTTGGAACTTAACCATATTCTAAGTCAACCTAGTCAATAGTGAGGCTATGGATGAAAATCCTTCCACAAACTTCTATAATAACCTGCTAGACCTAAGAAACTTCTGGTATCTATAGCAAAGGTAGGTCTGGGCCATTGTTTCACCGCTTCTATCTTCTGTTAATCTACTCGGATCCCTTCGCTAGAAATAATGTGACCAAGGAAAGCAACATATTGTAACCAAAACTCAATTTTGTAAACTTAGTGAATAACTGGCGATCCTTGAGAGTCTGTAAAACAATTCTCAAATGACTCACATGTTCTTCCTCATTCCTAGAGTAAATGAGGATATCATCAATGAAGACGATAACCAACAAGTCCAAGTCTCTGTTCATCAAATCCATGAAAGTTGTAGGAGCATTGGTCAGTCCAAACGACATAACTACAAATTCATAATGACCGTACCGAGTTCTGAAGGCTATTTTCAGAATGTCACTATCTCTGACTCTAAGATGATGATAACCTGATCTGAGGTCTACCTTTGAGAAATGGCTAGCACCCTGAAGTTGGTTAATAAAGTCATCAATCTTGGGGATGGGATACTTTTCTTGATTGTGACCTTGTTCAACTGTCGTCTATAGTCAATGCACATTCTGAGGGAACCATCTTTCTTCCTTATGAACAACACAGGTGCACCCCATGGTGAAATACAAGGTCCGATGAAGCCCTTATCTAGAAGGTCTTTCAACTTATCTTTTAATTCCTTAAGCTATCCTGGAGACATTCTGTAAGGAGGAATAGAAATAATCTGGGTATCTGGAAGGATATTAATTCCAAAGTCGTTTTCCCTTTCGGGAGAGACTCGGAGAAGATCTTTTGGAAATACTTCTGGAAATTCACAGACCACTGGAACTGACTTAAGACTTAGGGTTTCAAGGCTAGAATCCTTAACCTGAACTATATGATAGAGATAACCCTTAGATATCATCTTTCTGGACTTAAGGTAAGAAATAAATTCACCTATAGGCGCTAAGCTACTACCCTTCCATTCTAAGATTGGTCGTCTAGAAACTGAAAACGAAACATTCATAGTTCTACAATCAACAGAGGCATAACATGAGTGTAACCAATCCATGCATAGAATGACATTGAATTCTACCATTTCTAACTCTACTAGATCTGCTGAGGTGACTTTCTGAGAGACTATGATCGGGCAATTTTTGTATACCCGTCTAGATATAATTGGGTCACCAACTGGAGTAGAGACTAAGAAAGGTTCTGAGAGAGTTTCTGGACTAACACTGAATTGGACTGCTATACTGAGTTACAAAAGACAAAGTCATGTTAGTTGTCTTTCCACTTAGTGAATTCAACAATATGTGTGTCACATCCTTAAGCTGGTAGGATGCCAATTTCACCTATCACTACCAGTTACTTGTATCACACCAAATATTTTCTTGACCTCATCAAAGAACTTCATGGCTCCTTACCATATTGTGACAATACAAACTTAGGAGGATTCATCCTAACAAAATCACAAACTCTAGCTACAACTAATCAACCATTTTTATTAATAGGAACTCGAACCTGCTGATTGTTCTGGTTGGTTATACTCTGATCCAAAAGCTGAATTGGCGTTCTAAAACTCTACATTAGAACTTTCTTATCTAGTACTAGAGGAACTGCATTAGCATTGAGTGCATTAGCATTGCATGCCTAAGCTCTACGAGAAGGCATGATCTGAAACGTAGAACGGCAAGTTTGATTGGAATAAGATGATACCTCACGCACGATAAGAGTAACAAAAAAGTGAAGTTTTTTTCCTAAAACACTTCATAGACTCCCTCACAGTAGATGTGGTTCACTTTACACCCACGAAAATGACTCTACTTAGTGCGGATTTTTCCGACATCCTAGAACTCTTGAACCTAGTATGATATACCAAGTTTTGTCACGCCTCGAGCTACCCCCAAGACGCAGACATGGAATCTAGGACCACAAGTTATCCCAAGCTAACCATCTTGGCATGATCATGAGCATATTAAAGATAATAAACTGATGTGGAAGCTAAATCATAATTAAAACTGAAAAGATGAAGAATACCCATATTCTATAACTGAGATATTTGAAAACAATGAGTTTAGTACAAAAGAAATATTAACTCAATACTAAGAAGAATCTAACTATGTCAGAAATAAGCCTCTAAGATGGACTAGAAATACTTGGACAAGACCCAGCTAAATCTAGCAAAAACTGAAAATAAATGACTAAAGACTGAAATGAAACTCATAACTGTTGTCCTCAGAGAATGAGGACTCACCACTGAATCTGCTGAACTGGAGATTGGAAATCGATCTATGTGTGAACTTGATGCTGAGAACCTGAACCTACATCACGAGAAGATATAGTGCACGTATGTGTCAGTACTTGAAAGGTACCGAGCATGTAGGATAGAGTACAACTGAAATAAAATATAATTGAACAAGCATAAATGAAGTATAATAATCTAATATGATAAACTTAATTCTGAGCTAACTAGATGCAATGACCAATTTATAAAATGCTAAAACTCAATAATGAATATACTGATAAATGGTCAATGCAAAGAGTCTGACTGATCTGTGGGAGCTATTAAAATCCGATAATAAAATTACATGAGGTAAATGTGTAGTTCGATGTATACGCCCCATCGAGAGGAACCAATATACCCTGCCAAAGGTATAAAGGCATGCTGGCGTAATCACTAAAATGGTTGCCCAGAGAGGGGACTTACAACCTACTTGGATAGTAGTTCTGGGACAAATTGGGTACGTTGAACCCTAGTCCAACTCGGTATTATGCTACTCCTATGAATTCTGTAAATTTACTAATTATGTCTGAGTTTCTTTAAATACTTGATAGCTCAAAACAGAACATGCAAACTGACAATGCAATATTTAATCTGGTAATTATGCATTTATAACTGAGGCATGTATATCTGAAGTTTTTGAACTGACCTAGCTTATGTAATTCAAGAACTAAAGAAATACAAAGCTAGGGTTCTGAAATTCATGCGATAATCTGATTTGGAACATATATTTAATAAATTCATGAAGTTCTATGGCATCAGCGAATAAATGTTAAAACTTCATTCTTATGAAACAATGATGAATTGATATACTTTTGCTTTTGCTTACTTAGTTCACTTTGAACTTACATCTCTTCTTCTTTCTTTCTTACATTCTTAATGAAATCTTTAGCATTAAGATCATGTGAACTAACATGATATCCAGTGTCTTCCCTACACCGAAAAGAGGTGGTTCACCGGTTAAAGTGAACCTAGGTCATGTGAGTTAACATGAAATCCAGTGTCTACCCCACACTGAAAAGGAGTGGTTCACCGCCTAAAGTAAAACCAAGTACAGTGTCTTCCCCACACCGAAAAGAGGTGGTTCACGGCTAAAGTGAAACTGAATACTTTCTTGAGCATTTAACTGGCATAGATTATGTGTGCTAAACATAAAATCCAGTGTCTTCCCCCACACTGAAAAGAGGCAATTCACCTGCCAAAGTGAAATAGAATACTACCTAGCTCTCCTAGGTGGAATCCACTGGCTAGTTCATACGCTGGCAACATAGTTCAATGACTAGGAGATTTTGGAGACCCTTATCCACCTTGGTGGTAGTCTAATCTCATGAGACTTACATGTGCTTGCACAAGCTCATTGCTAGTCTATCGGTGCTTTGCTTAATATCTTATACTTTATAACTTTTAGAGTTGACACATTTATTATGGAAGCTTGCTTCTAGTGTGAGGTATACATAGATCAATGGATGACTTATCATCCCTTTCTTTACTTGACGAATGTGAACTTAATCTTTCATTATCATTATTGTGTGAATGAGACATGTCTCCCGATTACTAACACCCTCTTATGTGAGTATCTTTAACATATATATTTATGTGGAAGTGAGACTTGTCTCACTTCCTTTAACACCCCATTCTATATCAATTTCATAACTCATAAGCTTTTAGTTATTTCATTACTCACCTTATCTTGTTCAATGTTCTTTGGTAGACTTGTACCATTCTTTATTAAAGTTATGGAGATTCTTTATTGTGCTACTATTTTCACAAGTTCATTTAGATAGGGTATGTTGGGACTTGTACCAATCATTGGCATACCCTTGGTTATGAGTTTCATTGGGTTACATTGGTCATGCTTAATTTGGTATAACTTAGTCATTATCCAATTCTATATTAAATTTTTGAAATACCACTGTAAGACAATTTGTTGGCATAAACCAAACTTTCGCTAAACACTAGTCATGAGAATATCATTAGCCAATTCACTTAACTTCATGTTTATATTATAGTAATCTTATCATTTTAAGCAAGTCAACTTCTAACATTAAACTAAACATCATAAATGACTCATAATAAATTTCATCTTCTCGAACATTATCGGGCATTACAACATTCTTTATCTCATGTAAATAATACTCTAATCATACAGATCTAACCTACAGGTCTCATTATACATTATCAAACCAAGAAACCTACACATGATGATCAATTATCACACATACCAAAAACATTCTTGAGATTTGCATTATTTATACTATTTTAATTGGAAATAGGAAGAAGTAGGGAGATGAACATTCGTTTCATTGAGACAACCCTATTTTCATTTTCTTGAATTCAAAACATTTGAAAAGCCTCTTGGAGAAAGAAATCCAAGAGAGAAAACCCACACCTTAATGTAGAATTGAATCTACGAAGATCACCTTGAACTTTGCACGAAAATCTTGAAGAATAGCCTTCAATTCGCCTATAAGAACTCAGAGTATTTTCTGCTTTTCATGATTTTTGCTCACTGTTTTTAGTCGTGATTTTCTAGTGGTTGAACGTGAGTCTATGTCTTAGGAACTGATATTGAGTAATTCAACTTAGCTAATTAAGTTAATTACATAAATCAATTAGCTAATTATCAAAACTCCCCCCTAAATTGAATAAAAATAAGAAAGCATCTGACTTAGACAAATCTTAAAATTAGCTAAGGGTTCGGCCTTGATTTTGAATTTAAGTTAATTAATTAAGTTTCTAATTTAATTAATTAAGTGACCTAGGGGTAATTGCTAAAATAGCCCTAAGTCACTAGGACCATAACCAACCCCTTCGGACCATCCTAAGTTAAGTACTAGGATGTTTCTTTAGTTAGTTACTAGGATAGTGTCACCCGGTTAGCTCTTAGGTTGTCGGGTGCACTAGTTAGTTTATTTTTGTTTGTCCTAGGTTAGTTAGATAATTAGGTAAGTTAGATCCTAGTACTAGTAAGAAACCTAGGCCCCATGTGTCTTTACCTGCACGTGCGCCTGCCCCCTAACCGCCCTAAGCGAATTCGGTTTGGGCTTGTCCCATGGCCGGTTAGCACATGTGTTGCATATGTGCTTGAACATGTGGATCTGCTCATTTCTTGTTGTCCCAAGGATCCTCACTATATCCTTGGACACTGCTTACTCTACATGATCATTTTAAATGATCATGTGCTATGGTACCTAGGCTTGACACTTGGATGCCTCGTACCTAATATGTGAGTTGAGGAATTAAGCATTTTAGTTTAGGGTCTTCATTGAAGGTACAATTCCTAAACAAGATTGAATTGGAGAATTTGAACATCAAGGTATATCATAATACATAGAAATTGGCTAACACCCTTAAGCTAATATTCTCTAATATGCCCAATATTACTTAACATTGGGCATTCGGATGCCTATATGCCCCAATACCTATTCTTAAAACTTAACAGAGTCTTCACTAGACGAGTACATTTTCTGGAATGCTACATTATCCCCCCCTTAGTAATATTTGTTTCCAAATGACACGATACATCATTTTAAAACAAAGAGGGTATTTTCAAAAAACACATATCATACTTGAAACTTTACTCTTTATGAATATCTGATTCACAACTTACTCTGGATGATGCACATCACTCAGAGCTTATCTGAAGCTTCATGTATGAGAGTGAGAAACTTCCTTCTCAATATTAATTTAACTCAATGCACATCTCAAGTCATGCAACACATAAATCATGTCAACGCTATACAAAAATAGCAACATGAATGAAAGCATGAACTCATATCGACTCATATAGTGCAAGTATAAAACACACAATTATGGACTTAAAACACCAAAACCGACTAATGGACTAAAATTTAGAGTTTCATAAACAAAATCAGACTTAGGAAGATTATATCTAACCTAAAGAACTGAACAAGTTAGGGTAACGGGATCTCATATCGGCCTCGGCTTCCGATATTCCTCCCTCTGCAAGGTGGTTCCTCCATAACACTTTTACGGTGGCAACCTCCTTGTTACTTAGCCGGTTCACTTGGCGATCTAAAATTTCAACTAGAACCTCTTCGTAAGAAACGTTGTCATTGACTCCTAACACCTCAACAGGCAGATTGGATGCTGGATTGCCTATACACTTTTTAAGCATCGAAACATGAAACATTGTATGAACAGAAGCCAAGTCATTTTGTGATTTCAGTTCATAGGAAACATTCCCTACTCGCGGTAGGATCTCATAAGAACCTCTATACCTCGGACACAACTTCCCTTTCTTACCAAACTTCATCACCCCTTTCATGGGTGATATCTTCATATAAACTTGATCACCTACCTCAAATTAAAAAGACCTCTTCCTGTTGTTAGCATAGGTTTTTTGACGATTGTAAGCAGGAGCTAATCTATCCCTGATCATTCTCACCTTTTCCACAGCCTCATGTATGATCTTAGGTCCAAGGATGGAAGACTCTCCTACCTCAAACAACCCAACTAGAGACCTACATCTCCTGCCATATAGTGCTTTAAAAGGTGTCGTCCCAATACTAGAATGGTAGCTATTATTATAAGAGAACTCAATTAGTGACAAGTGATCATCCCAACTCCCCTTGAAGTCAATAACACATTCTCTCAGCATGTCTTCAAGGGTCTGAATGGTACGCTCTACTTGTCCATCCGTCTGGGGATGAAACACATTACGAAGCTTCACTTCTGTACCCAAGCTCTTCTGGAAATATCTCCAAAAGTGACAAGTGAATGGGATCCCCTACCCGAAAAGATAGATAAATGAAACCCATGCCACCTCACTATCTCATCAATATAAATCTTGGCATAATCTTCCACCCTGTAAGTAGACTTCAAATGTATGAAGTGAGCAGACTTCGTCATTTTGTCAACAATGACCCAAATAGAATCATGCAATCTCTTGGTCCTTGGCAAACCAACCATAAAATCCATATTAATAGAATCCCACTTCCATGTTGGAATCTCAATCGACGGGGTAAGACCTTTAGGCTTAAGGTGTTCGGCCTTAACCTGTTGGCAATTGGGGTACTCGTCCACAAACATAGAAATATATCGCTTCATACCTTCCAACCAATACACCTCCTTGATATCATGATATATCTTGGTGGAACATGGATGAATGGAATACCTGGATCCATGAGCCTCTACAATAATATTAGACCTCAGATCATAAATATTGGGCACACCTAATCTGCTCTTGTATCTAAGCACACGATTCCCACTAGGTTGAATGATTTTTTAGCTAAACATTGAGTCTTTCCACTACATCAGTACTGGGTCGAGATGCTGCTTATTTTTGACATCTAAAACATATGAGGATTCAGAACTGGAATGAGATGAAACACCCCCACTTGATGTATCTATCAGCCGCACATCTAACCTAGCCAATTGGTGTACCTCTTTAACCAGCTCCTTCTTCTCATCATCAATATGAGACACACTGCCCATGCTGAATCAGCTCAAAGCATCAACCACTATATTGGCCTTACCCGGGTGATAGTGGACACTCATATCATAATTCTTGAGCAGCTCTACCATCTCCTCAGACGAAGATTCAATTCTCTGTGTGTAAAAACATACTGAAGACTTTTATGGTCAGTAAATACATCAACATGTACACCATATAAGTAATGTCTCCAAAGTATTAACGCAAATACCACAACAGCTAACTCAAAATCATGGGTAGGGTAATTCCTCTCATGGATTTTCAAGTGTCTTGATGCATATGCAATCACCTTGACACCCTGCATAAGAACACATCCCAAACCTACTCGGCAAGCATCACAGTACACTCCTCGGCAATGTGAGAACTTGGGCTGAAGTGAGTCGGTCTTTGAGCTCTTGAAAGCTCTTTTCACAAGTTTTAGACCACTCAAACTTCGTCTTCTTCTTTGTTAAAGTTTTCAATGGTGAAGCAATAGTCTAAAAGCTCTCAACAAACCTACGATAGTATTTAGCTAAACCCAAGATACTCCGGATGTAAGTAGGAGTAAAGGGTCTCAGCTAGTTCTTTACTGCATCAATGTTTTTCGTATCAACCTTACACCCTCGTCCGTCACAACATGACCAAGGGAGGTCACTGATCTCAGCCAAAACTCACATTTTCTGAATTTTGCATACAGTTGCTGTTCCGTTAGTACTTGTAATGTCATTCTCAAATGTTGTTCATGCTCTTATCTGGTCTTAGAGTATATGAGGATGTCATCTATATATACTATGACAAAAGAATCAAGGTATTCACAGAAAACCCTATTCATAAGGTCCATAAACGCGGCTGGTGCGTTAGTGAGACCAAATGACATGACAAGAAACTCGTAATGACCATACCTAGTATGGAAGGCATTCTTAGGAATTTCCTCTTGTCTTACTCTATGATGGTGATACCCTGACCGGAGATCTATTTTGAAAAAGAAACTTGACCTTGGAGCTGATCAAATAGATCATCGATTCTGGGAAGAGGGTATTTGTTCTTTATAGTGACTTTGTTGAGTTGCCGATAATCGATGCACATCCTAGGGTTCCATCCTTTTTTCTTAACGAACAACACTGGAGCACCCCATAGGGATATGCTCGGCTGGATAAAGCTCTTATCAAGTAGATCTTTTAACTGCAACTTCAATTCTTTGAGTTCTGTTGGAGCCATTCTATAGGGAGGAATAGAAATTGGTTTGGTGTTGGGATCTAAGTCAACATCAAAATCAATTTCACGTTCAGGAGGAATTCCTAGTGAATCCTTCGGATAGACATCTTGAAAGTCATTCACTATGGACACAGAGTCTATGGAATGAACCTCATGATCTAAGTCATTGACTCTTACATAATATCTTATTGTCTTTAAGATTGGAAATTATTTGGCTTGTTGGATTTGAACCACGCCCTTTCCGTTCCAGCTCTAACTCATTAGGAAACTGAAACCTTGCTACCCTGTGTCGACAGTCTATTGTAGCATAACATTTATGGAGACAATCGATATCTAAAATTATATCAAAGTCAAGCATAGTTAATTCTATTAGGTCATCATAGGTGACTTTATCAAGAATAGTTATTGGACAATCTCTATATACTCTTTCATCTCTAATGTTGTCTCCTATGGGAGTACTAACTAGAAAAGTCTCATGCAAGATTTTAGGAAGCAAGTGAAATTTGCTAGCTACTAAAGGAGTAACAAAATACAAGGTGGACCTTGATCTAACAATACATACACAGGAAGAGAGAAGACATAAACCATACCACTGACCGCATCGGCTGACTTCTCCTTCTCCTCTGTACCTTTCAAAGCATAGAACATGCTCCTCTTGGGAGGCTCGACTGCAGTAGTAGAATTAGGCCGAGGATGAGTATCTGCCTTGGCCTGATTCCTCGCATGTAGGCAGTCCCTGATCATATGCCCACTCTTGCCACAACCATAGCAGGCATTAGAACCTACCAGAAACTCACCTCCATACAAACGACCGCACTTACCACACGACTTACTGTCACGCTGGGCATTTCTATCATTGCCCTTCTTAGGGCCAGACTTTCCCCCTTTTGCATTATTGTTCCTGGAAGGAGTAGGATATTTAGTGTTGGTGCCCCTTCTTAAACTTGTGCCTGTTCTTGACTCCAAATGAACTTCTACCAGTGCTAGAACTAGCTTGATCCGAGGGCCTGGGCTTCTTGCCTTCTCGACCTCTCTTCCCTCGACGACTCTCCTCCACCTATTGTGCATGTCCCATCAACCTACCAAGTTCCATCTTATCATATAACATGGATGCCCAACAACCTTCCTCCAGATTCTCCGATACACCAATCACAAACCTACTCATCTCATCCCTGCTATTAGACACTAGCGAAGAAGCATATTTGGAAAGTTTAACAAACTTTAAGGAGTATTCCTTGACTTACATACCTCCCTGGCGTATATTGATAAACTCCTCAACTTTAGCCTCTATATATTCTCTGGGAAAGAACCTCTCCAGGAATGCAGTCTTGAGAAAGTCCCAAGTGATGGAGACTTCTCCTGGTGCTCGTCCATCTCCCCACATCTTGTACCATACCTGAGACACATCCTTTAGCTGGTATGAAGCAAAATTAACCTTCTCCTCTTCATTAATACCCATAGCACAGAGAATCTTGTGAACCTCGTCCATAAACTTCTGGGGATCCTTATTGGTTCAGGACCCGAAGTAGACTAGAGAATTCATTCTGGTGAAATCTCTCAGTCTGCTAGCCAATGGTTCTAGCATGTGGATTCTCCCTGGGATCACCCTCTCTAGTCGCCTGGGCTGTTATAGCATGTGCCTGAGTAGTGATTGCTTGGGCCATGTGAAGCAGTGCTTCTCTCACTTCTCCATCTGTCAACACAACTAGGTTGACAGGCACTTGCACTCTAGCAACTTAGGCTTGAGGAGGAGCTTGGTTTCCCCCCAGCAGCTGCTTCTCCAAATCTCCTGCTTGCGTTTCTTCTTGTGTTCATCTTTCTACACGCACACAAGAGGAAGTTAGATGCCAGAATGACACAAAATTTCAAAACACTACACAGCACGATAAAGAGTAAAAGAAGGAAATATTCTTAACATCACTAAGTCTCTAAGTCATGGGTATGGTGCACTTCACAACCATAAGATATAAACTACGCAATGTGGTTGTTTTGAGCCTTAGTTCCTAAGTAATTTAACCTCGTGCTCTACTACAAAGTTTGTCACACCCGGAATCTAGACCCTAGAAGAGACTGGCATCGTTAACCTCTCATAGGTCGCAGACAAGCCTCTTATTCGCTTTCATCACTATCATACAGTTTAATTTGCGGAAAATTTAAAACTTTTTAAAAATTAATAAAGTATACTTAGACTTCATATAATTACTGCATAAGAGTGATATGCTACGTCTCAAACTAATCAACCATCTATAATAGATTAAACAATGGAAATGAAGAATTCATAATATAATAAACGTTTGCCAAACGGCCTTCATACAAAGCTTTGAACAATTGTTTAAAAGGAAACGCTAGGAACAACATCCACTAGCTATGTCTAATGTAGTAAAGATAGAAAGCAAACGTAGCATCCTTGAACTCAGGAGGACCTACCAAAGGTCTAGAGTTACTAGTCCGAATAGCTTCAACTAACCTTCAATCCTCTTCAAGAACCTGCACCTATAAAAATAGTAATGGTATAGGGTTTAGTACACACTTATACTATGTATGGGTGTATGCACATAAACACATAAGAACTATGTATGATCAAGGAAAACTCTTTCTATAGCAACATGCCGTTTAGGAAAAGTGAAAAGTCACTAGACTTTTCTAATTCGTTATTTGTGATTTATGCTATAATATGACATGTTTTCATGCATTTAAAGCACACAAATCATTTTCTATATGAACATAATTTTAGAACAACTCAAACGAAAATTTATAATTTTGCTACCTCTTAGCCGAGAGCTCTCTTTCCAAAATTTAGTTTATTTTTTTCAGTCTTTTCCTCCTTTTGTTTTGTAGTTCAATGACCTCCTATATTCCTATGTTTTAATTACAAGATAAATGATTCATTATTGTCCCATACTTACAATGAATCAACTAAGTAATCCAAGAGATTAAGGAAATGATTTGACTAACAATTGGGCATGAAGTCTTTATAAGCCAATCTTTATTGGCTATGCCCATTACTCGTTCATTTTCATAATATAAGAAGTGATTATAAGCCAATCTTTATTGTCTATGCCCATTAATCGTTCATTTGCATTATATAAGAACTCATTATAAGCCAATCTTTATTGGCTATTCCCATTACTCGTTCATTGAATAATATAAGAAGTCATTATAAGCCAATCTTTTTCTTTGTTGGCATAAACCAATAATTGTTAATCCTTCATTCTTATCAAACACTGATGAATTGACATTCTTATGCTTTTGCTTAGTTAGTTCCCTTTGAACTTACATCTCTTCTTCTTTCTTTTTTACTTTCTTAAAGAATTCTTTAGCATTAAGATCATGTAAGCATACATGAAATCCAGTGTCTTCCCCACCCCGAAAAGAGATTGTTCACCAATTAAAGTGAACCTTGATCATGTGATTTAACAGAAAATCAGGTGTCTACCCCACGCTGAAACAGGGTGGTTCATCGGATAAAGTGAAACCAAGTCCAGTGTCTTCCCCAGACTGAAAAGAGGTGGTTCACGGCTAATGTGAAACCGAACACTTTCTTGAGAATTTAACTGACATAGATCATGTGAGCTAAACATGAAATCCCATGTCTTTCCCACAATTAAAAGAGATACTACCTAGCTCTCTTAGGTGGAATCCACTGGCTAGTTCCTATGCTGGTAACATAGTTCCAAGACTAGGAGATTTTGGAGACCCTTATACACCTTGGTGGTAGTCTCATATCATGAGGCTTACATGTGCTTGCAGAAGCTCATTGCTAGTCTATCGGTGCTTTGCTCAATTTCTTATACTTTATAACTTTTAGAGTTGACTCATTCATTATAGGAGATTGCTTCTAGTATGAGGTATATTTATCTCAATAGATGACTTGTCATCCCTTTCTTTACTTGATGAATGTGAACTTAATCTTACATTATCATTATGGTGTGAATGAGACTTGTCTCACGATTTCTAACATCCTCTTATGTGAGTAGCTTTAACATAATTTTTTAGGTGCAAGTGAGACTTGTCTCACTTCCTTTATTACCCCATTATATATCAATATCATAACTCATAATCTTTTGGTTATGTCATTACTCACCTTATCTTGTTCAATGTTATTTGGTAGTCTTGTATCTTTCTTTATGAAAGTTATGGAGAGTCTTTATTGTGCTACTATGTTCACAAGTTCATTTAGATAGGGTATGTTGGAACTTGTCCCAATCATTGGCATACCCTTGGTTATGAGTTTCATTGGGTTACATTGGTCATGCTTAATTTGGTATAACTTAGCCATTAGCCAATTCTATATCATATTTTGGAAATACCATTGTAAGCCAATTTATAGGCATAAACCAAACATTCACTAAACACTGGTCATGAGAATATCATTAGCCAATTCAGTAAACTTAATGTATATACTATAGTAATCTAATCATTTTAAGCAAGTCAACTTTTAACAGTGAACTAAACTTCATAAACGACTCATAACAAATTTCATTTTCTCGAACACAATTAGGCATTACAACATTCTTTAACTCATGTAAATAATAATCTAATCATTCAGATCTAATCTATAGGTCTTATTCGACATTATCAAACAAAGAAACCTACACATAATGATCAGTTTAGCACCACATACCGACAACATGCTCGACAATTGCGTTATTCATATTATGAAAATTGGAAATAGGGAGAACTAGGGAGATGAACATTCGTTTCGTTTGGAACAACCCTAGTTTCATTTTCTTGAATTCAAAACATTTAAAGCCTCTTAGAGAAAGGAATCCAAGAGAGAAAACCCATACCTTACTGTAGAATTGAATCTACGAAGATAACCTTGAAATTTGCACAAAAAATCTTGAAGAATAGCCTTGAAATCGCCTAAGAAAACTTTGGGTATTGTGTTCTTTGACTCATGGCAAAGCCATGAGTTGAGGGTGGTTATTATGAGGAATTCTCTGGAAAGTGGGGTTGAAAGAACAAAGAGAGAGAGAGAACAAAAGTAAAGTGACTCAAGAATCAGTTAAAAGAAAAGTGAAAAAAAATTTATAAAAAAAATATAGAATACAAGAAATACAAGCAAGAAAAGAAGAGAGTCACTTACGCAAATGAAGAAAGAAGGGAAAATAGCAAGGTGAAAGAATATGAGAAACTTGGGAAAATAAAATAATAAAAAGTGGTATGTTTAGCCGATATGTCAAGGAGGGCCAAAAAAAAGTCACTAAAGTATACCTAAATATACCCTACCTGACCCTGAGCCTATGTTACAAGCTAAGAAAGTCCTATCGTAACCCTAAGAGTTGTATAGCGAACTTAAAGAAGTTAAAATCAGGGCAAGCTTATGGCAATATGTATGAATGAGTGTGAATTTGTTTTGAGAGTGAGTGTTGAAAAGTAATCCTTATACTAAAACTGAAATCATTGTGTGAAAAATGAGGATATTGTTTTGTACTGAGGACACTAGTTTCAATACCGAAAATATTAGCACCTCGGTGAGAAATTGAAGAGGATAGGTTTTGGTGCATGGTGAGTCTGTGTCATGGTCTGATTCCACATAATTCAAGCCTAATAGTGATAGCATGCATAAATATGATGAGACTGATCGGGATTGATAGCCAAATGATTGCGAAAGATAAAACATGAATACTATTGTACAAAGATTTTGTATTGAGTCATAGTGCATCGCTTGATGACAAACAACGAATTTAAGTTTAGGGTGTTGATATACCGTGGTTTCACAGTATTTTTAATACTTTTTCCTTAAGTTTAGTGTGTCCAAAAGCCTTTTTGTACTAATTTTTATGTAAATTTCTCTTTATTTGCAGGAAATCTGTCTAAAAGATGAAGGCGGAGGTTTTTGAGCAAGAAATGCATAGTAGTACCACCTAAAGAACTTGTGACGGTCCGCCGTGCCTTTGACAGTCTGTAGGTGGCGTCGTAGTGCAGCTGCTGAAGGAAGATGGGGAAGTCTGACCAAGTGTGGGGTTACGGAGTGCATGACGGACCATCGTAGCCATGAAGGTCCGTCCTGCTGGTTCATCATGAAGATCAGAGAAGTAGTCCCAATACCCAATTTTCAAGAGTTCAAGTGTTATGAAATGGAGACCCCCGACGGACCGTTGTGCATGTGATGATCCGTCATACCTTCCGTCGAGGGTAGTAAAGAGAGCAGCAGAAGAAATTGCAAAAGTATGGGATGACGGAGTCCATGACGACCCGTCGCGAGGTCCGTCGACCCAGCCGCGTTTTGACAGATTTCCAGCAAATAGAGTCCTTATTTAATTAGGTTTTTATTTTTTTAAAAATAGTTAGAAAAACCTCGTTTTTGGGGTTAGACTCTTGATTATTTTTAGACTCTTTGTTAGACTCTTGATTATTTTTAGACTCTTTGGTAGTTAGATTTTCATATTGTTAGACTCTTGGTTATTTGAGCTTCTTTTGTGGATTAGACTTTGTGATTATTATTACACTTTTGGAGAATCTTTAGTCTTCAATTAGTTACAGTAATTGATTGTTGGTGATTTTGTTGATTAATCAAGTGAACTTCTGGATTATATTCTTTCTCATTGAAGTGCATGAATTCTTATATTACATATTTGAATATTGTGATTATGGCTATGGGTAACTAACTCCATAACTAGGGTTGTGGGAACCATAGGTGAATAATGAGGTAAAACTTAACTAAAATAACAATTCTAGAAAAGTGTCTTGCATGTATTGATAATTCTTTCGTTTAGAAGTCTTTTTAACGGATGGCCAACGTTAGAACTCGCCTTAATGCTACTTTCCGGACCAAGGAGGTAGAAAAGAATTATCAACATAGATTTAGTGTATACGATCTAATAGGCTAGTATTGATTGGTACGAGGTAATAACTTAGTCAAATATTGAATACGATGCTCAATAAGAGGTAAAGGTAATGGTTAGTATAGCAACACACGTAGCCGGACCAAGGTGTGGAGTGAAACTTTTTAGATGCCGAACCAAGGATTTAGAAATATATAACTTATCACTTTGCATGCAAGAGACTAAGAAAGAATTGTTATAGTAAGAATTATCAAGTTAGAAACCTGTGGGGAACACGTAAACCCTAGTTACTTTTATTAATTGATTACACTCCAACATTTGAAGCTGTTAGTTGTCTCCTTTAATTTAGATAGTTATTTTCATTCATTTTAAAAGTAAAACCCCCCCTTTTATTGTCTTTGCTTTCCAAATAAATAATTGACTAAATAGTAGTAATAATATGTTGAAGTTAAGTCTGAACTATTTTCCTCGTGGGAACGATCCCAACTTCATTAGTTGGATTCTTTACTTGATACGGCCGCTTTAGTTCTTATTTGAGAAGTAAGTTTGAGTGTATCAGTTGCCACCATAGGATACTAGCTAATGGATCCACCTAGTTCGTGAACTATGTTTTGGTGTGGAGTTTTATGACACCGGATTCCACATTTAGCTCACATGGTCTATGTCGGTTATGGCATATGTTCCCTCGTGTAAACTGATATAAAAGTAAATGAACATTGACTAGGGTGACTTGAAGAGTCTACTTAGTATAGGTATGGGTATGGGACTCTACCTAGACATTGCACAAGTTGACTCTAAGGGAAGCCCTAAGAGATTGTTCTTATGTAATATGATAACATGAAAGGTATGATGATTATGATACATGTTGTTACTCTTATATTATATTGGCTATGTAGATGAACATACTGTATTTCTATATGAGATGATGACTACTATGTTACAAGTTATATGAGTCAAAACTTTACTGAAGGTCTCCTATTTAAGTATGCATTACCTTCAATACTTTCATTAAACTGTTCATAGAGACTTGTCTTTTTATTAACTTTACACTCTAATAGGTGAGTACGTCTTGGTAACATTTACTTAGGCTCATTTGAGATTCCTCCCACCTTTATCTTTAGCCTCTTATCATGTTGTCACCGCATTCTTTAACTTCAACACATTAACTCTTCATAATTACTCACCACTTTCCGTAAATGTTCATTTCATCGTATGCCAACGCACTTGTCCCTTTAATGTGTTTCACACTCGTACTTAACCCCTCTAGGGTTTCATTATCTCATCACATAACATCTTAGGTTCACTTACTTTAAAGCTTATGCTAGACTTATGAGTCCACACATACAAGCCATGGGGCTTCATTCATAGTTTGTCTAAGTGATTCATAGTTACCAAAGATTATGTGGTACAAGACTTATGCATCTTATAGATATGCCAAGATATTGATTTCGATCATTGGAGGCAGAATTCATTAAATATTTGTTCACTTATGACTTATGCATCAATATAGAATTTGGCAAGGGAACCCGATATCGAATCCCTTGAGCAACACTTAATCTTATATTAAACATGATCAATGCATTTTTAGATTTAGGGGACCCTAGTTCGATCATTATTACTCCCATAATATTTCCTTTCTTTTCCTCTTCTCTTTTTCATTTAAGGCAAGGAGGTTGTGGGATCCATCCCCCACAAGCTCATTCTATTTCTCTTAATTTATCTCTTACCTTTCTCACCTATTCAAGGGGTTGGCTTCAATCCCCACTCTTCACATTTATTTTTCTTCTAACTATCTCATCCATTCAAGAGGTCTTGGGTTCAATCCCCACTCTCCATATTTATTTTTCTCCTTTATTTTTCTCCTAACTCTCTAATCTATTCAAGAGGTTGTGCGTTCAATCCCTACTCTCCGCATTTATTTTTTTACATTCATTTTTCTCATGAAATATTTCTGTAGTTTACATTTTGTGAGGTCATGGGTTCAATCCCCAATGATCCCACATTTTTAAAAAATTTTTAGAACAAAGTTTATCTTTCATATTCTTGGCTGAGACCACCAATTTCTAGCAATCAGGAAATTTGGTCTCTTGCAATCCATTTTTCTCTCATCCTTATATTTATTTTTGTTGTATTTTGAGTGACACTTAGTCAGCCACATTAACCTTATTTGAACATCACGTTTTAAAAATTTTTATACACGTGAAACACAACATTTTAACATACAAGTTTCAGGAAGCAAACATAGTAAATTTACAGCACACACAGGCTCAAAACATTTCACTTAATACACTTTTCCGAGATATATTTTTCAGACCTTACATGATTTATGGATACACATTCAACACATAATCACAACCAGACCTAAAATTATCTACATAAAGACATACCAACGCATGCTTTGAATCTTTCAAAGGATCTTATGACAGGGGCATGCAACGGGGACAACCTTAGTTTTTCAATCGCGATTAAACTGAACTTTAAGGGTCTTTTTGAAAAGGGACCAAGAGCGAAGAAAAGCCATACATGAAGTTGTTCAAAATATGATTCAATCGTGCTACCTATTTCCCACCAATCCAAAGTTTCACCACTGGAACAACAAGCAAAATCCATCGAGAAATTAATTTTTACATTTCGTTTTTAAGATTGTTTTGCTTTTGAGTTTTTAGCTTTCAAGTTCTTGATGAACTTAGAATTCATGTTTGTTCTTATTTCTTTTGGTTGAGGCAGATTGTGAATCAGAGAAAAGAGAGTGAGAAACGTGTGGGAGAGTTGTCTTAGGATTAGGAGATAAGGGAGAGACTTAGTCTAATTGGGATTAATTAATAATTAATAAATAAAAATCTCACTTTTCCTCTTTCATGAATCAGAAATTAAATATTGATTAATTAAATTAATTCACCAAATAAAATAAATTATATTAAATCATTGCTCCCACCTAGGTTCAAACCCGGTTGGAGCAAAATTTCACTCAAAGGGGAAATTTCGGCCCTTACTACCCCAATTTCCCCTCTGCCATATTAATTAATTATTTAATTAAATATTTAGGGTAATTAAAATACTACCCTAAGCCTGGAAAATACCATTTTACCCCTAGACCCTCCAAAATTAAGATTACCCCTTTTTAAGTCCGGTTAAGACTCATCCTAGTAAATCTTCATATTTAGGTGCCCTACATGGCTAGACCCAACCTTTCCTAGCTCAAATAACTCACAATGTTAGTTGGCTTAGATGTTGCAGAGGTTCAGAGGTCTGGTTCTGCGCGCATCAATCAGTGTGAACCCGGTTTGATTTGGGTATTCTAGATACGTTAGACATTACTTAGCATAGTCATTTTTAGGGTTGTTATATCTTTGACCTGTTTCTATCTGGATCATCTGTATTTGCAAAGTAAGGTTTCAAGAAACTCACATGGAAAGTGGGATGAATCTTTAACCTTCCTGGCAGGTTCAACCTATAAGCAACTTCGCCAACTCGTTTCACAATTTCAAATGGACCATCATACATAGGAGTCAAACCTCGATGTCTAGTCTTACTTGAAATCTGTTTTCAAATTTGTGGAGTAAGTTTCAACAACACTTTGTCATCCACATTAATCTCATCTGAGGGACGATGTTGATCAACATACTCTTTCATGTGCCGCTGAGCCTTGCGCAACCTATTTTGTGCTTTAGACAACATTTCAAGTGTGTCCCTTGCAACCCTGTACGCTGATAGATACTTTCCCTAATTTTTAGATTTGGCAACATCCATGGCGTCATAGGCTGTTTTCCTAAAACAATTTCAAAAGTGCTCATTTCTATTACAGACGACTTAAAACAATTTCAAAAGGGCTCATTTCTATTACAGACGACTTGTGCAGATTATAACAAAAACTACGCAGTATCAAACAATGCAACCCAATTTCGTTGACTTGCTATCACATAATGCCTCAAGTATTCCTCTAATGAGTGATTAAGCCATTCAGTCTGTCCATCTTTTTGTGGATGATTTGAAGTAGAAAATTTCTACTTAGTTCCAATCATATTGAACATTGCTGTCCAAAACCTGCCTGTGCACCTTGTATCCCTATCAGTCACAATGTCAGCCGGAACACCAAAGTATTTAACCACGTATTTATAAAATAAATCAAAAGCAATCTCAGATGAACACAATTTAGGTGCAGCAATGAAAACAGAATATTTTCAAAATATGTCTATCACTACCATAATAGATCTGATAAATGAACCTTCTTCACGCATGTGCTTATGTGTTATGTGCATATAGCTGTACTTAGTACATGTGGCATACTAAACCCAATACTTTATTTTACTACAACTGTAGGTTCCGGCCATTGAAGTTAAGGAGGTCGATTTGAAGAAGCTTGGAACTCTTTCTCGAAGTCTTGGTACGTCCTCATGTTCGGGGATGCTATCTTTCATATTCTAGCTTACGTAGATTCTTAGTAGTTTTAAGAATACGCTATTTCCATTATGTTCTTTGTATTCTTTTGTATTAAGGCCTATATGGCATATTGACTACAGTATTGCTTAAGTACGGATTTGCACTCATTAGTTTGTGTATATATGTGAGACAATTTCTTAGAATAACGTATGGTTTATGATTCATTAATATGAAGTTTAATTATACTTCAATAGTATGTAAAAGTTTTTAAATTTCCACAAATTTTAACAGATGACATGTTATGACGAATGCTAAGAGGCTTGTCTGCGACCTCTAAGAGGTTAACGACGCCGGTCTCATCCGCGGTCTAGATTCCGTGTGTGACAAAATTGGTATCAGAGCATGAGGTTAAATATCCATAGGATCAATATCTCACTAAACCACATTACCTAGTGTCTTGTTCATGGTTGTGAAAAGCGCCACAATTATGGATGAGAGGATATGTGATGATTAGGAAACATCTCTTTTCTTGATACTCCTATGTTGTGCCTTTAAAGTTTAGACACTATGTGTCTTTTAGCATCTAATCCCTTTCTTATGTATATAGGCGATGAATACAAGAAGGACAGCCGCGAGAACGGTAGGAGAAGAGATTGCGAATACGGGAGCTACTCCCCAAGATAACCGAAATGCTCCTCAAGTGCAAGCTGCTGCAAATGATCAAATTCCGGTGAATCCTATGACAAATGGTGAGGTGAGGGAAGCCCTGTTCCAAATGGACCAAGCGATCACCACCCAATCTCAAGCTATCACTGCTCAAGCTAACAGAGAAGTTGTTCCTTGAGAGAACCAACGTGCTAGTACTATGGGTAGCCGCTTGAGAGATTTTACGAGGATGAATTCTCAAAAGTACTTTGGGTCAAAATTTGATAAAGACCCCCAAGATTTCCTTGATGAGGTCTATAAGATTTTGTTTACTATGGGAGTGAGTACTACTGAGAAGAATAAAATTGCTGCCTATCAACTCAAGGACGTGGCTCAGACATGGTACAATATGTGGAAGGACAGTAGGGTTTTAGGAGATGGTCCCGTGACTTGGGAGATCTTCAAAAAGGCCTTTCTTGACATATTCTTTCCAAGGGAGAAAAGATAATCTAAGGTAGAGGAGTTCATCAACCTTCGTCAAGGAGGTATGAGTGTTAATGAATACTGCTTGAAGTTCATTAAGTTTTCCAAATATGCTTCTTCTTTGGTTTCAAATGCTGGGATGAAATGATTCGTTATGTAACGGGCGTGTCCAAAGATCTTGAAGAAGAATGTCGTGCAGCCATGCTTTATGACAATATGGATCTTTCTAAGTTATTGGTTCACGCTCAACAAGTTGAGGAAAGTCGTTTAAGTAAGAGGAATAAGAAATCTAAGAGGGCAAAGTCATTTGAAAGTGGTTCTTCTAAGAGTAGTCTTGATGTGCAAGACAAGCCTAAATTTAAGAAAATGCTCTCAAAAATGGTTTCTTCTAGTTTCTCCAATGATAGAAATGATAGAGGTACTAGTCCTAAACCTCAAGAGGGGGAAACATTGATCCACCAAGAGAAAGACCAACTTGTGGTAAGTGTGGTAAGAAACATGAGGGTGAATGTCTTGTTTGGACTAATAGTTGCTATGGTTTTGGCAAAGATGGACATAAGGTGAGGGATTGTCCTAATTTGAGAATTCAAGGTAAGGGTAATATCCAAGAACAACCAAGCGGACCTAGTTCTGAAGCTCCAAAAAGGAACCGTTTCTATGCACTCAAGGCTAGGGGTGAACAAGAAAGCTCTCCCGACGTTGTAATGGGTATGTTACAAGTTTTCTACTGTTAATGTATATACATTGCTTGATAAGAATGATTTTTAACAGTTATTGGCTTAAGCCAATAAAGATTGGCTTATAATGACTTCTTATATTGTGCAAATGATCAAAGATTGGTCATAGCCAATGAAGATTGGCTTATAAAGACTTCATGCCCAATTTATTAAGAATGAAGAAGCTTGGAACTCTTTTTCAAAGTATTTGTAGGTCCTCATTTTCGGGGATGCTATCTTTCGTATTCTAACTTATGAAGACATTAGTAGTTATTATGAATAATCTATTTCCATTTATGTTTTTTTTGGATTCTTTTGTATTAAGGGCTATATGGCATATTCACGGTTTATTGGCTAAGTCCATATTTGCACTCTTTAGATGGTTTTATACATGTGAGACAAAGTTTTAGAATATTGTATGATGTTATGAATGTTAAGTATGAAGTCTAAGTACACTTGACCTAAGTATGTAAAAGTTTGAAATCTTTCTATAATTTTAACTAATGATATTTTATGACTAATGCTAAGGTCTTGTTTGAGTCTTCTGAGAGGACAACGACGCTAGTTGCATCTGGGGTATGCTCTCCGGGTGGGACAATGGGGATGAGTACTACTTAAAACGATGAGGTCGTTGCCTATCAACTCAAGAACGTGGCTCAGACATGGTCCAATCATTGGAAGGATAGTAGGGCTTTAGAAGGTTGTCCCGTGACTTGGGAGATCTTCAAACAGGCCTTTCTTGATAGATTCTTTCCAACATAACAAAGGGAAGCTAAGGTAATGAAGTTCATCAACCTTTGTCACAGAGGTATGAGTATCAAGGAATACTCCTTAAAATTCATTAAGCTTTCCAAATACGCTTCCTCTTTGGTTTCTATTGATAGGGTTAAATGAGTCATTATGTAACGGGAGTGTCCAAAAGCTTGAAAAAGAATGTCATGCAGCCATGCTTCATGAAAACATGGATCTTTCTAGGTTGATGGTTCATTCTCAACCTGTAGAAGATATTCGTCTAAGGAAGAGGAACGGAGAAGCTAAGAAGGATAGGTCTTATGATAGTGGTTCTTCCAAGAATGGGCTTGATGTGCAAGAAAGTCCAAAGTTCAATTAGAGGTTTTCAAATCAGGTTCATTCTTATTTATCCAAGAATAAAAAAGATAGAGGTTATAATCTTAAACCTCAAAAGGGGAGAAATGTTGATCCACCAAAAGAAAGACCAACTTGTGGTAAGAGTGGTAAGAAACATGTGGGTGAAAGCGTTGTTGGGACTAATAGTTGATATTGTTGTGGAAATGGTGGTCATATGATAAAATATTGTCGTAATGTAAGAAGTCAAGGTAAGTTTAATGGCCAAACTCAACCAAGCGTTCCTAGTTCTGAAGCTCCAAAAAAATAACATTTTCTATGCAGTCAAGGCAAGGGGTGAACAAGAGTGCTCACCCGACATGGTGACGGGTACATTACATTTTTATCTGTTAATGTTTACACTTTGCTTGATCCAGGTGCTACCCTTTATTTTGTTATACCTTTGATATCTATTAACTTTGATTTATTTCTCAATGTTTTAATTGAACCCTTTTCGGTTTGTACCCCAATAGAGTTACTATTGTTGATTAGGTAGAACTTGACATGTTTTATTTTGATATCATCTTGGGAATGGATGGCTTCATTCTTTCTTTGCTTCCACAGATTGTAGAAGTTTCAATTTCCAAATAAACCCATTTTATAATGGAAGGGGGGAAATTCTATGCCAAAGGGTCAAATCATTTCTTGTTTGAAGGCTTGTAAGATGATTCCAAGGGTTGTCTATATCATGTATTGAGCGTTAAGGACCTAGAATGTGAAACTTCTTCTGTTGGGTCAATCCCCGTAGTGAGGGATTACCCTTAGGTTTTTCCTAATAACCTTCCAAGCGTTTCTCCCGAACAGGAAATTGACTTTTGCATTGACTTGTTGTCGGATACGAATCCTATTTTAATTCCTCCATATGGACTCCAGCTGAATTGAAAGAGTTGAATCTCCAACTCAAAGATTTACTAGATAAGGGTTTCATTCAACCTACTATTTCTCCATAGGGTGCTCCGATCTTATTTTTTAAGAGAAAGGATGGGTCCCTTAGAATGTGCATTGATTATCGCCAACTTAATAAGGTCCCCATAAAGAACAAGTATCCTCTCCCTCGTATTGATGATATATATGATCAATTCTAAGGTGCTATCTACTTTTCCAAGATAGACTTAATGTCGGGATATCACCAACTTAGAATGAGAGGTGAAGATGTTCCCAAAACATCTTTCTGAACTAGATATGGTCACTATGAAATCCTAGTGATATCTTTTGCGTTAAATAATTCCCCGGCGGCATTTATGATTTTTATGAATACAATTTTATGAGATTATCTCAACTCATTTGTGATTGTATGCATTGATGATATTTTTATATACTCCAACAATGAAAATGAGTATGAAAGTCACTTGTGGTTAGTCTTGCAAGTCCTCAACGAACACAAACATAATGCCAACTTTAGCATGTGTGAATTTTGGTTGAGGTCGATTGCTTTTCTTGGACATATTATCTCAGGTCAAGGTGTAGAGGTGGATCCGAAGAAGACGGATGTGGTCAGAAATTGGCCTAGACCTTTGACTCCCACTAATATAAGAAGTTTATTGGGTCTAGCCCGGTACTATAGAAGATTTGTTGATGGATTTTTTCCCACTGCTTCAAATTTGAAAGCCTTGAATAAGGTGAAGTTTGTGGTAGGAAGCTTGCAAAAAAGGATTTGAAGAGTTAAAAGATAAGCTTACCTTTGCTCCGGCGTTACCCTTATCCGAAGGTAATGAAGGCTTTATAGTGTATTTTGATGCTTCCCGAGTGGGATTGGGATGTGTCGTCATGCAACATGGCAAGTTGATAGCTTATGCCTCTAGGATACTCAATGTTCTTGAGAGGAATTATCCGACTCATGACCTGGAGTTAGCTGCTGTAGTTTTTGCCTTGAAAATATGGAGACACTACTTGTATGGTGTGCATGTTGATGTGTTTACTGACCATAGAAGTCTTCAATATGTGTTTACACAAAAGGATTTGAATCTGTAACAGAGAAGATAGTTAGAATTGTTGAAGTATTATGACAGGAGTGTCCTCTACCACCTTGTCAAGGCTAATGTAGTTGCGGATGCTTTGAGTCGTATGACTATGGGTAAGCTATCTCATGTGGAAGAAGATAATAAAGAACTTGTGAAAGATGTTTATAGGTTGGATCGGTTAAGCGTGCGGTTAGAAGATTTTCCAATTGGTGGTAACCATCATAATTCCGAGTCATCTTTAGTTGTTGAGGTGAAATCTAAGCAACACCTTGATCTTTTATTGATGGATTGAAGGAATCGGTATTTGGTAAGCTCAATGAGTCATTATCCCAAGGGGAATTGTGTTCCTAGGTACCAAGGGATATTATATATACCCGATGTTGAGGATTTGAGAAATGGAATTCTAGAAGAAGCTCATGGTTATCAGTATTCTATACATCCGGGTGCCAACAAAATGAATCATGACCCTCGAGAGATCTATTGGTGGGATGGTTTAAAAGGGAACATAGTAGAGTTTGTTGCTAAGTATCCCGACTACCAACAAGTTAAAGCTAAGCATCTTAAATCGGGTGCTTTAACCCAAATCATGGATGTCCTTACTTGAAAGTGGAAAGCCATCAAAATGGATTTTGTTGTTGAGTTGCCTCGAACCCAGAGGCAAAATGATTCTACATTGATTATTGTGGACAGGGTGACCAAATCTGCCCACTTTATTCCTATTAAGTGTACTTACTACCGAATATTATGCAAGGAACTACATTAAAGAGTTTGTGAGGCATCATGAGATTCCATTTTCCATCATTTCGGATAGAGGTTCCGAATTCACTTCTCGTTTTTGGAAAGATTTCAAAAAGGTTTTAGGTACAGAAGTGAAACTTAGTACCTCTTTTCATCCTCATACAGATAGTCAAGTGGAACATACTATTCATACCCTTGAAGACATGTTAAGAGCATATGTTATTGATTTCAAAGGAAACTGGGATGATCATCTACCTTTGATTGAGTTTTCTTATAACAATAGTTATCATTTGAGCATCTCCATGGTACTTTTGAAGCTCTTTGTGGTAGAAGGTGTATATCTCCGGTTCGATGGTTTCAGTTTAGTGAGTCCTCACTCCTTAATCCAGAGATTATCTATGAGGTTGTAGCAAAAGTCTGAATCATAAGAGATAGATCAAAAAAAGCCTATAGTTTGTAAAAGTCTTATGCCGATAATAGAATAAGAGACCTTGAGTTTAAAATAGGTGATCATGTCTACTTGAAGATTTCACCTATGAAAGGGGTGACGAGATTTGGTAGAAAATTGAAGTTAAGTCCCTGGTATGTTGTTCATTATGAGATTTTACAACGGGTTAGAAAGGTTTCCTATGAACTGAAACTACCTAGTGAACTAGCTTCCGTTATTTGGTGTGTCATGTTTCTATAATCAAGAAATGCATAGGCGACCAGGTGTCTATTCTGTCTATCGAAGGTTTAGGGGTGGATGAGATCCTCTCCTATGAAGAGGTTCCGGTTGAGATCCTAGATCGCCAAGTCAAGAATTTGAGAAACAAGGAGGTTTCCTCTTTAAAGGTTCAATGGAGGAACCATCTTGTCGATGCTACAACATGGGAGGCTAAAGCAAACATGAAGTCCTGCTACCCTCATCTATTTACTCGTTGAGGTTAGACATTCCTCTTAGTAAAGAAAGTAATGAATAATTTGAAATTTGCTTTATTTCCTAAATAGGAGCATGTCTTTGTAAAAGTTACACCAATTTGAGTTTAACAAAATACTTTCATACTCTATTCTTGCACTTATATGAAATATGTATGCATGTTGTCTTCTTGAGATTTTTGTTGTTTTGTTGTTGTCTTGTGAAGAATGATAACATGGTAAATTTTTCATGTATTTTGAGCTCATTATAATGTTGAGAAGTTCCTCACTATGTGTTAAGAAAATGGAGCTCAGATATTTTGTGCATCATGAATTTTGTGCTATGTTTAATGTTTTGATATGTGTTTAAAAGAGCTGTGAAGTACTCCTATGAGATTTGAATCATTATGATTTTATGTTGTTGTTGGTTGGGATGCTAGTATTGAGTCTATCCTTACCCTTCAAAAAGGTTTTAGTGTTATTAGGGGGATGTTCCTAAGAGGGGGATAATGTAACACTCTGAAAATGCCATAAATTAGAATAAATCTTATTCTATAGAATAATGTTTAAAATGATGTTTCCAGACCTATATTAATGTAATAAGTTCATTTAGAAAAGGTTAGAGCCAAAACAACAAAGAAAGACCTTGACGTTCGAAAACTAGTTAAATTAAACTAGTTGACGTCCCTGTGTTTGGAGAAGGATTTGGAGTGTCAAATGAAGTTTGAAACTAGTAAAAAGATTTTGGATAGGTAGTATGCAGTAAAAAGGGTCCAAACGTTACCACCCGAAGGGTCCTTGGGAGGACCCCAACGCGAGCAAGAAATAAGGGGATATTCATGACGCGCAGCCCACACGTTGTTCACTCTTACAAGATTTGGGAGGGATTTTGGAGACGCGAGTCTATCATAAGGCACACTGTTTCGACCCAAAATACAGAAAAAAATTGGGAATTGGCTCCGGGATGCGTAGCCACTTCCAAGATTTGTTAAAGTAGTATTTTTGATAATTTAACTTCACAAAAAGACCCATTTATGTGAAGGGTCTTTTAGTTATTTTATAGGACTACTATACATAGATTATAGGCTAGTTTTAGACCACTTTTTACACACTTAAACCAAATCTAAGGAATTTCTGTTATCTCTTTGAAAACGCTCTCTTTTTTAAAACTCAACTGAAGAATAAGAAGAACTTAAGGAAGAACACGAAGATTTTGAGATTTTCTTCCAAATATGGTGGATTGTTTGTCAATAAGGTATGGGTTCTTCACTCTTGGGATTCCTTTCCCCAAGAGGTCCTTTCAAAGATAGTTTTCAAGAAATTTCAAATCCTAGGGTTTTAACACTACAAAACGGGTTTTATTCCTAACTCTAAATTTATGACTATGGATGAACAAAATAATGGTTTTCTGTGGTTGATTTAGTATATATTGTCATATGTTTGACTCAATTACATGCGGTTTTCCAATTCTAATGGGTTTTCTTCTGAACTTCATATTGATGATAAATTGTGATTACCTATGACAATTAAATGTAAAGTGTTGGTTAATTGATGTTAATTTATGCAATTTCATATAAATCATCTCTCTTTCCCCAGATTCCCCAATTCTTAGATCTTGATTATGAATTGATGGAAATTGAAGAATGTATTGATTGTATTGATTTTTTCTATGCTAATGCATTTATAGATTAGTTAGGGTAATGTGTTGGTGAAATTGCATCTAATTCATGATGAGTTCATGTTAACCTTCTCTCTAACACTAGGATATGAATTTAAGTTAATTGGGATGGTTATGATGTAATTGACCTAGTTCTTGTGTTAATTGATATTGATTGATGTCAGTACACCTATTATTAGATGGAATTGGTTAGTTGATGGTAAGCGCATGATGATGGATTTTGAAGGAGATTTGGTAAGTCTGAATGATCCTCACATTTACATCAATTATGATGGCTTGATTGATGATATAGTTCTATCGAAGTATGTCTTGTGAATGGCCTAAGTAGGTGTTCGTATGATGTTGAATTAAATTGTCTTGACTATGTGATTGTGAGATTATTCTTAAGATGAAATGATTTAAGGTTAGTTATGAAGTGCCTATGTGCGTTATTATGACATGACGATGATGAAATGCTAATCTCACATATGAGTGTTGTCATGAAAGGATATTCTCATGCAATTCCTATTGAGCTAAATGACTATGAATATAATAGTTATTAGACGCTATGACCTAAACTAAGCTTTGAATGATGAATAAAGACATTTCGAAAGGGACTCTAGCTTAGCACCGAGTGCACTTGTAGATGAGGGGTGGAGCCTTTTCAAGGAGGGAAGGTAGGGTTAACCATAGTCCTCACGGGGTGGATAGCCTCATAATCCAAAACGGGCATAGAATGATACTTCCATAACAGCCCCCAAGCTCCATTAACTATGTTGCCACCATAGGAATACTAGCTAGTGGATCCACCTAGATGCTATGTTTATGATTAGTACTACTTTGGCTTGTAGACCACCTTTCATCGGTGTAAGGTTTTACAACATCAAATTCCACACTTAGCTCCTGTGGTCTATGTCGGTTAAGGCAAGTGTTCTCGGATGTAAAATGAAGTAAAGTAGTAAACACTAACTAAGGTGACTTAAGAGGTTTGACTTCGCCAAGGTAGGGGTATGGGACTCTACCCATGTCTTGCACTAGTTTTCCTTGAGGGAAGCCTTATAAGGTTGTTAATATGTTCTTATGATCTTATAAATTGAATATTATGCATATGTTGACTTTATACATTGATGATTCTATATGATGTTAGTTTCATTTATGAACGTGCTAGTGGTCTATATTGATAAACATGATGATTACTACTCTTGATGATATATTATGTGATGTTAGCCATTGCTTATGATCCTTTGTTTGTTTTACATGATTGAGTAAGGTTATGGGTCTTTGCTTGGTCATTGCACTTTTAGGCAAAATGGCAAGTTATGAGTAAGAGTCATGCTTGTGTTATGATGTTATGAACTCTTTTACATGTTGACTTGACTATTACTTGTTAATGTTGGTCGTGTGTTGTATATGGATTTGACTTATGGATTATGTGAATATTGTCTTACATGGGTTCTTGGATTTGCATAAGGCTTTTTAAGGTAAATTAGCATGTTTTGAACAAACGTCATCCTTAGCATGATTTCAAATGTTTTATGTGCATATACTCATACTTAGTACAAGTGTGTACTAACCCATCTTTTATATTTACTACAAATGTAGGATCTGGCGGTTGATCTTATATAAGGCCTATGAAGACTACTTGGATATTTCCCAAGTGTTCTGTAGGTCTTCACTTTCCGTGGACGATGCCACTATCTTGCTATGAAATATTGCTTAGTCTTGATGACGATTTAGTTCATTCACTTTTTTTTGTTGCTTTGTATATTCCTATATGAGACCTTTATTGTAATAAAGTATGGCTGGAACCCAAGTTGTTCTATTCGACTTAGATGGTTTAATATGAGACCTATTCTAGACTTCTTATGAATCTATATTATTATATTATGTATATGTAATACAAGCAGAATCCTATATATTGCTTCATATATGAGGAGTGTATGTACACTCGCTAATTATATACTATGTGTAAGCTAGAGGTCTAAGTAAACCTCAATGTAGAAGAATTTAAAAAAAATTAAATTTCATGCTAATTTAACCTATGAAATGTAATGAAGAATGCTATGAGGTCAGTCTTAGTCCTCTTCGAGGACAAAGACACCGGTTACTTCAAGGGGGTGCTCCCCGGATGTGACAGTTGTACACTTAGTATCCCAACTTATTACTTGAATTACATGGTACAAGTGCCATGACGAATGGTGTTTCTTGATTTGGTAGAACTAATTCCCTCTTTTTTATATATGAATTATATGTGAATATGTGATTCCTCGACTTGGTAGGCTAAAAACCCTTGTCTTTTATGTGTATGAGTGATTAATGTATGACCTTGAAATAAGTAAAGAAGGTTATGATATCGTTGATGTTGAAAGTCGTAATGGTGTCCTTCACGTGTGAATGATGGACTTAGGGGTAGATTTTCTTGAACGACATTTAACCATCATTAATAAAGTCATGAAGCTATCCTAGTAACCATTGTGTGCTTGCCCTAGTAGACCCTTCCTTGGTGAGATGCAGTATGATTTGTTCATGACTGCTAAATGGTAAATCATCTTATTCCCTTTGATTGAATTACTGTATGAGACCAAAGACTAGTACCGACTGAGTATGCTTGGGGAGTGACTCTACTTAAGTTGAGACTACAATACAAATAAACCCTTGATATTCCATAACTATATGCCTACATGGGATGTGTCCTAGTTCTACCCTTGGAAAGTATAACACCCTCAATCGGAGTAGGGTATACTCCGGATTCCATGCTAAGCTAGTATGGTATATATAGTTTAATGCCTATTCACATCATGTGGGATATATTCTAGTGTTGGAGAAGTTCTACAACATTTAGGTGGTTGAATGGGACACTATCTAACTATGGCTACAGTAGGCCTTGAAGATGCTAGGATGCAGGTTCACTAGGTTGCCTCCAAGACTAATATGTAAAGTCCTCTAAATGTATGGTTTTCCCTCAAAATGGTTTTAATGGAAATATGGTTTCTAAATAAAATATGTTTTATAAAAAGTTACTTATCTATGGTAGCATTGAGGATTGCTTAGGTAGGCTTGAAGAGGGTGTATGGGCGGTCTATTCATGTTTTACTTATGTGAGTCTTAGAGTATCATTTGGTAGGGAATGTATATGATTTAAAGACTTTTGTATTGAATATGAACTTATGTTATATGTGATGCAGTGGAATAACTTTCTTAAGGTAGCCTTGACAATCACCTATGTGTGTGAAAGGGTTTGTATGGTTGGTTGCTACATAACCTACATAGGTGAACCTTAGGATAACCTTTTGTAGGGGATCTATGTGACAATGCTTATGTGATTGATGTTACTTGAAAGTGTATATGTGATTATTTATTAATGTTATGTCTCTTAAACCATTTATAAAGGTTTTTATCAAAATATCATGAAACATATTTCTATACTAAATGTCCCTTTTTTATGGTTTTAAAATGACTTATATACTTAGCGCATTCAATGTGAAAACCCCTTCTTTTCCCTTTTTTTAGTAAAGTGTAGGGAATTTGAAGGCTTGATATTCCATGGAGGATGGGTAGGTTTCAAAGGGTCGATTAGGATGCATTTGTGAGTCCTCATTTATTCGAGGAAAAGAGCCACATGTTCCTTTTAGGTATTTAGTATTTATTTTATTTCTTGTATGAGCTTAGTATCTATGCTTTACATTCCATAAATTAGATGGTCTAAAGAGTCGTTGTAAATCTAGATATTTTTAAAGAAAGTCTTCAGGTTGCGTATTAATGAAAGTATTTCTTTGTGTGTGAAATTTTTTTAAAATTCTTACTTATTGTAGAGTTTATATTATGCGATGATTGATACGAGAGGCTTGTGTGTGACATATTGAAGCTTTATTTGCCGTTTGGCGACTTGAGGATATCATTTGTTCTGGTATACCTCCAAATCTTGACAAAGTTGGTATCAAAGCATAAGGTTTTGGGAGTGTCTTAAATTGTCTCATAAATCACATCTAATGAAATCTTGTTCGTATTGTGAAGTGAGCCACCTTATGAATAGGAGGTTATTGGTAGCTAGGAAAGTATCACTTCTCCATTCTTCTAATCGTTCCAAAGAGCTTTGTTTATGATGTATTTCTGTTGTTGCTTTCTTTGATGGTTCATAGAGTGTGACCATATAGATATTCGGGTTGAGGGAGAGAAAAAGCTAGTGTGTGATTTTTTAGAGGGGATATGGAAGGTTTTGATGTTGACCTTTGATTGGGTTTCTCTTAAGTGGGGGAGTATGTTGAATAGTATGGTTGTTGGGACTGAGATATCCTTATATTTTTCTTATGTGCTTATTCAACTCTAAAACTAAGAGTTCCTAGTAACTTGGGTTATGTTGGAGTCTTTTAGGAAACATGAGTTTCCAAATATTCTCCTTGTGATATGAATTTTTTGGCCGAATTCTTGTTAAATGTGAAAAAGAGTTTTTATGCATAGTATTTCCTCATGTTTATGTGCATTTAGTTTCGATTGTCTATTTTCTTCATGATTTAGGAATAGTGACCATGTCTAGATTGTTATATGAGGTTGTTCTTTTTGAGCATTCTATTGTGTTGTTGAGAAAGGTTCATGAGCCTTTATGAGAAATTTGCTTAATTGTTCCTTATTGAAAATCTTGTATGAATTATCTTGAATGAAAACTTGCATGTGGTGCTATGTGGTGTGGAAATGAGCATGTTAAAGAATGATGCATAAGTAATAAATAGATGTACTTGTATTTTCTTGAATTGCATGAGGTTGTATGAGCTTTTGTTGTGGAGTGATTTTCCTCCTATCTATGTGTATCATTATGATGTTGTGTGCTTGCACGACGGGCCTTTTATTTGGTTGTTATTTCCTTAAGTACGAAGTATCATTCGAGGACGAATGTTCTTAAGTAGGGAAGAATGTAACAACCCAACAAAAGAACTAGGCTTACATAGAGCTTCACTAGTGTTTTAAGGGCTTCTAATTATCATAATTAATGTGTATGTGAGTTTTGAAGTCATTCTGTAGAGTTTAAGTCAAACGTTAAGGGACAACCTAGATGTTCGACGATTGGTCCTTCTGTGCTTGCATAGTATTATATGTTGTTCCCAAATTTATATGGTCTTTAAATGATGAATTATAGTGTTTAGAGGCAGTGTATGAAGTTTGGAAGAGTTTGGAGGTCAAACATCAAAGAACGTCCGAGATGTTCGAATGTTAGCCTTTGGACGTGATTGTGTGTTTGTGTGTGCCTTAGCATGTTTTGTAACATGTTTAATGTTATAATTGATAGGGGAGGTTCATAAAGACATATAATATCATATTTATGGGTTTAATGTCCGGAAATGATTTCACCTAGGACCCATAAGGGGCCCTAGAAGAGGACCCCAACTCAAAGAGGCAGATGGCATTGCAGTGACCAAACGACAAGCAGTCGGTCAAATGAAGACTAGTCGATTGGTGGAGTCGATGGGGCCTCAAATCCTGCACAAATGGGAATTTCACACCTAAATGACAGACTAAAATCGATGGGGTGTAGGGTAGTCAACAGTCCATCGATGGGAGGGCGTCGATGGCTGCTGCAATTTTCTGGTAAGCTTAGGGTGTTTTGGGAAATTCACCTCCAGTCTTATAAATTGTATGTACGGTTTGTTTAGGTATATTTGGGTATTTTATGAGTGTTAAAAAGGTTTGACCCTCATTTAGACCCTAAATACCTATGTCAAAACCCTTTCCCTCCCAAACTTTCTTGAAAAACCTCCATGAGAGCTCAAGGTGAAGATGGAGCTTGATGATATATTTTCAATGAAGTACATTCTTCAATTCTCTTTGGAATATTCTAATAGGGTATGGGATGTATTCATCTAAGTATTTCTATTACCTTAGAGTGAATTTCAAAGATGATTCCATAGATTTGAAAAAAGATGAAAAAATCCAATTTCTACTCTAAGTCATGGGTTCTTGCATGAAACGTTTTCAAGAAATGAGATATGATATTATTGATGTATAATTGATGTTTTCTAATGAAAATCTCCATGAAACCATGATCTTCTCAAATCTCTATACTTGGCTATACTATGGGTTAACTGATCATAACTCGAGAATAGTGAATTCATGTGTAGATTGTTTTGGTCTATTGATTTATGTAAACATCATGTTATAGTCGTATATAGGATTCCTTAAATTGATTTGTTCATATTTTATATTTTTGATTTTTGGTTTAGAACTAGTGCTATGGCTATGGGTAAGAGCCTTTGTGAGTTGAATTGATTGAAATGGCTAAGTAATGTTGATGATGATGATGGAAAGGTGGTATGTTGGATTGATCTCTCTATATTGTGTATAATTGATGTAGAATTCAATTGAATTGTCTTTGATTTGTATGGTCCACTTATTGTGGTGGTGTTTATGTCTTGATTATGTGTTTAATATGGTCTTGTCAGCATTATTATGTAAAATGTAGTAGTGTCATGTTAGGGCTTATATGAATATATAATTTGAAGTTTATTGTGTGAAGTAAGATGATCATAACGAAGATGCTATGGCTTAGATGATTATGTAAAGTGAAGTATGATGAAATATATGTGTAGCTTATATGATTATGTAAAGTGAAGTATGATGAAATATATGTGTAATCTAGTATAATGTGAAGATATGAAATGTAGTACTCTTATAATGATTTTGTGATCTTATATGAATGATTATGTTGTAATTCTTCTTTAAGTGATGGTATAGGATGATAAGAGTACTAAGAGATGTCTTATGTTATAATGTTGTGTATGAGTGAATGAGACTAAAGTATGTCGTTCTTAAATGATTATGTGTGACTATGGTAGACCATGATAAGTCTCTTTATTTGTTGGTGATTTATCTTGTCTTGTAGATTTAGTATCCCTACTTGTTACTTTAATGAAATTGTATGAGTGACACGATTAATGTGTCTCATAATTTGGTAGACCCCTCTTCTTGATGCACAAATGATATGTGAATATGTGATTAGTTGACTAGGTAGGCTAAAGAACCTTTCTTTGTATGTGTATGAGTGATTAATGTATGACCTTAAAATTAATAAAAAGGTTATGATATCCTTTAAGATGAAAGTCTTAATAGTATCCTTCTTCTATGAATGATGGACTTATGGGTAGGTTGGCGGTAATGGCATGAAACCATCCTAGTAACCATTGTGTGGTAGCCCTAGTGGACCCATCTTTGGTAAGGTGCATTATGATATTGTTATGATTGTAATACCTCGAAAATGACTTAGGTGAAGATAGAGCCTAACATATTTTTCATGAGGGTCTAAGGTCCTAAAATGGTCTACAATGTGGTATTGAGGCAGAGTCTAAAGATTTAGGTGCATTGGAATTCAAATGTCTAGGGATGACTAAGAAGTTCGACGACTAAGTATCTATGTGCCTCATGAGTTGTTATGTGCCTATATATGTGTTTAATGAGTTAAAGAGGTCCTTATATGAGTTATTATAGTTTTAATAGGCAGTGTGTCAAGTTTCATGAAGTTTGGAGGTCAAACATCCAAGAACGTTCGAAAGATTTGTCTTGGAACGACCTTGTGTGTATTGGCATGTTTCGTCGAGTTTTACTAGTTCATTTAGGATGAAATTGATTTTGGATGTACTAAACTCGTATACAAATATATTTGGGTTGGAAACATCTAGGAAGAAGTCCCACAGGACCATCAAAGCGTCCTTGAGGAAGGACCCTTTCCTTGAGCAAAGGCTGCCTAGACAATCCCCAATCGACTGAGGCAAAAGATGGCTCGTGGGCTAGTAAATGCCCCGTCGATGGGTGTGTGGGTCAAGACTTATACTAGGGAGATTAATATCCCATATTTAAGTCTCTGAACCAAATGACGAGATGCAAGGATGGTCCGTTTGTGGGCAAACGGTCCGTCAATCGGTAAGTGGTTGGTGGATTGTCTTCTGCGGGAGGTTTACTGTAATTCTAGGGTTGAAGTGGTAAATTCACCCCATGTAAAAATACAATAAAGGGAGGTTACTTATGGGTATTTTAGGTATTTTAAGTGAGTTTATAAGTTCTAAATACCTAGATGAACTCATTCTTAAAAATCAAAACCCCAAAATCTCTATGAAATTCTCTTGAATTCCACTGAAGCCAAAATTCAAGGAAGATCTTGGATTGGATACTTGAGTAGTGATTCTTCATCAATTTTGTGTATTAACATCATTGAGGTATGGGTTTTGATCCTTGAAACTTTATTCATCATGGAACCTAAAATTCAAAGAGATTTCTAAAGTTATCTAAAGATGAACTTGTCCAATTTTATGATATATCCATGGTTTCTTGCATTAAAGGTTTTAAATCATTGCATATCGATCGAATCTTTGTTAATTTTATGATTTTAACTCAATTATCCTATGAACCCATGGAATTGATTAACCCTAGTTTTTGACTACTTAATGGGTTACTTGATATTGACTTAATGCTTATGAATTCTAGTGTAGCTTTCTATGGGCTATTGAATGACGTAAGAATTGTATTCAACCGCTGTATATGTTTCCTTAGATTGATAAATCTATATTGGATTGACCTAGTTTCATTGATTATTATAGTTTATACATTGAATTTATGTTCATGGCCATGGGTAAGTGCCTTGTGGCTTTGAATTGGATGATTTAGCGATGGATTGAAGTGGTGAAAATGGATTGGTGGTAAGCTGCCCTAATTCTATTTATTTTAAGTAATGTAAGTCTTGAATTATGTTGTGATTGGTATGGTACACTTATGGTGCTGGTGCTATGTTCTTTACTTGCAATTGATGTGACCTCGTCAGCGTTACTTTATGTACTATGATGATTATGGCCTTGTAGGAATTACTTGATATATTGTGATGATATGTGTAGTTGATTTATGTGAAATATGATCATATTCATCTATTTGTGATTAAGTGAAAGTATGTGTTCTTTTATTCATATTAGGTGATCACGTTAGACTATGACTATGTCCTTTTGTGTGTAGTCTTAGAGTTGATGCACTATTATTCCTACTGGACTCTATGAATCTATGATGGTTATATTGATGATGTTATAGTTATGGATAGGGTGACTTAAAGATGATGTTTGTTGTGCGAATGTACTTTTAGAATCATATGTACATGTGAAGTATGTTGTGTCATGTGTTGGTAGACTTGTGTCCCTTACTTGCTACATTTATGAATGTGAATATGAGATGTATTGACTTTGGATGCTAAAGCCTCTTAGTATTGAATGTATGAATGATATGAGATCTTGAGTGATTCAAAGAAGGTCATTTATGTGAAAACTTGAAACTATTGGTAAGGTTATGGACATTGAAGTCGAAAGACATAATGGTATCCTTCATGTAATGAATGATGGACTTAAGGTTGGTTTGATGGAATGGCATCATATCATACTTAGGAAAGTCATTATGAGCTATGTTGTCGCCATTGTAAGGCAGCCCTATGGGACTTCATTGGTAGGGTGAATGTGATTTGGTTATGAACTTGATATGGAACACCTTCGTATGAACCTTCAATGTAAATTACTCTATGAGAATAAAGGCTAGAACTGAGTGAGTATTGTTTAGGAAGTAGCTCTAGTGAAGAATGAGACAAGAGTACAAAGTAAGCCCTTCATATTCCTTAACCATGTGCGTACATGGGATGTGTCCAATTTCAACCATTGGCAAGTAGAACACCTACCATCGGAGTAGGTTACAACTCAAGATTCCATGATTAGCTACCATGGTCTATGTCGGTTATTTCCTATTCTCATCATATTGAATAACTACTAGCATTAGATATGTTCTATGAAGTTTAGGTTGTGGTACAGGACGCTATCAAGACATTGCACATTAGTCTTTGAAGAGGTTAGTCAAAGTCCCTAGGTCTTCTCCAAGACCATTAGTTGAATGTCCTTTATTTGATGAATGTCTCTTAAATGAGCGAATGAATGTAATGAGTTAAGTTATGAAGGCATGTAAAAAGACTAAGTACTTATCTAGAGTGGATAAGGGTTGTCTAGGTAAGGTGTGAAGGGGGCATAGGAGTGGTCACTTCGTATCTTACCTAGATAAGTCTTAAGAATGACTCTAGTTAGGAAAGTTTGTTGATTATGTATACATGATCCAAATTTAGGTTATCTTAAGGATTACATAGGTAATCTTGAAGAGATCAACATGACATTCTCTTCTTGATTTACTTGAGTAAGTCTTTTGATAACCTTTGGAAGGGAGAATTTTATATTATATGTATGCTATTTTATGAAGTGAGAATGATGTTATCCTAGGTAATCTATAGGATATATTAAGTATGTGTGAAAGTGATTGTATGGGAGGTCTCTTCACAACTCAGCCAAGTGAACCTTAGAATCACCTTTGGTAGGAGGATCGCATGTTTATGTGTTAGGTGTATTGTAAGTGTAAGCATCTCATTATAAGGGGTCTTAAGGATCATTTAGTTGTTCCTAGAGAGGTTGTACAGGCGTTCTCTCTTTGCCTTCTTAAGTGAGACTTAGGATAGCTTTTAGTGAGAAGATTGCAAGCTAGAAAGTGTACTATGTGATTTTAAAGGACTTCACTGTAACAGTGAAGGAATTCACTGTAACAGTGATAAAGCTCACTGTAAAGTTGCTTCTAAAAATGTTATAAATTGTTTAAGTGAACTGTTATGTATTTATAAGGTGTTAAATAATTTTCTTATACTTATATGATGATATTTAAATCAAACGATGCATATTTCCAATAAGTTTCCATTTTCATGATTTTTATCCATTAGGTCATGCTTAGTACATGTGTTCGTACTAGTTTCATGCTTTTATCTATATATAAAGTGATTCATAGGTGAAGGTGCTCTTGGGAGATATGCTTGGATTAGGAGATCTTTCGAGAAAGTTGAAGTATGTCCTTATTTGACTCGAGGGCATAGATGTCTTTTATTTCACTTATCCAAGTATTGTGATAGACTAAGTATTTCTATATTCGTACTGTATGGGTCATGTCCCAAGTATTTTTGTGTCTAAGATTTGATGAAGTGAGACTTAGTATTTCCTATGGATTTTATATGAAATATTATTTATGATATTCGTGTGAAAACTTTTAATTCCGCACTAATTTTGATATGTTTATATGCGAGGAATGATACGGAATGGCTTGTACAAGACGTCGAGAGTTCAAGTACGCCGGTTGCTCTCTGAGAGTGTCATATCTTCTAGGGTGTGCTCTCAGGATGTGACAAGATAGGTGTCACTTCCCGAAACCACACCGTAAAAGTTAGGGTCAATCTCGGATTGCAACTGGCGTACTTGACCTCTCCGAGGTCTTGTACAAGCCCTTAGATATCACTCATCGCATATACATAATGAAATGTAGTGGGGAATTAAAATTATTCACAAAATATTTCATAGTATTTAAAAACTATTTCAAATAAAATCATAGGAAATACTAAGTCTCAATCTCATAAAACTTAAGACAGGAGAATACTTTTGGGACACGGCCCATACTTCAAAACTATAGAAATACTTAGTCTTTTACAATACTTCAATAAGAAACATAAAAGACATCTATGCCCTTGAGTCAAATGAGGACATGCTTCAACATCACTTGAATGATGCTATGATCCAAGTCTTGCTTCCCAAATGCTCCTTACCTACCAACAACGCATGGAATTAGTACAACCACTTGTACTAAGTATGACATTATGCATAAAATCATGAAAATAGACATTTATTGGAAATATGCATCTTTTCATTTAAAAATCATATCATATTCATAAGAATAAAGTTTATCAACTTATAAATACATAAGATATCACTTAAGCAATTTAACACATTTTTGGAACAACATTAGAGTGAGCTATATTCACTGTACAGTAAATTGCTTCACTGATACAGTGAAGTGCTTTCTTATTCCTTTTAACATTTTCTCGTATGTAGTATTCTCACTAAAAGCTATTGTTAGACTCACTTAAGCAACACAAAGAGACACCACCCATAAAATCTCTCTAAGAATGCCTAAACGACCATCAAGACTACTCATAATGAGACATATACAAACTTAAAAGACACCTAAACACATAACATGTATAATATGACATTTCCCTTACCAAGCCTATCAAATATACTTACTTAAGTAAATCAAGAAGATAGCGTCCACGATTGGCCTCTTCAAGACTACATAAATAATCCTTAAGACTACCTATGTTTAGATCATGCCCACATAATCAACCATTGTCCCTAACTAGAGTCATTCTTAAGACTCATCTAGGTAAGTTACTAAGTAACCATTCCTATGCTCCCTTCACACCTTAACTAGACAACCCTTAACTACTCTAGATAAGTACTTATTCATTAACATACTTTATTAATTAAGTCGTTACATTCATTTGTTAATATAGGAGACATTCAACACATAAAGGACATTCAAGTAATGGTCTTGGAAAAGACCTAGGAACTCTAATTAACACCTTCAAAGCCTATTGTGCAATATCTAGATAGCGTTCCATACCACCACCTAAACTTTATGGAACTTCTCTAATGCTAGTAGATATTCCATATGATGAGAATAGGCAATAACCGACATAGACAATGATAGCAAAGCATGGAGTCCGAAGTTCTAACCTACTCCGATTAGGGTGTTGTACATGCCAATGGTAGAGCTTGAACACATCCCATGTAGGCACATGGTTAAGGAATATGAATGGCATGATTTGTAATGTAGTCTCATTCTTTAAGTATAACTACTTCCCTTACCATACTCACTCGGTTCTAGCCTTTGTTCTCATAGAGTAGTTCAAACTTAAGGTCCATACAAAAAGGGTTCCATATCGAATTCATAACCCAATCACATTTACTCTACCAAAGAAAGTTCTACTAGGGTTACCTCACAATGGCGACAAGAAGCTCATCATAACATTCCTAAGGATTAGTATGATGTTGCTCCAGCCAATTAACCTTAAGTCTATCATTTCTTTACTTGAAGGATACCATTACGACTTTCGACTTCAACATGTATAACCTTACCACTAGGTTCAAGGTTTCAATTAAAGGTTCCTCTTAACATCATTTAAGGTCACTTATCATTAATACATTCAATACCAAAGACCATAACGTCCTAAGTCAAGACATCGCATATTCACATTCATATATGTATCAAGTAAGGGACACAAGTAGACAAAAACAAGACACAACATACTTCACCTTAAAACATATCACATGTCATCCTAGAAACACATAGAATTAGTCATATTCATATTTAAGTAATACACTAGCATAACATCATCACTATGACAATCGTAGACTCATATAGTCAAGTAGGGATAAGCATACATCAACCCTAAGACTATACACACAAAGTCGAAGTCATAGTAAAACATGATCACCTCAATAACATAAATAGAAGAAGACATATACTTTCATATCACTTATCATGTAGATCGACATGATCATACTTCGCATAATTATCATAACATTTCAAGTAGTTGCTGACAAGGACATGATCATCATCTTACCTAAAGTAACGCCGACAAGGCCACATCAATCCGAAGTAAAGCGCCTAACACCGCCACCATAAGTGAACCATACCAATAACAATATAATTGAAGTCAAAAATATATAAAATAAAGGGAATAGGTCAGCGTACCACCACTCCATCTCAATACCTCAATTCAATGCTAAATCACCCAATTCAATATCATAAGGCACTTACCAATGGCCATGAACAATAATCCAATGCAATTACAACAATAATCAATGAAACTAGGTCAATTCACTACATATTCATCAATATCATCCAACCTCTATATCAATTGAAAACAATTCTTACATCATTAGATAACCCATAGGAATATACAATAGAATTCGTTAACATTAAGTCAAAATCAAGTAACCCATAACTTAATAAAAAACTAGGGTAGATCCAATTCATGGGTTCATAGGTTAATTTAGTAATAATCCAAATAATGAAAATTAAATCCATAATTCATATTTAAAAACCATTAATGCAAGAACTCGTGCATAGATCATGAAATTGGACAATTCAACTTTGAAAAATTTAGAAAAACATCTTTGAAAGATGGCCTCCTTGATGAAGAGAGTTTCAAGGATCAAAATTCATACCTCAATGAAGTTAATTATTCAATTTGATGAATAATATCCACTTAAACCTCCAATTCCAAGCCCTTCCTAGAGTTTTGGTGCCAATGGAGTTCTAGGGAATTTGTAAAGAAATTTGGGTTTTGATTTTAAAGAATGAAATCCTTTAAGTGCTTTAGGATTATAAACATAGTTAAAATACCCAAAATACCCTTAAGGAACCGACAATACTCTTATTTTGAAGTGGGGTGAATTTACAAGTTCACCCCTCACTTGGAAGTGTATTGCACGCAGGGACACAGATCCATCGACGGTTGCCCATCGACAACCCGTCCTTTGACCAACAGACCATCCTGTTGGTCCGTCGTCTGGGAATGAGGCTTTTCCTTAGCTTCCTCCCCGCACAACTAATTTTCCATCGACGTATAACCACCAGCAGGGCGTCGACTAACCCACTAAGCGTAGATTTCCATCCGTTGGTTGTGCTGTCTTGGACAGTCTTGGCACCAACTTTGGGTCCTTCCTCAAGGACCCTTGAATTGTCTTTAGGGATGTTGGCCGGGAAATTTACAACCCAAACATGCTCTTATATGAGTTTAGGAACTCTCACACGAATTTACTCCAAATAAAACACGTAAATCTCGACGCAAACCTTTCAAACGTCATGAACGTTCTTGGACATTTTACCTCCAAAATTCAAGAAACTTGACGCACTTCCTATATACACCATAATGACTCTATTAAGGACCTTATAACCTCATTAATCACATATAAAAACATAAAACCACTTGTGAGGCACATATGTGACTTAGTCGTCGAACGTCTTAGTCGTCCCTTCACGTTTGACTTCCAATGCACCTAACACTGTCTCAATACCATATATTAGGCAACTTTAGTACCTTAGAACACCATGAACAACATGTTAGTCTCTAGTTCACCTAAGTCATTTTCGAGATCTTACATTTCTCCACAACTTGGACAATAATCGTCCTTGAAAGACACTGGTCACTCTCCGAACACATCAAAGAATAGAAATTCAAATAGAACCTCTTAACCATAACGTATAACACATAATCAAGAAGAAAACATCAATTTTATACTATCAACAGATTCACAACACAACAATAGACTAGAAGACATTCTATAACTCATCCTGCTACAAAACTCACATGCTTTATTTCAAATAGCAAAAACTCATTTCATATTCAATTTTATACTCATATAAATTAGTTCTAACAATCTTACAACAATTTTAGAAAAAAAAATGAACTACTCAATTTTTGAAAATTTAACAATGAGCAGTTTGCAAGCTACAGTGATTTCGGCAAATTTTTTTCCAAAAATTAAAATTTTAGGAAATTCATGATAGACACAAGCTAATATTCATAAAAACATCATATTTAATACATGCTATAACATAATAATAACCTCATAAAATAGACAATGCTAGAAGTTAATAAAATTCAATTTCAACAAAACTCCTAAACATCTTACACATGCAACACTTATATGTCTTTCTATCCCATCTACTCACCATACTCCCCCACTTAAAAGGAACTCATAGATCTTAAAATATAAACTATTACTTCCCAAAATCATCATCATCATTTTCATTCGGCTTTGATCCTTTTGCCCGAAGTGCATAGAAACGAGTCTTTGCTTTTGTAACATCCTCCTTTGGAACATTAGGAGCATATTTCTTACCCTCTCTTCCTCTAGAAGCAATGTTAGAACAATCTCTCACTTTATGTCCTTCCTTACCACAACCATAGAAACTCGCGGTACCCCTTAGACACTCACCATAATGTCTCTTTCCACAAGTGACACATGTAGGATTTCCATTTTTAGAACCACCTCCTTTCTGCAATTTCACCTTAGCACTCCTAGGTTCATCTTGAGTTTGAGCCTTCTTTTTTAACCTAGTTTGATCATGGTCACTAGAACCACTCCTTTTCAAGTTTATATACATCCTCCTAAGTTTAGACTCTTCAATTGATTGGGCATACAACATGAGTCTAGATAAGGTCATATCATAATGTAACATCTCTGCATGGCATTCCTCCCTCACTATATCGGCGACACCCGTAACAAAATGACTCATCTAATCCCTTGGATTAGACAGAAGGGATGGGTGTAAGACCCCAAAAATAACTTAGGTTAACTAGAGCCTAAAATTTTGGTCTTAATGGTCTAAGGTAATAAGTAGGTCTAATATATTTCATAGAGGCAGTATCTAAAGGTGCATTGGAAGTCAAAAGTCAAGGGACGACTAAGACGTTTGATGACTAAGTCACCTATGTGCCTCATATATGGTTTTATGTGCTATTCTATTATTCATGAGGTTTAAGGTCCTTAAATTAGTTATTATAGCATGTATAGTCAGTGTATCAAGTTTCATGGACTTTGGAGATCAAACGTTTAATAACGTCTATGACGTTCGAAATATATGCCTTGAAGTGACCTTCTGTGACTAGGCATGTTTCGTCAAGTTTTACGTTTTTCGTTTTGGGAGAAATTTATGTGAGAGGTTTTAAACTCATATAAAATTGTATTTGTGTTGGAAACGTCTAGGAAATTATCCCCAAGGACCATCCAAGGGTCCTTGAAGAAGGACCCAAACACAATGTCAAGACTGTTCCAGGCAGCCCCAAACGACGGAGGCATCGACGGCTCGTGGGACAATCGATTCCCCGTCGATGCATGGATAATTAGTATTTTGAGGAACCAGGACCTTGATAAGTCTTTCACCCAACCAACGGATGGACTGGACGGTCCATTTGTGATTAAATGGTCCATCAATTGTCCACCGTAGATGGTCATGTCACTGAGTGCACTTTCACTGCCAAGCTAGGGGTGAATTTGTAAATTCACCCACTTCCAAAAATATACTTTGGAGGTTACTAAGGGGTATATTGGTTATTTTAAATGTGTATATATGTGTTAAACAAATTGAAGACTTCATTCTTCAAAATAAAATTCCCAAAATCCCTTAAGAAATCTCAAAGACTCCATTGAAGTTAGAATCAAGGAACAACTTGGAGGCAACATTTTGAGTTGAAATTTTTATCAAAGTGAATAATTATGATCATTGAGTTATGGATATTGATCCTTGAAACTCTCTTCATCAAGGAGCCCCAATTCTCAAGATGTTTCCTAAAGTTTTCAAGTTGAATTGCCCAATTTCATGATTCTCCCATGGGTTCTTGCATTAATGATTTCTAAACATTTAATAATGATTTAATTTATATTTTATAGATGATTTTAATCTAAATTACCCATGAACCCATAAATTGGATGAACCATAGATTCTGACTAAGTTATGGGTTACTTGATATTAACCTAGTGTTGTTCAATTTTAGTGTAGATTTATATGGTCTTTCTAATGATGTAAAAATTGTGTTCAATTGGTATCTAGGTTATCCTAATTTTTTGAATATCTATTAAAGTGACCTATTTTCATTGATTATCATGGTTCCTACATTGAATTATTGTTCATGGTCATTGGTAAGGGCCTTATGCTATTGAATTGGATGAATTAGCATCAAGTTGAGGTGTTGAGGATGTTAATGGGGTATGCTTCCCTATTTATCTTATTTTGATGTTATTTATACTTTAATTATTTTTTTATTGGTATGGTCCACTTATGGTGGCAGTGTTATGTGAATCTATGTGGCCTTGTCGGTGTTACTTTATCAGTATGATGATCATGGCCTTGTCGGTGCTACTTAAAGTAATGTGGCTTTTTATGTAATTGATTATGTGAATTATGATGATATCTATCCTCTTTTTAATAAATGTGAAAGCATATGTGATCTATGGGCTTTATGTAGGTGATTATGTTAGACTATGACCTTGTGCTCATATGTGTAGTCTTAAATGTTGATAAATGATTGTTCCTACTTGACTATATGAGTTATGATGGTTATGTTTATATGATATAGTAATGTATAGGATGATATTAAGAATATAAGGGTCATTCGTAAGTGTTTTAAAAAATGATATGTTATATGTGATAAAGTGAAAGAATGTAGTTTCTTATTGGGTAGACTTTGTGTTCCTTACTTGATATACGAATGAATGTTGTGAGATAAGGATATGTCTTGACTAGGTAGGATTAGTTCACCCTTTTAATGTATGAATGAAAGATATGTGAGACCTTAGAGGATATTAAGAAGGTCATGTACATGGTAAAGGTTATGTTATGAATGTTGAAGTCGGGTTCGGCCTTGATTTTGAATTTAAGTTAAATAATTAAATTGCTAATTTAATTAATTAAGTGACCTAGGGTAACTACTAAAATACCCTTAAGTCACTAGGACCATAACCAACCCCTGTGGACCATCCTAGGTTAGGTACTAGGATGTTTCTTTAGTTACTAGGCTAGTGTCACCCAGTTAGGTCTTAGGTTGTCGGGTTCACTAGTTAGTTTATTTTTGTTTATACTAGGTTAATTAGCTAATTAGGTAAGTTAGTTAGAGCCTAGAACTGGTGAGGAAGCTAGTATCCGCACACGGGCCTACCCCCTAACCGAATTTGGTACGACTTGTCCCTTGGTTGTTAGCACATGTGCTTTGTATGATGCTTATGATAAAGAATCAGCTTATTATGATTATGATGTATCTCCTATGCTCACTAAATATGTCTTATGTTGAGTTATGATTATATGATTCTTATGTTGGATATTATGCTTATCATTATGTTGTTATCTTTAATGCTTATGTATTTGGGTGATTAACTATTTTTAGATGCTCTTTTGAAGTTCTTATAGCTTCCACACTTGGTACATTTGTCACTAATGCATATTGCCTACATTCTAATCAAATGTAGGGTTTCAAAGTTGAGTTTCTTTGGAGGATAGTTTTTTAGAAGTTGCAAGAAGAGTTGTGGAACTTGTGATTCTTCATAGCTTTGAGGACGAACCCATTACTTTTTTTATGTCTTTTATTTTGTTTTAGACTTTGTATGGGATGCGTCCCAAGAGTTTTTTTTATTTCAAGAGTTTAAAACATGGTTTGAGACAAAAAGTTAGAAAAGACTTCCATTCGGTTTATGGAAATATTTTTGATTATATTGTTTAAAGAAGAAACTATATTTCCCCTACTGTTCTAGTATCTTATGTCATGATTATGCTAACTATTGTATGAGACCCCTTCGGAGTCAATTATCTCATGTTACGTCTAGGGGATACCCTAGTCATGACTGTTTCTCAAGAATAACATCAAAATTAATGCAACATAAGGAGTTATAAAGGATAAGCTGACTCATGAATCTTCATAAGCATAAACATCAAAGTTAAATACTTGGATCTTACCAGTGACAACATATGGTGAATACTGTTGTTCTTAGCGACTAGAGAAAGCATACAAACAATTTTCTACTCCACCTTCCCCTAAGTAGCTCCTCTAGGTACGACTTTGTTTGGTGGAGCAACTGAAGAAGACTAGACTCTTGTGTCCCCACTTACCATTACCCTACATGTTTTTAGGACTCTCTCTTATAAAATGTCCATTCTTACAACACTTGTAAAAACCATTGGATCCATCACATAACACCCTTGATTGGCTGCAACCACGCTTAGCACATGTGGAACGCTTACCACCCCTTTGTGCCACACTACGTTTTAAATTTGTAGGTCTAGCTCTGAAATTTTAGGTACTCTAATCTGGAACTCACCTCTGTTTCATGGAGCATATGCACTAGTAGATGATGGAGTAGGTCATTTTTGTTCTTCTTGGAAGGAAGACCCAATCACATTACTGTTCTGTTGCCACTACACCATTTTAGGCCTACGGCTACACTAAATCTGAGCAACGCTTGAAAAGTGTTGCCTAAAATATTTTTGGGAACACTTTTTAAATGTAGCCTAATTTTTTAACTTTTCGCAACGATAATTTTGTCAACACTTATAAAGTGTACCATTTAATGATATAGACTACACTTTATAAGCGTTGTCATAGTATGAAATAAATGGCAACAATTATGTATATATATGGCCACACTTTTAAAGGGTCCTATTTTTATAATTGTAAAAACAACACTATAGAAGTGTTGCCTATAGTTTCCCTCCAACATTTTCAAATATTTCACTAAAATATTTGATTCCCTCCAATTTTTATTATTGTAAAAACAACACATTATAAGTGTGGCCTTAAATTTTCACCAAAATTTTATATTCTCTCCAACAATTTTCACTCTCCCTCCAATTTTTATTGGCCAAAAATAAACATTAATTAATAATAAAACATTAAGACAAAAAGATATGACTTTCTCTTTCCTTGAAGTCACGCTTTCTCTTTCACTGAAGAACTCACAATTTCTCTTTCAGTGACGAGCTGAAGATCGAATTGAAGATCGAGCCGAAGAACTCACCGAGCTGACCGAGCTTTCTCTTCTCCGAGCTGAAGATTTCGTCATGGTAAGTACAATCCTCTTCTACCACAATGATTTCATCAAGCTAAGTACTAAAAACAATCTTCTTGGTATTGAATGATTTTTTGTTTTCTTTTTTGTTTAGAAGGAATTGATTGGGGTTGTTGGCAAGATGAACTGAAGTTAAGTCTTCCCATCACACTTTTTTCTTAGATTTCTCATTGAAGAACTTGATTTCGGACAGATTTATGGCTGAAAAGCTGAAGTTACTCTTTTTGAAGAATAAGATTTACATAATAGTTCTTGCTGAATAACACGATTTTGTGTGAATTGGGTTTATCGTGTAAGAATTCTATCTTTGAAAGTCAAAATTTTTGCTTTAGGGTTTCGATATTCTTGTGATTTTAGACAGTTTTTGGGAGTCTAGCTTGTATTTTAGCGGTATTAGTTGAATTTTGGGTGCCCTGAGCCGAATTCTTTTCTCTTTGAACATAAATATGTGATATTTCAGAAAATTGATACTGAATGCTTCAGAGTTTTTTTTTTCTTCTTTAATTTCCTTTTGTTCTTGATAGAACTTGATGGTGCACTTGAGAGAAAATAATGTTACATATATACCAGTTTCATTGCCACCTATTGTTTCCCCTCTTGAACATTATGCTATGTCACTTTATATAACTTCGTATATTTGTTCTTATCCCAATATATCATCAGTCAAGTAATGCATGTTGATCAAGTAAGATGAAGTATTGTCCAGAAACATAAGGGGTGGGGAGGGAGCAGTAATTTCTAAGCGTGTTATGCAAGAGCTAGACATTACAATTATGAACAAATAGGCAATTTCTTCCTATAAGAAATCTTTTAACAAACTAATAGTAATAGAGTTTAACTTTTATAAATAGACAATGCATATTTTCTTATGATTTACAATAATAAGTAACTGTGTATGTCAAAGTTTGATTGGTGACCTCACAAATACAATATATTAGTGATAATGTAACATGCTTTAAATTTTAGTGTATATAACTTAAATCCTTAGTAGAACAATCGTTTCTATGTCTTTAATTGCTTTATTGCTTTTTCTAATTTCAACTTGATCATTATGTTTTCTCCCTTTTCTGTTAACTGTTGCTAGTGATAATAGAATAGAAATAGAAGATTTGTTTACGTAAGATGGAAAACCTATTGAGTTTTGGATATTGTTGAAAGTGAAGCTTGCTTCATTTAAGATTTGGATGAATTAGGAGAAGCCGGTGCAAACTAAAATGAGAGAAAGCTTTGGATGATGCAAAAGTCTGTTCCTATTTGATGAACTAGATCCCAAAGATGAGCAAATAGATAGTAACTTTCAAATTTCATTACATGTCATGTTCTTGCTGTGGTTATACCGATTGCCATGCATATGGTACTGTTCTTCCCAAATGAATCTCCCCTCTTTGATCATGGTGTGTCCATTTTTGTACCCGTATACAGTAGATTCAACTAATAGCATTCTTGTTGTATGCGAGTAGTAAAATCCTCAATAGATCTGTTAGAATAGGACTGCGCAAAGGCATATTTCTCTTGCCATTTCTCTTGAGATTCAACTACTAGCAGATTTCTCTTGCTGTTTGGATCTCCAGCATGTTCATGTTCTACTAATCTCTATTGCCTTCTTTTAGCAAGAGTGACATTTTTTGTCTCTGGATTTGTCATACTTGAGTTCTGTAAATATGTTAGCACTAAATATTAGTCTAGTAGAGTGTATTGTTGTGTAGTATTGATGAATAACATCCAGTCCGTGATTCCATTTGGAGAGGTAGTCAACTATTTAGTTTGCGCTTCTTTTTTCCTACTTATTTTTTTATGATTATGTATTTTCTGAAAAGTTTGGTTCTTGGTATCCTCCTGCTTTTTTTTTAGTGCTTATGTTTTCATAAATGATGTGTTTTTGCTTTCCTTGAGCGGAGAGTCTATTGGAGACAGTCTATGGGTATGTTGTTATTGGTATATCAATATGATTGAAGTATGATCACTTCTATTAACAATCTAGATGCCAAAACTTTATATGAAGGGATTTAATAGTACAATAGGACTGTTTCAGGGTATGAGAATTTTCTTGTTCCTACATTCATTGTTATTGTTACTGTCAAATCCGTAGGCACTCATTGCTTTGTATGCCATTTTGGGCGCTGCTTTCTTGAGAGAAATATTAGTACCTTTTCTTTAACATCTTTAGGTGACACTTAGATTTTATTTAATGTGTAAAGACTATGCAAAAAATGAAGAATCATGTGACCTTGTTGAAGTTGGGCAAAGTGAAGCATACACTAGATTTTAATGAGTTGAATGTCGTACTTTTAAAATTGCTTGGGAGTTGGGATTTTATACCATATTCTGATATGTTGAAAAGTTAGACAACACCTGCATTTGCTTTAGTGCACCCTAAGGAAAACAAATTGTAAAAAGACATTACTTTAACATTTGAAGGCTTTATAAGTTAACAAAACCATATAAAGTCATATATATTAAACTCTTATTTGATGGATGTAGAGTCTTCTAAATTGTAAACCCATTCTGTAACTGTATATATTATTTTTCCTGTAGTTTTATACTTTTATATATGCATATTTTGATCAAATTTTTTTATAAACCAAGAAATCTTCTCAAACTATTTCAGGTTTTGCTGTGAGGAAATTATTATTATACAGACACCAAAATCAAGTATCACTGATCTGTTAACAATAAAATGACTATATTTCAATATTGAAATAATGACACACAGTTTTGTAGTTGTTATTATGCATATAGGATAAATAAAAATGGTAACAAGGTACTCAAATCTCGAAACTCATTATGAATTGGATCATCTCATAACACATGATGCTGATCCTGATGATTCATAACATGAAACTCACTATGATTTAATGATTGTTACTGAAAGATTGAATATTGATATTTTCTTCTAGGAATTCAAATATCCCATCCAAGGATTGGATGGATTTAGCAAGGTATAGCAAAGAGGATATTGCTGGGGTTGAATCATTCCTAGATTTCTCTTGCTCTTATGGAGATCCTCAAGGAGATGAAATTCAGTGTCCATGTGCCAAATGTTTTAAGATTCATTGGACTAGAAAGAATGTAGTGTATGATCATCTAATATGCTATGAGTTTGTTAAAGGATATATTTAATGGATCAATCAGAGAGAATGGGATATCAAGTTGAATGTTGACGATGATATGAATTACTCGCTTGATGATATTGATGGAATGTTGAATGATCAATCTAGAAATGTTTCATAGGATGAAGGAGTTTATGATCTGGTCTCTTGCTTTGACATAGTTGTCCTCTGTAGTGATATTATAAGTCTTGTTATAATAGAATTGTGTATGCCTAACAATTCTAACTCATCGTTACTTTAGATTAATGAAACTTGTTGAGTGGCTGATTTATTCAATTGAAAGATCAGTTATTCTGATGATCATATTTAGGTCTCTCTGTTATAATTGTAGATATAGTGGGTGATCCATAAATGACACTTCTTAAATTAATAGTGTGAGTTTGAGATAAACATTGAATTACAGTAAGGTAACAGAAGATCTATGAGCTTGTTATTGAAAAAAAGAAGACATGACCTATATTTTTCTGGTTTGAAAAAATATGTTGGGCAAAATTTGTTTTTCTGGTTTTGTATTATAGCATGTCATTACCAGGTATGATTTTGTGAATCAAAAGACGTGGGATACTTGCTGCCATGTGTTTTTTATCTCCTTCTGCACAACCTTGTTATTTGATTCTTTCTTATGAAGTAGTTCATCTCAATCACCTACAATTGGTAACTGCCCTTAGCAAGATTAAACAATTATTTATGTATGTAGTACTATTGAGTTATGTCAGCTTTATGGCTTCATTTGACTAAAAAATTAGCAGAATGTAGACATGTTGACACTAGAATTTCAGCTTTCCAGCAGTTTTCCTGAGCTACTCATTTTGATGACGTGTTGCATCTTCCATGGAGTTTTTTGGTTTAACAGTATTTGAAATGTAGTTTTTTCATATAGGTTCATGACATCAACCCTATAGTACTTCTCATCTGTTGATGCACTCTTATTGTAACCTTTATTAGAAAAAATAGTTACATTCTGTCAACTTTGAGTGTGGTAATGTTGCAAGAGTTGTTCATGATAACTTGGATTGAGTTACTCATGTTGATTTGAGTGTATTTGCCAATCTTGCAAAACTTGTTAAGCTTTCATGTCTAACAATTCAATTGTTGGGAAAATGCCCAACTTGTTAAACATGTAAAGAATCTGTATTGCATTTGCAGGTTTCTTAAGTTGTTGGAAAAATGCCTAACTTGTTAAACTTGTAAACTTGTAAACTTGTAAAGGCTTTTTGGTTTGTACTAAAACTTTTTTGTGTACTGCATTTGCAGGTTTCTAAAATCATATTTGCCTTGTTCCCCTTTGTTTTTGTTCTTCCTATCAGCCTCCATGTCTTTGCTCAATATCAAATTGTGAATGTCAGCTCCCAGTTACTTCTTAGGCAGGAACTGGGAGAGCTAGTCTCTTGAGGTCTTTTTTTTATGTACAAAATTGGAAAATTTCATTCAACATGCAGATTTTTTATGTACATGCTTAGCTAATTCAACAGGATTAACAAGACAAACAACAGTTTGAACTTCTTCAATCTCTTGTTCTTTCTGTCTTCCGACAGCTGCAGTGCTGTTCTTTGTTAGCTTCTTTTCGTCCTGTGCATTATGTTCTGCATGAGATTTCTCGGCTATGCGAGTTTTTTCAGCTGCTGGCCTTTTCTCAGCTTTTCGTGCAATCGTGGGAAGAGAAAGGGAAATTTTACAGATGCTCTGAATGGAATTTGAGATGATGTGTGTCTGTTATATCTTTGTGTTTACAATACATGCAGTAATCCATAATTCACGTGATTATAAATGTTCTATATGATTTGCGTATATATATTGATTTGGATTGGTTGGCTTACAATGAATACTCTCCAATTATGCCCTTTCACATTTATTTCACCTACTTATAAATTTATTTTCAATGTGCAGGAAAATGCCGGTAATTGAATTTGAATTGTGGCAGAAGTAAACTCGATCTTTTTTTATAGTGAATGATGCTTGGTATTTTGGAATTTATTGATATTAGAGATCTTTAAGCAATTACTTTCTAAGTTTTGGAGTTTTTGAACATGTTTCTTGAAGTTTATTTGAAATATATAGCTTCGATTTAATTCTGTGATCATATATTGAATATGTTCAATTCAATAGTGTTGCTCTAGATGAGATATAAAGTTACACTTTGTAAGTGTTGCTCTATATGAGATATAAAATTACACTTTATAAGTGTTGATATATATGAGATATAAAAGGCAACACTTTTGAAGTGTTGCGCTAGATGACCTATAAAAGGCAACACTTTTAAAGTGTTACCAATAAAACCGCAAAGGCAACACTTTTAAGTGTAGTATAATAAAATATAGGTGTTGCTAATGCATCACAACAAAGCGTGGCCTTACACTTCTTTGGCTACGCTTTATAAGTGTAGCCAAAAGTGGTGACATTTAATAAGTGTTGCCTAATGTCAAAGGTTACGCTTCTTTTGGCCACCCCCTAAAAAGTGTTGCCTAAAGTCCAAAAGTGTGGCCTTTTATCAAAGGCCACACTTTTTGCTTGTTTAGGCTACACTTTAGTGGGGTGGCTGTAGGCCTAAAAATGGTGTAGTGTGCCTGCACTCATTCCATGTTGTCTTAGCCCTCTTATTCTTAATCACTTCTCTATCCCTCAGGTTTTCCTCCTCAATTTGTTGCATATAGATCATTAGCCTTGCTTTTTACATATCCCTAATCAGCATTGTTGCCTTGCCTTACTTGCTGGAAAGATGAGACAATCCAGCAACGAATAAACTCATCCTGATCCTCATGTCATTAACCCTCTTTGAGTCATAGCGGGAAAGTTGTGTGAACTTCAGACTATACATAAAAATCCTAATTAAAAGCGAGAAACTCTCATACCTTTGCTTCTCTCAACTCTCGGAGAAAGAAATGCCTCAAGAAAGCCTCTTCAAATAAATTTCAAGTCATAAATGGTGCACCCTCAGTTTGATTCCTCTTCGATTGATCAAACCAGATTATAGTAACACCATTCATTTGGTATGAAACTAGTTCCACCCTCTCAACATCAGCAACATACATAAACTCAATGACCTAGTCAAGATTTTCAACAAAGTTTTCTAGATCCTCAGTAACACTTGAACAACTGAAGCTTGGAGGGTTCATCCTTAAGAACTCACTCATCCTCAAAGTATTATCCACTTCTTGACGATTCTCTCTATGTTTCCCAACTTGGTTGGTCACAACTTGTCTTAACAATTGGATCGACTCACAGAACTCAACATTGATGACCTTTCCTTGGGTTTGCACTTCTGGTGCATTAGGTACCCCTTGTTCATGTGGTTCAACATTACTCCTAGGGAGACGACCTTTGACAGCTCTTCCTGGAGGCATGATTTGAAAGACACGTGCAAGCACAAATTAGAAGAAATTTTTTAGAGATAAAACTCAACACAAGATATGAATATGAAAGAATTGCCATAGTTTTCTAAATGTTGCAACCTATTACTTATAGATGTCGTACGCTTCACACCGATAATTAGGAATATATACACACGACTTCTTACAATTCATATTGATAAATAGGAATATATAGACACGACTTGATACACTTCATAGGACTATTGAACTTTGTGTTTTGATGCCATGTTTGTCACGCCCCAAGACTACACCCATGATGGTTCTCGCATCTTGGCCCTAAGCATACCCTTGGACTAACTCACTTAATCAGTGGAAGATTAAATTGATAGAAAATATACCTATATAAAATATTAAATAACATATTTAAATCGATAAAATAAGAATTTTTAGAAATAACATTCAATTTAGCCAAAAAGGAAACTAAAGTTTCAAAACAAGCCAATAACAAGATAATTACAAATGAACTAACTAGCTATCTATGAAGCCTCTAAAAAGAGATGGACGTCGGGACAAAACCCACAACATCCTAATGAACTAAATATTGAAAAGAGATTAAAAAAAGTGGTCCTTTGGAAGAAATGAGGCTCACCAACAACTCTGAAGCACAACTAGAATCAACGATGCACTGGGAACTGATCCTGGTTACCTATATCTGCATCATGAAGCGATGCAGGCCAAATGGCTTCAGTACACTAAATGTAGGATCTTGCGAGGGGAATTTTAAAACAAGACATAAGCTTGAAAGGGGAACTTAAAGAATCAACTTGGTCGGAACTAAACTGGACTAAATTGAACTATTTTCAATATAAAGCAGTAATATAAATACAATACAAAGTAAAGCTTTTAAGACATAGATAACAACTTTGTGTATTTAGAAATACAATAGTAACTCTATGTGTATGCGAAGATAAAATATAACTCTGTATGTATATAAAAATACAAGTAACTTTGTGTATATAACAATACACGTATTTTTGTGAGAGTTTTTCTCACAGACAACAATCATTTAAGAGCTATTGTGATGATACAATATTTTTCTTCACCCTACTAGGCCCATCCTATACTTTGTCGAAGGTATAAAACCTGAATACGAAGTGGATCCTCTAGTCTATGCTAAAAAGCACTAAGGAATCATCTAAAGTATGAACCTTTTCTGCCTATGGTGACTCCATGTATTATAGGGGCTGGGAGTTGTCTGAAATCTCCCCCATATCGGTGCTCAATACTACTCACAAAATGTAAAAGATCAATATGTTTAAATACATAACATTTTGGTTTGAGATAATTTCTCAAAACTTTGAGCTCTCTTGGAAATCAAAGTTTACTCTCTTTCTTAATTGTGAAATCAGTTACTCTTTACTAAAAAAACTATCCAAAGGCTCTTTGAAAATATTAGTTTCATTTCTTTTTTTAATGTTAAAACGCTTTACTCTTTGATAACACTAGTACCTATATACTATTTTGAAGAAATGAATTTTAATATATACTCTTTTCTAAACTCAAACCTCAGGTCTTAAAAACAAGATAAACCATCTGTAGAAGACTTTTGGAAGACTATATGAACTTCTCTGTACATGACTATTAACTTATCTTGAATTGGTTCTTAACTTTCCTCGAATTGAATTAAGGATTCAAGGATTCTCATTTGTGATAAGAAAGATTTCATGATGTTTAGCATTCTTTTTAGATAGTTAAACATGACAAAAGATCAAGAAGTCACTTTCTGGAATCAAGTCAGCAATGCAGAGATACATTTAATTATTTGGTTGCCAATAAATTTTTAGGCAAAAGGGTCCGTGACCGCTCAGCGACGAAAATAAAATTTTCCAATCCTGAGGAACAGGTACCAAGATTCGCCTGACTTGTTCTTTCTTTGTTTTCTAAGGCTAATTTACCTAAACTCGATTCTTTCTCTCAAATTCTCATTAGATTAGGATACTAAGTATATATACACAATAATATAAGTAAAACAACTCAAGGAAACAACACTATAACCTTAAGAACTCGTCAATCTCAACCAATGTTCAAGAACGAAAGCAATTCAAGAACACACATCAAGAACATTCAAACTTCCATTATTTTTAGGACGACTTCACACTGAAATAAACATGTTTGGAACATGGCTGAATGAACCTAACATTATGAAAGTCTCACACACCTCGTAGGGATCAACCCTTGGTGAAATCTTCATGCATAACTTAAAGAACTTGGTGATTCCTTGCTTCTTCCCCTGTTTTCTCCTCGTATTTTCTCTTCTCTAAAAACCCTAAATTATTTTGATAAAGGGTAAAATGAATCCAATCAGTTTTGTCATGAACAGAACCTAGACCCCATAGAGACCGGCGTCGTTGACCTCTCAGAGGTTGCAGACAAGCCTACATACATCATTCTTACTTCATCTAGGCTAATTTTAGCGGAAAATTTGAACTTTTTGTTTTCTTATTTCATGCTAAACATCTTAAACTTAACATCATAGGCGTTCACAAGTCAACCATCAAATATAGAGGTAATCAAATTAAAGAATCAGTTCAAAATTTTATTAAACGTATTTTTGCCAAAACGACATCAATACAAAGTCTGAACAAATGCGGAAAGAAACAGTAGTGGGACATGCTCCACTAGATATAGCCTACATCTAAGATAGATAATAACGGTAGACATCCTCGAAAGCATGAGGTCCTACCAAGTTCGGATGAAATCTCCACGTTCGGATAGATGCAACGTCAACCTGTAAGCTCTAGCGTCCACCTGTGCCTGCACCTAAAATTGTAGAATTGTATGGGATTAGTACACACTTGTACCAAAAATGGGTATATTCAAGCACACACCAAGGACATGCATGATTAAGAACATCTCTTTCCTAACAACATGATTATGGAATGACAAGTCAGTGGACTTGCCAAATTGGAATTAGGAAAGTTAGTGAGCTTTCCAAATTTGGATTAGGAAAATGAGTGAACTTTCCAAATTTGGATTAGGAAAGTCATGCCATGAGAGTAACACACATCATCATACTTATCATATTGCATATAGCACATAACATATTGCGTATAGCACATAACATATTGCATATAGCACATAACATTTTTCATATCATTAGTTCATAAGCCATGAGACCTTAGAATCATGGACTTGAAATCAAGACATCCCAAAATGAGGGCTCAACATATGGGACCTTAACTAGGGAGCATTCTTTAGCAAACACAGGGTCTGCTTCATTCATTCATACGTACTTCATTTCATTTCATTCATAGTCTAGTGTGAAAACTAGCTATACCTAGGATGTAGTTTAAGACTTTCATCAGGTTCGTTGTGCAATGGTCAAGAATGACCTAGTGTCATTACTTCAGTCTAGCTCACCTGTTGATTATCCTATCCTAACACCTTTGATATCATTCATTTCATTATGTGCATCATTTGAAGCTGGCCTCATTCATTCATAGGGAACTTTAACTTTAACCAATAAAGACCATGTGAGCATCATGAAATCCATTGTCTCCCCCACATCGAATAGAAGTCAAATCACCGGCCAAAGTGACCCAAAACATGCTAGCGTACATGGGAATTGAACCCCGCCAGCTCCCTATATTGGCTGTATAGGTTCGAATACTATGATATATAAGGAGACACATACCCGGCATGACATATAGTTTCATATCATGAGAATTACGTGGACCTCCACCTTTCCCGATCGAAGACATCACCGCTCATAGCTAGTATATCGGTGCTCTCTATAAAGTTCAATTACATTCAACTCATACGCCATAGAAGTTGTCTTCTAGTATGATCACATCATAGATCAATAGGTGATTTCTCATCTCATCATTAGTATTAAGTGTGTTAATCTCAATACTTTTGTTAGAGTGTTCATAGAGATTGGTCTCTGCATTAACTTTACATTCTCATAGGTGAGTACGTTTTGGTAAGATTTACTTAGGCTTATTTGAAATCTAATCTTTTACATTAGCCTCATATCATGTTGTCACTACATTCATTAATATGAGAACATTTTCTCTTCATAATTACTCACCCCTTTTTATATGACTGTTCATTTCATCATATGCCAATGCACTTGGCCATTTAGTGTGTTTTACACTCTTAACCCTTATAGGGTTTCATAATTCATTGTTCATTTCATCATTTCATTGTTCATTTCATAATTTCATTGTTCATTTCGTCATGTACCAATGCACTAGGCCATTTAGTGTGTTTTACACTCTTACTTAACCCTTCAAGGGTTACACCATTTCATTATATACATCTTAGGTTCACTTATTTTTAAATGTATGCTAGACTTATGGGTCTATACATACAAGCCATGAGGTTTTGTTCATAGTTCGTTTAAGTGATTCATGTCTTTCTAAGATTATGTGGTACAAGACTTATATATCTTTTATGTATGCCGATATCTCGATTTTGATCTAAGTAGATAGCATTATTCTTGAATATTTAATTCACGTATGACTTATGTATCAATACGGAATTTGGGCATGGGAACCCGGTTTGAAAACCTTGGACAACACTTACATTTTTCATTTATTTTATTTTGGTCCACACGGCTTGGGGACCCAATATCAATCCCCAACACCTTCATTTTCTTTTATTTAAATTTTCTCTTTCTTGGCTGAGGGGTTGTTGGATCGAACCCCCACAACCCCTTTTCATTTTAATTTCATTTCCATGGATTCTTCGACTTGACTATGAGGTTGTGGGATCGAAACCCCAAAGCCTCACTTTATTTTTTATTAACTCTCCTTTTCCGCCTATAGGTCGTGGGTTTGATTCCCACGCCTCACATTTATTTTCTCTTCATTTTTCTTTATGCTTGACATAAAGGTTGTTAGAATCCCACTCCTCTCATTTCTTATTTCCATACTTTATTTTCCAGCTAAGACCATGGTTGAATCCCCTTCACCACATCCCTTTTTACTTCTTTATTTTCACGATTTTTAATATGGTGAAGTGTCGGGTTCAACACTCAATGACCTCACTTGTTTTAATTCATTTTTGCACAACATTTTGAACCCTCTTAACTTGATCGAAACTCATCCTTTGAAACTGGAAGATTCTTTTGCAGCCTATTTTCTCACTTCTTTAACATTAAATGTTAAGACGTTTTAAGTTGTTTTTAGTGTGTTCTTAGGTGCGTTTTCAAGATTTCATTCGATAATGAATCACAATCAAATCAGCATCTTTACATCACTTATGAACATCACGATTTACATAAACATGTGTACATGCAATACAAAGAACTAACATCATATTTTAGAGCCTAAAACCCGAGTCACATAATCATGGTTCACATTGCACACACGTACACATAGTTTAGGATCACATAGGTGATCCTTCATACGATTTCAAACACACATAATTGAACATATTCATCATGAAACACAACACATGCCTAATATCTACCAGCCAACATATCCAACCTACGAATCATTGGGAGCTAGTGACAGGGACATGCAACGGGTAATAACCCTAGTTTTCAAATTGAATATTTTGAACCTTAGGGGTTCCTTAGAAAAGGGACCAAGAGAGAAGAGAAACCATACATTTTTGACGTTCTAACCTTAACTTCATGTCAAAAAAATTCTCCAAACACACGTCCAACACTGAAAGTCCAACACCCCACTCGACGAAAAACCTTCTCTTTGCCTACATGATTGATTAACGTTTGTTTTTCTTATATTTTCATGTGAGTTCTTCAAGTGTGAAGAACCTTGGTAAATTTTCTGTTCTTGAATGTTATTTTGTAGAGAGAAATGTGAATGGGAAAAGAGAATGATCAAGAATGTTGAGGAGATGGACGTGCGAGAGTTAGAGTTTTATTACGCTTAGGAGTCTAGCTAGGACTTAGTCAAAGAAGGTTTTATTAAATGATAAAAAATCTGATTTCCCTTTTATTTTAAATAAGCTAATAATAATGAATATTAATTAATTATAATAATTTACCAGCTTAAATCAAAACAAATTTAATTCATTGCTTCCACCTAGGTTCGAACCTGGGTGGAGCAAGACCCCATACTAAGGGCCAATTTTCTGCCCTCTCTCCCCAAAATACCCCTCCACCTTATTAAATAAATAGTTAATTTTATATTTAGGATAATTACCATACTACCCTTAGACTGAAAAAAGACCATTTTACCCCTAGACTCTCCAAACATAAGATTTCCCCTTTTTAGGTCTGGTAAAGACTCATCCGCGTAAATCTTCATATTCGGGAGCCCTACATGGCTGGACCCAACCTTTCCTAGCTCAACTAACTCCCTAAGTTAGTTGGCTTGGTTGTCTTAAGGGTTCAAAGGTCTGGTTCTACGTGCATCAATCCGTGTGAACCCGGTCTAATCGTAGGCGTTCTAGGCACATTAAACATCATTTAGCATAGCCGTTTTTAGGGTTGTTACATTATCCCCCCTTATGAACATTTGTCCCCATATGACACTACTAACAATTTCGCGTAACTCTATTCATATCATAACATAGTTATTGTACACAATCAAGCAATAGCAACAAACAATGGAGAGATAAGGAAACATAGACTTAAGAGTAGTCTAATCTCAAGAGTTGAAAAGATGGGGGTAGCGGGATCTCATATCGGCCTCGGCCTCCCACGTAGCACCCTCAACAAGATGATTCCTCCACAATACCTTCACTTTGACAATCTCTTTCTTCCTCGGTCGCTTGACCTGTCTTTCTAAAATCTCAACAGGTACCTCCTCATAAGACAAATTTTCATCAACCCCCAAAACTTCAACCGGTTGAATCGATGCTGGATCGCCTAGGCACTTCTTTAACAAAGAGACATGAAAGACTGGATAAACAGAAACTAGTTTCGCGGGCAATGCCAATTCATAGGCCACCTCTCCCACACGCTGTAGGATATTATATGGCCCAACATACCTCGGACACAACTTCCCTTTCCTGCCAAACCTTATCACCCCCTTCATAGGTGATATCTTCAAATAGACTTGGTCACAAACATAAAACTCTAAGGGTCATTTTCTGTTGTCTGCATAAGACTTCTACTGACTGTAAGCAGTAGTCAACCTATCCCTAATCACTCTAACATTCTCTAAAGCCTCATGAATGATCTCTGGACCCAAAATGGATAATTCTCCAACCTCAAACCACCCAACTGGAGACCTACACCTCCTACCATACAGTGCCTCAAACGGTGTCATCGCAATGATGGAGTGATAGCTATTATTATACGAAAACTCTATCAAAGGCATATGGTTGTCCCAACTACCCTTGAAGTCAATCACACACGCCCTAAAAATGTCCTCCAATGTTTGAATTGTAAGCTCTGTCTGCCTATCAGTCTGAGCATGAAAGGCAGTACTAAGCCTTACCTGTGTGCCAAAGCTCTTCTGGAAAAATCTCCAGAAATGTGAAGTGAACTGGGCTCCTCTATCAGAAATGATCGACAAAGAAATCCCATTCCATCTCACAATCTCATCAATGTAGAGTCTTGCATAATCCTCGGCTCTGTAAGTAGACTTCATAGGGATAAAATTGGCAGACTTAGTCATTCTGTCCACGATACCACATATGGAGTAATGCTATCTCCTAGTCTTCGGAAGACCAACCACGAAGTCCATATTAATGGCGTCCAATTTTCAAGTTTGAATTTCAATAATCTGAGTAAGACGACCAGATTTTAGATGTTCTTCCTTAACCTGTAGACAATTAGGACACTTGGCCACAAAATTTGCAATGTCCTTCTTTATGCAGCCCACCAGTAGATCTGTTTAAGATCATGATACATCTTGGTGGAACATGGATGTATGGAATATCTTAAACCATGGGCCTCTGCAATGATCCTGTTCCGCAAATCATCCAGATTTGGTACACACAGCCTGTTCTGGTACCTCAGTATGCCGTCATCTCCCACAACAAAAGACTCATTCATCCTTCATCTCCATCAACACAGGATCAAGATACCGACCCTCTTTGACTTCAACAACTAAGGATGATTCAGAACTAGGATGAACTGAAACACCCCCACTAGTAGAGTTAACCAACCGCACACCCAGTCTGGCCAGTCTATGTATATTTTTCACCAATTCCTTCTTCTCATGCTCAACGTGGGTTGTACTTCTCATGCTCATCCTACTCAAAGCATCATGTACAACATTAGCCTTACCTGGATGTTAGTGGACATTCATGTTAAAGTCCTTCAACAGCTCCAACCATCACCGATGATGTAGATTCAACTCTGTATGTGTGAACATGTACTGGAGACTCTTGTGGTCTATGAACACATCAACATGCACTCCCTACAAGTAGTGCCTCCACAATTTCATTGCAAACACCACAGCTGCCAACTCTAGGTCATGAGTGGGATAATTCTTCTCATGAACCTTGAGCTGTCTTGACGCATAACCTATCACCTTGCCACCCTGCATAAGAACACAACCCAAACCAAGCCTAGATGCATTACAATAAACAGTTTAATTCTCACCACACTTAGGCTAAGTATTCACCGGGACTGAAGTGAGTCTCTCCTTGAGCTCCTGGAAACTCTACTCAAAAGTCTCCATCCATTCAAAATTGGCCTTCTTCTTAGTCAAAGTTGTCAGTGAGGCAGCAATGGAAGAAAAACCCTCCACAAACCTGCGGTATTAACTAGCCAATCCCAAGAAGCTACGGATATCTATGGGAGTAACAGTTTTTGGCCAGTTCTTAACAACCTCAGTCTTCCTATGATCTACCTCCACACCTTTGTCAGACACAACATGACCTAGGAAGGTCACTAATCTAAGCCTGAATTCACACTTGCTGAATTGGCATACAACTGATGTTGTCTAAGTACCTGCAAGGTTAGTCTCAAATGTTGTTCATGCTATTCCTTTGCCTTAGAGTAGATGAGAATGTCATCAATGAATACAATGATGAAAGATTCAAGGTATTCACGAAAGACTCTGTTCATGAGATCCATTAATGAAGCAGGTGTATCACTGAGACCAAATGACATAACTAGAAACTTGTAATGACCATAACAGGTATGAAAGTCTGTCTTTGGAACATATTCATCCCTAATTCCTAAGTTGATGGTACCCTGAAGGAAGATCAATCTTCGACAACAAACTAGACCCTTGGAGTTGGTCGAACAAGTCATCTATTCTGGGAAGTGGATACTTATTCTTGATAATGACTTTGTTGAGAGGCCAATAATCGATAAACATCCTAAGGGTTCCATCTTTTTCACAAACAACAGTGGAGCGCCCCAAGGGGATATGCTCGGCTGAATGGAACCTTTATCAGTGAGATCTTTTAGTTGCAGCTTCAACTCTACGAGTTCAGCTGGAGCCATTCTGTAAGGAGAAATTGAAATTAGTTTAGTATCGGGTTCTAAGTTGATATCAAAGTCAATCTCTCGAGGGGGAGAAACTCCAAGCAAATCATCAGGAAATACATCTTGGAACTCATTAACTACAGGCACTGTGTCTATGGAAGGAATGTCATGATCTGAATCGTTAACACTCACAAGATGACACAATAACCCCTTGGACTTCATTTTATTGGCCTTACGGTTTGAAATCTAGGGATTAGGACGACTCGAGTTGTACCCCTCCCAGAATAGCTCTTCTTCATTAGGGAAACGAAATCTCAGATCCTACTATGACAATCCATGCAAGCATAACAACTATGAAGCCAGTCCATGCCAAGAATAACATCAAAATCATGCATTGGTAACTCAACTAAGTCTGCACACATAGTCTTACCACATACAACTATTGGGCAATTTTTGTATATTCTACCAGTTATTACATTTCTCCTAAAGGTGTACTAACCACTATAAGATCATGCAGAACTTCAGGCAATATCTCAAAAGTGAGAGCAAGCAATGGAGTTACAATGGAAAATGTAGACCCTAGATCATGTAAAGCATAAACAGAAGTTGAGAATACTTGCAGCATACCTGTGACCACATCAGCGGACTTTTCCTTCTCCTCCCTTCCCTTAAGAGCGTAGAACATGTTCCTCTTAGAAGGCTCGACTGTTGTTGCATCATGTGGATTAGTCCTAGGCTGAGCATTACCTCCAGCCTGACCTATTTTCTATGGGTAGTCCATTTCCCTTCCTGGGCTCGGGTCTGCCTCCTCTAGGTGTTGTACTCCTCTGAGAGTTAGAGTTCCTAGAACTCTGTTGCCTCTTTTTGAACCTGGGCTGCTCACGGATGCCAAAATTGTTTATGTGGCCTCCATTGATGGGACCTGCCTTATCTTGAGGCTTAGGACTCCTAGCATCACAAATGCCCGTCTTCTTGCCGCTTTCCTCTACCTGTTAGACATTCACCATCAACCTGGAGAGATTCATGTTATCATGGAGCTTCGCAGACCAACACTCCTCCTCCAGATCTCCGTTGATTCCTGTGAGGAACGTGCTCATCTCATCCGTGCTGTTAGAAACAATGGAAGTAGCATACCTGGAAAGTTTAACAAACTTCAGGGAATAGTCCCTGGCTGTCATCGATCCCTGTTTAAGGTTGATGAACTCCTCAACCTTGGCATCCATCATCTCTCTAGGAAAGAATCTCTCAAGAAACTGTCTTAAATAGCTCCCAAGTGACCGGAACTCCGCCCAAAACTCAGCTATCTTTCCACATGTTGCACCAAGTCTTTACAACATCCTTGAGTTGATAAGAAGCCAACTCTGCTTTCTCAGTCTCTGTGGACCCCATAGACACAAAGATCTTATGAACCACATCCACAAAGTCTTGAAGATCCTCCTGAGTCTTAGATCATTTGAAAATAGAATGATTCATCCTAGTAAAGTCTCTCAACCTGTCAGTCATACTGCAAACCGGTGGGTTCTCCCTCTGAATACTCAGCCAGTTGACCTGGTCAGTCATGGCCTGGTCCTGCATAGTGCTGGCATGTGCCATCTCGGCCAGGGATGCCCTCACCTCAGCATTAGTCAACCCAGCAGGGTTAACCAGAATAGCCAATCATTCAGCTGGAGCCTGGGGTGGAACTTGATTGCCCCCTGCAACTGCTCCTCCCTTCCCCTGACCAATTGTTCTCCTAGTATTCATTTTCTGAAAAACGTGATGTTAGACACGCTCATAACATCAAGAAATCAGACATTAGGAAAGACACGATAACACCAGAAGAAGGGAAATTTTCCTAGGCATCATGCAGTCTCTAATTCAAGATAGTGGTGCACTTCACTACCATGACTTAGAAACTACTCAATGTGGTTTATGTGAACTTATTATCCTCGGAATTTAACCTAATGCTCTAATACAAACTATGTCATGACCAGAATTTAGACCCAGACAAGACCGACGTTGTTGACCTCTCAGAGGTCGTAGACAAGCCTAATACATCATTCTTACTTCATCTAGGTTAATTTTAGCGGAAAATTTGAAAATTTTGTTTTCATATTTCATGCTAAACATCTTAAACTTAACATTATAGGCGTTCACGAATCAACCATCTAATATAGAGATAATAAAATGAAATAATTAGTTCAAAATTTTACTAAACGTATTTTTGCCAAAATGACACCAATACAAAGTCTGAACAAAAGCAAAAAGAAACACTAGTGGAACATGCTCCACTAGCTATAGCATACATCTAATCTAGATAATAACGGTAGACATCCTCGAAAGCATGAGGGCCTACCAAGTCCGAATGAAAGGTCCACATCTGAATAGCTGCAACGTCAACCTGTGAGCTCTACCGTCCACCTATGCCTGCACCTAAAATTGTAGAATTTTATGGGATTAGTACACACTTATACTAAGCATAGGTATATACAAGAACACACCAAGGACATGCATGATTAAAAACAGTTTTTTCGTAAAAACATTACTACGGAAAGACAAGTCAGTGCACATGCCAAATTGGGATTGGGAAAGTTAGTGAGCTTTCCAAATTTGGATTACGAAAATGAGTGAATTTTTCAAATTTTGATTAGGAAAGTCATGCCATGACAGTAAAATGCATCATCATACTTATCATATTGCACACAACACATAACATCTTGCATATAGAACATAACATTGTTCATATCATTCGTTCATAGAGACCTTAGAATCATGGAATTGACATCAAGACCTCCCAAAATGAGGGCTCAACATATGGGACCTCAACTAGGGAGCGTTCTTTAGCAAACACATAGTCTGCTTCATTCATTCATAGTCTAGTGTTAACACTAGCAATACCCAGGATGGAGTTTAAGACTTTCATCGGGTTAGCTGTGCAATGACCAAGAATGACATAGTGTCATTACTTGAGTCTAGCTCACCTCTTGATTATCCTATCCTAACACCTTTGGTATCATTCATTTCATTATGTGCATCATTTGAGGCTGGCCTCATTCATTCATGGGGAACTTTAACTTTAACCGATATAGATCATGTGAGCATCATGAAATCAAGTATCTCCCCCACACTGAAAAGAGGTGGAATCACTGGACAAAGTGACTCAAAACATGCTAGCGTACATGGGAATTGAACCCCGCCAGATCCGTATATTGACAGTATAGATTCAAATACTAGGAGATATAAGGATACCATTACCTGACAATGCTGGACTGTCTCATCTCATGAGAGTTACGTGTACCTCTGCCCTTCCCGAAAGATGGCATCACCAATCATCGCTAGCCTATCAGTGCTCACTATAAAGTTTCGTTACATTCAACTAATACGTCATGGAAGCTGGCTTCTAGTATGAGGACATCATAGCTCAATAGGTGATTTCTCATCTCATCATTAGTATTAAGTGTGTTAATCTCAATACTTTTATTAGAGTGTTCATAGACACTGGTATCTTCATTAACTTTACACTATCATAGTGAGTACGTTTTGGTAACATTAACTTAGGCTTATTTGAGATTGGTATAATTTTTTACATTAGCCTCATATCATGTTATCACCACATTCATTAACATTAGCACAATTGTTCTTCATAGTTACTCACCCCTTTTTACGTGAATGTTCATTTCATCATATGTCAATGCACTTGGCCATTTAGTGTGTTTCACACTCTTACTTAACCCTTCTAGGGTTTCATCGTTTCATTGTTCATTTCATCATTTCATTATTCATTTCGTCATGTACCAATGCACTTGGCCATTTAGTGTGTTTTACACTCTTACTTAACCCTTCTAGGGTTACATCATTTCATTACATACTCTGAGGTTCACTTCTTTTTAAACGTATGCTAGACTTATGGGTCTATACATACAAGCTATGAGGCTTTGTTCATAGTTCGTTTAAGTGATTCATATCTTCCTAAGATTATGATGTACAAGACTTATGCATCTTATATGTATGCCAAGATCTCAATTTCGATCTAAATAGGTAGTATTATTCTTGAAAATATAACTCACGTATGACTTATGTATCACTACGAAATTTGGGAAAGGGAATCCGTTTTCAAAACCCTTGGACAAATTTTACATTTCTCATTTATTTTATTTTAGTCCACACGGCTTGGGGACCCAAGATCAAGCCCGAACGCCTTCATTTTCTTTTAATTTCTTCTATTTACATTTTCTCTTTCTTGGCCGAGGGGTTGTGGGATTGAACCCCCACAACCCCTTTTTATTTTAATTTCTTTTTCCATGGCTTCTTCGACTTGACTACGAGGTTGTGGGATAGAACCCCAACAGCCTCATTTTATTTTTCATTTAACTCTCCTTTTCCGCCTAGAGGTCGTGGGTTCGATTCCCACGCCTCACACTTATTTTCTCCTCTTTTTTCCTTAAGCTTCACATAGAGGTTGTGGGTTCGAATCCCACTCCTCTCATTTTCCTATTTTCATACATTATTTCCAGCCAAGACAATGGTTCGAATCCCCTTCACCACATCCCTTTTTACTTCTTTATTTTCATTATTTTTAAAAATGGTAAGGTCACGGGTTCAACCCTCCATGACCTCACTTGTTTTAATTCATTGTTTCACAACATTTTGAACCCTCTTAAATTGACCCAAACTCATCCTTTGAAACTTCAAATTTTTTTTGCAGCCTATATTCTCACATTTTTAACATTAAATGTTTAGACGTTTTAAGTAGTTTTTAGTGAGTTCTTAGGTGTATTTTGAAGATTTCATTTGATAAAGAATCGCACTCAAATCGACATATTTACATAACTTATGAACATTATGATTTACATAAACATGTGTACATGAAATATAAAGATCTAACATCACATTTTAGTTCCTTAAACCTGAGGCACATAATTATGCTTCACAATGCACACACGTACACATAGTTTCGGATCACATAGGTGAACCTTCATACGATTCAAACACACATACATGAACATATTCATAACAAAAACACAACACACGCCTAATATCTACCAGCAAACATATCCAACCTCCGAATTATTGGGAGCTAGTGGCAGGGACATGCAACGGAGAACAACCCTAGTTTTCGGATTGAATATACTGAACCTTAGGGGTCTCTTGGGAAAGGGACCAACAAAGATGAGAAACCATACCTTTTTGACGTTCAAACCTCGACTTGCTTCCAAAAAACATTTCCAAACACACATCCAACACCAAAAGTCCAACACCCCACTCGACGGAAAACCTTTTCTTTGCCTACGTGATTGATTAACGTTTGGTTTTCTTATATTTTCGTGTGAGTTATTCAAGTGTGAAGAACCTTGGTAAATTTTCTGTTCGTGAATGTTATTTGGCAGAGAGAAACGTGAATGGGAAAAGACAATGATCGTGAATGTTGAGGAGATAGACATGAGAGAGTTAGAGTTTTATTAGGCTTAGGAGTCTTGTTAATGACTTAGTCAACTAAGGTTTTATTAAATGATAAAAAAATATGATTTCCCTTTTATTTTAAATCAGGTAATAATAATAAATATTAATTAATTACATTAATTTACCAACTTAAATTAAAACAAATTTAATTCATTGCTTCCACCTAGGTTCGAACCCGGGTGGAGCAAGACTTCACTCTAAGGGCCAATTTTCGGCCCTCTCTCCCCAAAATGACCCTCCACCTTATTAATTAAATAATTAATTATATAATTAGGGTAATTACGAAACTACCCTTTGTCTGGAAAAAGACAAATTTACCCTAGACCCTCTAAACTTAAGATTTCCCCTTTTTAAGTCCGGTAAAGACTCATCCGAGTAAATCTTCATATTCGGGATCCCTACATGGTTGGACCCAACCCTTCCTAGCTCAACTAACTCCCCACGTTAGTTTGCTTGGCTGTCGTAAGGGTTAAGAGGTCTGGTTCTACGCCCATCAATCTGTGTTAACCTGGTCTAATCGTAGGCATCTAGGCACATTAAGCATCATTTAGCATAGTCGTTTTTAGGGTTGTTACAAGTATATACCCGATAATTGCCAAAACCAAAATTAAATTAATTGGGTAGTGAAAATACTATACTACCATTCACAAATCCGGTTTAAACTTTCCTTATCTAGACAATAAAACTTAAAATGAGCATATCTCCCTCATACGAACTCGAAACTGAGCAAACATGACGTCGTTGGAAACAAAATCAATGATTTTTCCTATTATATCTTGTCGTACACCTAACTCATTAAGTTTTCCCAAAACTCATACACATAATTTGCCAAACATTCCAAATTTTATCTTTCCAAAAATTGTTTCTTTCTATTTCTAGTTCCTTTTTAATGCGGGATGTTACATCTAATGCTTGATGTAAGATTTCTACATGGTTTTATATCTTTAAATTTCTTCCTCTCTCTGATTATTGATAAAAAAACCAACAACACGTTAAGCTGTGCTGACCTCTTCTATCTACACTATATCGACCTCCTCACTTCTCCAACTCATTACTGCTTGCTCCGTTAATCGTAAGCCAAAAAAATAGCTCATATGGAAGATACAAATATCCCAATTGATTCACGTGATGAAACAAACCTATGTCATCATTGAAAATGAATCAAGTAAAAATAGTTGTTCCATGGAAAGAGAGTGGCGTTATTGATGATTTCTCATGACCCAAAAATGGATGTGATGGAAATCGCCTTATCCCACCAAGACAAGTCAGCATAAAACTCAACCATTACAAGAAAATGCGGAAAATTTCATAGTAAGTTCAAAAACACCCCAAATATCTGGTTGTCACATGTACAAGCCTCTAAAGTATTACAATTGATTCAAAAGAAAACAGTAGTCTCAAATGAAATTGTTTCTAGAATAGACCAAGATCATAACTAAGGAGAAAGAAAGTCCGCTGAGATGACAAACAGCTACCTCATAAATCTCCAAGAAGCCTCAGAAAAGAAGAGAACATATCAAAGGTCCGGGCTAGTAACCTATAAAAATTTGTAGAAGCAAGGGGTGAGTACAAAACCACACGGGACTCAGCAACAAAAGCTAAGGCGATAAAATATGGGTACTCCTACCACCCCAATCGAACCTCCACAACTCCAACCTGGGAAGAAACCCCAACTTAAAAGCTCACAGTGTACATAACACATAGCTCAACAACAATACTTAGACAAATTATCAATCCTCAACAACAATGCTTTGATAAATTATATATCCTCAACAACAACACTTCAACAAATTATATATCATAAATAACAAGCTCGGTATTCATCAATCACAAATTCCACAGAAAGACATTCACAAGATCAACAAAACACAATATCAAGTTCACTAATTATAATTATGTGCAATACAATGGAATGCAATGTCAAGTATAATGATGCATGTCTGACCTAATGATACACACCCACTGTGGACAAATCAACTCATCACCAATTTCCGTTACTCCCAAATATATACCACCAAGAAATACATAAATTTCACACACTTAACAAGGGTTTAGAAATCTACTTGCCTCAAATAATCAAGAACTCACTCCGACACTTAAGCCTTCCACTTTCATTGAGCTCACAAATAAGTTCAATATATACACATAACAATCACAATAAGATTTTGAACTAACAACGCTCATATCACTGTTTATCTAGTTTAGACCTAAAAACTCACCCAAATTCCTAATCAAGTTCCTAATTTTTATTCCAATTAATATTGCAACTCTCATATTTAACAAATTTCAATCTTAGGGTTATATTTTATTTTCTCCAAACTTATAAATGTAATAGCATTTATATATAACAATTCGCCCAATACGTAATAAAATATACAAAAATATCAAAACTTGAATCATAATATTATTGAAGAAACCCACATACCACAACTATTCTCAATTAAATTTAATCTTATAACATATATTATAATGCAGTAAGTAATTTGAGAAAACCTATTTATTTTTATTATTATCATTAGTCGTCTATCATATAACTTCAACATCACCCAATGATTAACTTGTCAAATCATCACCCGAAATCATTGTTCAATTGATTATACCTATTATTCACTTAACAACATTCCCAAGTCCAAGGATAAGGTTATCATATTTTTATTTTTAATTTACAATTAGTTTCTGTTTTAAAACCAATCACCTTTTGATATTCTATCTAAATAATAATAATAATATTAATGGTCAATCATATAAACAATATAAGATTAGTTGATGTGTGACTTGCCTTATTCATTCTCGACCTTGTTTTCCCAGTGGGTTATTAGTCGTCGTCGGCTTGTATTACCAATAATAATAAAAACATACATATTTTAAATTATTCCAATAAATAGGTCAAGTGGTATAGGTTCTTAAATAAATGATCACTTTAGTCCATTAACTATCTATTAAATCAAATACCTACAATTAACCATCAACTAATTATCTAAGGTTAAACGAATAGTTCAAAATTGCAAAAGATGACCTTTTTGGTCATTACATGATTGGAAGGAGAAAGATGTGTTTCTACGGAGTTGGATCTCAAATACCTTGACCGAAGAAAACATGTACCTAATTGAGGGCTGCTCAACCACCAAAGAGATGTGGGAATGCTTGGAAGAAAGTTATCTCCAGGCAACAAAAGATAAGGACTTTAAGCTTAAACAATAACTACAAAGTGTTAGGATAGGAACCCAGAAGTTTGATGAATACATCAACGAATTTGAAAGAACACGTGACGTCCTTGCAACCATTCACAAAACTGTGGAGGAAGATAACAAAGTACTAAATTTTACTAGAGGCTTAGGTCTCAAATAAAAGACCTTCACGGCTGTCATGTTAGGTAAGACACCATATCCCACCCTTAATTAATTTATTTAATGCTCTCACAGGCTTTGATATAACGAAAGATCAATATGAAGTGCCACAACAAAACCATAACACGGTATTTTCTGTAAAAAGATGTAGGGGAAGTGAAAACAAGTTCAACTCAAGAGAAAGAGGTTTCATGCCTAATGGATAAGGAACAAGTTTTCAGAACATTCAATATGGACTAGGTTCTCTGAACAATAAAATTTTCCAATGTGAAGATAAGGAGACGAATAATATTGAGTCATGTCAAATTTGTGGTAGTAATAATCATACTTCTCTGAAGTGTGTGTTTACAGGTGGTACTACTCATATCAATCTGCTAATAAACTATCACAAACAATTACTAGACATCACATTCATACCGAAGCATTGACAAAACAAGTTTTTTGTGGGTATTCGAAGCAAGCTAGGAGTAACCTTTCCCTTAATCTCTAACTTGAAGGGATGTTTTGAAGATGAAGGAACCTTATGATTTCAACTTGTCAATGAAACAGTTCCAACTAAGCTCACTTATGTGTTTACAACACTATTGTAGAGTTAGTCACACTATTCTTAAACTACTTATATTTATTAGTATTATATTACAACTAGGATTAGATTACGATTAGGATTTTACTACGACTAAGATTAGATTATTTATAAATGCATTATTATTTGTATTTTATTATAGTAGTAATAGGTATTGCAGTAGGACTCAAAATATAGTTAACATAGGATTCTACCATTCTCTCCCTATATAAGGAGTATGTAATCAACAATTTTAATTATCAATATAATCCTTGATTTCAGTAATCTGAGACGTGAGATTTCTCATACTTACACTAGTGAGACCAGGTACATTCAACACTTCAAATATATATATCTTTTGAATAACTTTCTACATATATCATAAGAATGTAATTTTAAGTTAATCATTAGCGTAATATTTTTAGATCAAGACATAATATATATAAAAATAATAATTTTAACAATAAGATAAAAATTTTGTCATATTTTGCATGAGAATAACCACATTGTAAAGAGAGAGAAACACCAAAATTGCCATATTTATTCCTTTTTATACACTTTATTACAAAGCCCCAAAAAGAGGGAAAAAACATCAATTAGTAAGATTTATTTTATATTATCAAATCAATCAAAAAAATATTTATAGGTTCCTATATTTTATACCTATAACGGAAAATACGTGTATCATAACAATTTTAGATTTAGAGAAAGGAATTGATGTTTTTATTCCTTCAAATATTGATAAGTTTTTGTTTTGATACTTGGAGTACATTATTGAACAAATTAAACTTTTCGTTAAATAGCGTGTGTAACATATATTTTGTTTTTCAACTTGTGAAGCCTTAAAAATTTTACATTATATTAACTTGTAAATAATTTGTGTATAACTTACATAAATTCCATAGAATGAGGAGTAAATTACATCATATTCTTACTCTTTTCCTAATTAAAATAATCCCTTAATTTTTACACCATCTGAATACATAACTCACTATCCGGATACATTAATGTTGATACATTATCAATGAAGCCTTTATGTTAAAAAGGAAAATGAAAAATAAAAATCCAACGAAAATCCCACAAAGTATGCTCACAGGATTCTTCTTACTTTCAATCATGTCACGCCCTAAGCCAGCACCCTGGCGTAACTGGCACTCGAGAACTATTATGGCCTAAGCAAACCCTTAGCCTGACTCAAATCTTAGTGAAAGGCATACTCAGCAACAGAAATGTCAAAACAAGCTCAACTGATATGATATAATAAATAAAATAGTTTACTCAGTATACTTAAATGAACAAAATTATTCAACTCACAATCTTTAAAACGTGACAAAGGGAACAAAAAAGACTCCTTAACCACTACTATCTATGAAGCCTCTAATGGCTAAGATGGAAGTCATGAAAAGAGTAACGACATTCTAAAAAAACTGAAAATTAAATGTGAATCTCTAGAAGCAAGGAGGCTCACCAAGGAAACTCTGCAACTTCATGTGATATCAATGGTGTGTCTATTGATGACCCTAAACTAGTGTATCTGCATCGTAAAATATGCATGCCGAATTATGTTAGTACATGGAATAAACGAGCATGTAAGGGGAACTTTAAAGCACATGCATAAGCTTACACTCACAAAAAGGAAGAACATACTCAACTCAAGGATATTCAACTTAGTTCAATATAAAAACAATAATAGAGATGCATTATGAAAAAAGAATTCAAAATAGTAGATAATAACTGAGATGTATTCAAAAAATACAATAATACTTTTTGTTACTCTTATTTGGAGATTCTCTAACCGACAACAATCACGATGAGCTATCTAATGATACAGAGTCTCGCCCTGCTGCGAAAACTTTCATATTCCTTGTGATGGTATAAGACATCATCAACTAAGTGGATCAATTAAGATATCTTTTAAACGAAATAATGAATGATGTAAACTGACCCTTTTTAACCATGTTGACATACATGGTTTACGAGTACTTTGAGTCTTATGAACTCGTTGCCATATTTTTGCTCAAAACTACTCCCAATAATATAACTCATGCTAATATGCTTAAAAACATCTTTTCATCCTCAAACTTTGAGATTATTACTCAAAAGGTTCTCTTAAAAGATATTATATCAAAACTCCTCATGAAATCATTTAGAAATTAAGGTTTCCTCCTCATTTTAAATGTAAAGTTATTTACCATTGGAAATACTTATTTCCCATATATTCATTTTGTAACAACTCTAAAATGACTACGCTAATTAATGCATAATGTATCTAGAATGCCTAGATTAGACCGGGTTCACACAGATTGATGCGTGTAGAACAAGACTGAACCTCCGCAACAGCCAAGCCAACTAACTTGGTAAGTAATTTGATCTAGGAAAGGTTGGGTCCAGCAATATAGGGCACCCGAATATGAAGATTTACCCGGAAGAGTCTTAACTGGACTTAAAAAGGGGTAATCTTATGTTTGGAGGGTCTAGGGGTAAAATGGTCTTTTCCAAGCTAAGGGTAGTATTGTAATTACCCTAATTAATAATTGATTAATTGAATAATATGGTGGAGGGTCAATTCGGGTAGAGGTTGCCGAATTTGACCCTTTAAGAAAAATCGAGCTTCACCCTGGTTTGAGCCTTGGACGAAGCAAGGATTAAATTGATTTAATTTTATTAACTGAATTAGTTGAACTAATTAATATTTAAAAATCTTATTTAAGTAAGGGAAAAATCAGTTTTTAATTTAAATAATAATAATAATATTAATAAACAACGAGGAGTCCTAGTTTGACTAAGTCTCTACCTAACTCTCCTAATCCTAATCCTCTCATTCTCACGTCTCTCACTCTCATTGTCACCTTTCTTATCAGTAAAAGAACGGAAAATAATAGTTCTTCACTCTTAAAGAACTTACACACAAAAACACAACGAAAATCTAAGCTAAAAACGAAAATCAACAACATTCTTCTCGAAGGATTGTGTTTGGGATATTGGTGGTGAGGCAGTAATTTCGTGGGAAATTGGCAGCATTTAAACAAGTGTGGAACGAAATAAAGGTATGGGCTTTCTTCTCTCTTTGTCCCTTTCCCAAGAGACCCCTAAGTTCAGTTTAAATTCTAATTGAGAAACTAAGGTTGTCTCTGTTGCATGTCCCTGTCATTTAATCCTTCGAAAGATTCAAAGCATGCGTTGGTATGTCTTCTGGTAGATGATTTTAGGGCTGGTTTTGACTAAATGTTAAAGTGTATACAAAAATCATGTAAGGGATGAAAAATATATTCCGGAAAAGTATATTGGGTTGACCGTATTAAACATGTGTGTGCGGAAAATTTACTATGTTTGTTGCCTGAAATTTGTATGTTAAAATATTGTGTTTCGCGTGTATAAAAATGTTTAAAAAAACTGTGATGTTAATATAAGGCTAAGGTTGCTGACTGAATGTCTTTGAAAATACTACAAAAATCAACATATGAATGAGAGAAAATGGACTGAAAGAGACCAAGTTTCTAGCTTGCTGGAAATTGGTGGTCTCAGCAAAGAATTGAAAAAAATAGCTATGTTTTAAAAAAATTTTAAAAATTGTTATTTCATTGGGAATTGAACCCAAGACCTCACCAAATTCGAATTGCATAAAAATTTCATGCGAAAACGAAAGGAAAAATAAATGTTGTAAATGGGGATTGAACCCACAACCTCTTGAATAGATGAGATAGTTAGGAGAAAAATAAAGGAGAAAAATAAATTTGGTGAGTGTGGATTGAAACCACAACCTCTTTAATAGTTGAGAGAGTTAGGAGAAAAATAAAGAAAAAAATTAAATGAGGTGAGTGGGAATTGAACCCACAACCTCTTGAATAGATGAGAGAGTTAGGAGAAAAGTAAAGTAAAAAAATAAAATTAGGTGAGTGGGGATTGAACACACAACCTCTTGAATAGATGAGAGAGTTAGGAGAAAAATAGAGGAAAAAACTAAATGTGGAGAGTGGATATTGAAGCCACGATCTCTTGAATGGATGAGAGAGTTAGGAGAAAAATAAAGGAGAAAAATAAATGAGAAGAGTGGGGATTGAACCCACAGCCCCTTGAATAGGTGAGAAAGTCAAGAGATAAATTAAGAGAAAAACAATGAGCTTTTAGGGGATTGATCCCACAAACTCCTTGCCTTAATCGAAAAAGAAAAGAGGAAAAGAAAGGAAATATTATGGGAGTGATGGGGATCGAACTAGGATCCCCCAAATCTGAAAAATGAAATCATCATGTGTAATATAAGATTAAGTGTTTCTCCAGGGATTCGAAATATGGTTCCCTTGCCCAATTTCTATGTCTTGTACCACATAAACTTGAGCAAATATGAATCACATAGACAAACTATGAATGAAGCATCATGGCTTGTATGTGTGAACTCATAAGTCTAGCATACGTTTAAAAGTAAGTGAATTTAAGTTGTTTTGTGAGGAGATAATGAAACCCTAGAGGGGTTAAGTAAGAGCGTTATACACATTAAAGGGGCAAGGGCATTGACATACGATGAAATGAACATTCACGTAAAACAGTGAGTAATTATGAAGAGTTAATGTGCTAAAGTTAAAGAATTGGGTAACAACATTATAAGAGGCTAAAGCTAAAGGTGAGAGCAATCTCAAATGAGCCTAAATAAATGTTACCGAGACGTACTCACGTATGAGAGTGTAAAGTTAATGAAGAGACCAGTCTCTATGAACACTCTAATGAAAGTATTGAAGTTAATACATACTTAATACTAATGATGAGATGAGAAATCATCTAATAATCTATAATTCCCTTATGCTAGAAGCCATCTTCTATGATGTATGAGATGAATGTAATGGAACTTTATACTTAGAACCGATAGGCTAGATAAGAGTGGTGATTCCTTCTTTTGGAAAGGCAGAGGTTCGTGTAATTCTCATTAGATGAGACTGTCCGTCCACACGGGTATGGGTCTCCTTATATCTCCTAGTCGTTGAACCTATACTGCCAATATAAGGTTTTAGCAAGGTTTGATTCCCTATATACGCTAGCATGTTTTGGTTCACTTTAGCCGGTGATTCCACCTCTTTTCGGTGTGGGGTTAAACACTGGATTTAATAATGCTCACATGATCTATGTCAGTTAAGGTTAAAGTTCCCAAAGAAAGAATGAGGCCAGCCTCAAGTAATTCACATAATTAAATGAACAATACCAAAGGTGTTAGGATAGAATAATCAAGAGGTGAGCTAGACTTAAGTAATGACACTAGGTCACTCCTGATCATTGCACAGCGAACCCGATGAAAGTCTTAAACTACATCCTAGGTATGGCTGGTGTTTCCACTAGCTTACGAACAAATGAAAATGAAGTACGTATGAATGAAAGAAGCAGACTCTATGTTTGTTAATGTAGGCTCCCTAGTTGAGGTCCCATATGTTGAGCCCTCATTTTGGGAAGTCCTAATGTCAAGTCCATGATTCTAAGGTCTCATGGCATATGGACGAATGATATGAAATATGTTATGTCCTAATAAGCAATATGTTATGTGCTTTGTGCAATATGTTACGTATGATGATGCAAGTTACTCTCATATCATGACTTCTCTAATCTGATTTTGGCAAGTCCACTGACTTGACTTTCCATAACTCATATCCTTAGGAGAGAGCTCTTCTTAATCATGCATGTCCTTGGTGTGTGAATGCATATAACCATACTTACTTTTAGGTGCAGCTGCAGCTTGACGCTTGAACTAATGAATCGACGGTGAAGTTATCCGGACGTGGAACTTTCATCCGGATTTTGTAGGACCTCATGATTTTGAGGATTCTTACTATTTTTTTCTAGAATTAGACATAGACATTAGCTAGTGGAGTATGTTCCACTATCGTTTCTTTCACAATAATTTTCAGACATTGTATTGGTGCCATTCTAGCAACTTTTTATTTTACGATATGACTATTCCATTCAGTTGAGAATAAAGTATCTTACCATGAAGTCTATGTATACTTCAAGTAACTAAAAGTTTCAAATTTTCCCCTAAAGTTAACCTAGATGATGTAACGATGACGTATGTAGTCTTGTTTGCGACCTCTGAGAGGTCAACGACGTCGGTCTCTTCTGGGGTCTAAATTCCGTTCATGACACATTTTTAATAAAATTAAACTCAAGTCACCTCATACTCATACTCAAGTACTCAAGTCTTAAAACCAATTTTTAAAGTTTGTAAAAGATTTCTCAATTGACTCAAAAGAACTTTCTCAAACTTTACTCTTAACTCCATCTAGAATTTAGATTATGAATTCAAGAGTTATTAATTAGACATTCACGATATCCCGAGTATTAAATGAAGATTTTAAGTGTGGTTATCATGTAGAGAACATAAGTAAGACTTGAGCAAACTCACTTGGAAAAATGATTAGAAGGGTAAGGGACCAGGCGACCCTGACGTACTGAGTGGCGCGGGGCGCCAACCCTAAAACTACTAACCACTGTTCGGGGTGCAGTGAGTGTCGTGCCTCGCCAGAACCAAAACTACTAGGCAGTAGTTTTAGCATTATGTTGGTCCGCCATGCCCAAAATTTGATGAATTTTCTTGTTCAATATCATGATCTAACTCATATAGAATTAAAATATTTCCCTCAAACTCTTTTGGATTCATAAACCCAACATAATTACAATGAAATCTACACCAAAAACCACCAAGAACAATAGTCCTTCGCAACTCTCACCTCGAGAACTCAACAAGAACATCATTATCAAGAACGAACCCCAAAACCTCAAGAAATCAAATATTTCAACCATATGAGCAAAATTACGGATAAAAATCGCATTATTGACGTGTTGGTGAATCAACCCAAAACTATGAGAACTTATCACATACCTTGTTAGGATCAAACAGTTGGCGAAATTCCTCGACGATCGCAAGAAAATCTTGAAAATCTTTTCTCCTTTTTTCTCCTCTTTAAACTTCTCTCTAAGACCCTAATCATGTTTAGGAAATTTGGAAACTGATCTTAGTCAGTTTACACCCCTAAAATATTAACAAAAATGAGTTAGGCATGCGGGGTAAGGAAAAGACAAAAATACCCTTCTTTAAATCGGATGAACTTTCCCTAATATGATAGATTGAACTCAAATGTGCATATATCCCTCATCCAAACATAGAATGTTGCAAATTAGTGGCATTGGAAAGAGTACTCAGAAATCTTTCATTTGATACTTTATGGGCCTCGTAACTTATCATGTGTTGAAAGTTGTGGCCGTTTGATGTTGACCCAAAACTCACAATTTACAACTAAGATGATAAATTATAAATTTATATCCTTCCAAGACATAGGTGTTACAATATATCCCCCTAGGGAACATTCTTCCTCGAATGAGATTCCTCAAAGTAGAACTATAGGTGGCAACATCTAACACACAACTCAAACTCCCATTATAACACTCCAAAAAGTCAGGACCTAATGATTACCTAAAATAAGTGTATAAATGTTTAGATACTATTTTATGACCTAAAATAATGTTTAGAAGTCATCCAAAAAGTTTTAGAGCCTAGACGTCAAAGGACGTCCATGACGTCCGAAAACTAGCCTAATTGAACTAATTGACGTCGCTATGTTTGGGGATGGTTTCCGAGGATCAAATTTAGTTTAAAACTTTTAAAAATACTCTATTTACATAATATTGTAGTATATAGAGTCTAAATATCCCATAACGATACCTCAAGGACACCCCGAAGGGTTATGGAAGAGGGCCCAACCAAGGGTGAGCAAGCTGCCTAAGCAGCCTGCAAAAGTTAAGATTCAGTGAGCTGCTGCACGACGCGCAGACCACACGGACCTCACTGTACCAAAAAATATTTTGGAAAATAAATGTTTTTTGGCCCCGCAACGCGGAGTAACTTTCTAGATTCGGTAAAATCATATTTTTGCCATTTAGACTTCACAAAAAGACCAACTTAAGTGAGGGGTGTTTTGGGTAATTTTGGGGGTGATTATGTATAGACTAAGGGTCATTTTTATTCATTTATTACTCACCCAAACCCAAATTCCCAAAACCAGCTCAAAAGCTCTCACCTCTCTCTATTTTCTCTATACCCAAATCCTCCATTGAAGAAGGAAGAAAGCATGAACAAAGAAGGTCAATTTCTCTAGGTTTTCACTTAAATATCGTTTGTTAATCTTCATTAAAGTATGGGTTCTTCACTCTTGGTATTCATTTCCCAAAGAGTTCCGCTCAAAGTTGATTTCAAATTACCCAATTCCATGGGGTTTTCCAATTCTAATGGGTTTTCTTCTAAACTTCAAATTGATGATGAATAATTATTTCCAATAACTAATTGAGTATAGATTGTTGGTTAATTGATTTTAACTGATAAAATTTCGTGATGATCATGTTCCCTTTCCCAATTTCCTAATTCTAGGATCTTGGTCATGAATTGATGGGAATTGATGAATGAATTCATTATTAGACTTGTTTTATCTATTCTAATTCATGTATGGATTTACTAGGGTAATGTATAGTTTGGATTGGATGTAAATCTTGATGAATTTATGATGAACCCTATTTCCTCTAACCCTAGGTTATGAATTGATGTTAATAAAGATAGTGATGATGCAATTGACCTAAATCTTGTGTTAATTACTATTGATTGATGTTACTACACCTATTGATTGGATGAAATTGGTTGGTTAATGGTAAGACCATGATGATGGCTATTGAAGGATGTTGAGTAAATCTTTATGATCCAATCTTTTACTTCAAATTATTGTTAATTGTGATTAAGTCATGATATTGTACTCGAGTATGCCTTGTACTAGGATTGATAGGTTAGTATGATGTTGAATTGAAATATCTTAACTATGGTTTGTGAGGTGTTGTCTAAGATGTAAGTGTTATAAGAATGGTGAATGATATACCAATGTGCCTTATAATGAAGTTAAATGTAAATGTGTTAACCTCACTTATGTGAATTGTAATGAAAAAAATATACTCATGAAATTCTTATTGAGCTATTATAATGATTAATATACAAGTGTTAGACCGTATGACCTACAATAAGCTATGATGATTAAAAAAAGGCATTAAAGACATTTCAAAAGGGACTTTTATCTTAGCATCAAGTGAACTTGACAATGGAAGGTGATGACTTCCCATAGAGAAAGATTCACCCTATAGTTGCACATCTGGTGTTGACTCCCCAATGAGGTACACTCATCCAATGGATTTCCATGAGAGGAGGCCCCAATTGCCAAGTGGTAGTAGAGGTATTATACCTGTCTCTTAATTCTCTAACTATGTTGCCCCCCATAGGAAGACTAGCTAGTAGATCCACCTAGAAAGCTACGTTTACATTTGGTTTTACTTTGGCCGGTAGACCACCTTCATCGGTATAAGGTTTTACAACACCGGATTCCACACTTAGATCATGTGTTCTATGTGGGTTAAGTCAAGTGTTCTTTAAACTAAAAATGAAGTAATGAAGTACAAACAAACTAAAGAAACTTAAGAGGTTTGACATAGCCTAGGTAGGGGTATCAGACTCTACCTATGCCTTGCACTAGTTGGCCTTGAAGGGAATTTTAGAACGTTGAGAGTATGTATGAAAATGCTTATAATGCTATATGATATGTACATGACGAATTTGCTAATTATTGATACTATATGTTGATTAGTCTAACTTATGAATATATGTTAGTCTATCTTGTTAAAGTTTGATAACATGTTCTCTTAAATGCTATGCTATGTGAATTAGGATGTTAGTCATGATTCTTGTTGGGTTACTTGATTGATTAAGGTTATGGGGATTTGCTTGGTCATTGTACTTGTTGAGTTTATAGGGGTTCATGGGTAATTGTCTTGCTTCGGGTATGTTGAAATGTAGTATTATTTATTCTTATTGCTATTATGACATGATGATAGGATTACTTAAATAAGTATTCAATTATATTGTATGCATGTTGTCTTTACTAGTTTTGATGTTGTTGGTCTTGTGATGTACATGTCTATGGCTTGATGAACATGTCCTATTGGTTTGTATGGTCTTTTTTAATGGGCATAAAGGTTTGTAATTAAAACTCCATACTTTATTAAATGGACCTTAGAATATTTTCATAGTATGTGTGCATATGGTCTCATACTTAGTACAAGTGGTGTATTAACTCTATTTCTTCCTTTTCCCCATAATTTTAGGTTCCGCTCATTGAGGGACTCTTTGGAGACGACTTTGAAGAAGGCTTGGAATTCTTAATCATCCAAGTTTGGTAGGTCCTCACTTTCTAAGGGCAATGCCACTATCAATTTATGAAGTTGTTTAGTTTTAAGACTCTTATGTTCTTTTCCTTTTCATTTGGATAATAAAACATGTATGACCTATATGTGGTCTTATTGTATTACTGTATGGGCTAAGCATAATTTGATATACTCTTACTAGATGGTTATGAGATTAGACGACTATTTTGCGGCTATGTTATATTCTATATATTTTTGTGCAATAACAGTAGAAGACTAAGTAATCTTCCTATACGAAGGGTGTACGTATTCTCGATATGTATACTATGTGTATGTAGAGGTCTATGTAAACCTCTAAGTAGAAGTAACGAAAAGTTTTAAATTTTCTACTAATTTTTAACTATGAATATAGTGATGTAAGCTAAGAGGCTAGTCTTAGTCCTCAAAAAGGACGACGATGCCGGTTACGTCTAGGGGGTATTCTTGGATGTGACAAACTTGGTATTAGAGCATGAGGTTAAATATCTTTGAGTTGATGTCTCTCTCAACCACGTCTATGTAGATTCATACTCATAATTGTGAAGCGTACCACACTTATGAATAGGAATATATATCGTGCCTTTAGAGTGTTAGCTGTATGTGCTTTTGCATCTTATCCTTTTATTGTGATTATAGGCAATGGATATTCGAAGGAATACGACATGAACACTTGAAGAAGAGATTGCCAGTGTGGGAGTTCGTCCCCGTGGTGATCAAGTTCCTCCTCTTGCGAAAGATGTAAATGATTACCAAGCCCCGGTTAATCCACTTCCATTGACGGATGAGAACATAAGGGGCGCTCTCTTCCAAATGGACCAAGCCATTACTATCCAAACATAAGCCTTCACTACTCAAGCCCAAGCCATGATGGCCCAAGCTAATCGGGAGGTTGTACTCCGAACACACCAAAAACCTGCTACCATGGCCTCCCGTTTAAGGCATTTCACTCGGATGAACCCTTCTACTTTCTATGGGTCCAAGGTTGAAGAAGACCCCCAACAGTTCATCGATGAAATCTACAAGATCCTTTATGTTATGGGGTTGTCTACTAGTGAGATGGTCGAGCTAACCACTTACCAACTTAAGGATGTGGCTGAAGAATGGTATGTACAATGGAGGGACAATAGGCCGTTAAGGGGTGGACCAGTGACTTGGGAGTTATTCAAGAAGACTTTTCTTGATCGGTTCTTTCCTAGGGAAAAGAGGGAATCTAAAGTGGTGGAGTTCATCAACCTTCGCCAAGAAGGTATGAGTGTGCTTGAATACTCACTAAAATTCACCAAATTGTCAAAATATGCTCCTTCTTTGGTATCCGATCTTAGAGATGAAATGAGTCGTTTTGTGCTGGGGGTGTCGGATGATTTGCAATAGGAGTTCATTCGGCTATGGTACATGACAATATGAATATTGCTCGTCTCATGGTTCATTCCCAACATGTAGAAGAATCAAGGGCTAAGAGGAAGAGTAGAGATGCTAAGAGGGCAAAATCTTTTGATGGTGGTTCTTCATGGAATAGGCTTGAGATACAAGACAAGCCTCGGTTTAAGAAACTGGTTTCTAATCAAGTTCCTTCCAAGTTTTCTAAGCCTAGGGATGATAAGGTTTCTAACCCTAAGTCTATGAAGGGAAGGTATACTAGTTCACCAAACAAGAAGCCTACTTGTGCAAAATGTGGAAAAGGTCATGTAGGCAAATGCTTAGTTGGAACATGCAATTGCTTTGGTTGTGGAAAGAGTGGTCACAAGGTTAGGGATTGGAGTAATGGGAAGAGTCAAGACAAGGGTATTCTTTGTCCCGATTTAATTTACAATACTTTGGAGAAAGTCCATATTATAAGGAATCTCTTCCAAATGGCCTATAGTCAACAAAAGTCTTATGCTAATCATAGGAGAAGGAACTTAGAGTTTGAAGAAGGTGATAAGGTGTATTTGAAAATTTCTCCTATGAAAAGGGGGGTTAAATTTAGAAAGAAAAGGGAAGTTGATTCCTCGTTATGGGGGTCCCTCTGAAATCTTGCAAATGGTTAGTAAGGTTTCCTATGAGCTAAGGTTTCCTAGTTAATTGGCTTCAATTCTTCTGGTTTTCATGTTTCTATGCATAAGAAGTGTATCAGTGATCCCTAGTCTATTGTTCCTATTGAGGGTTTTGGTGTAAAGGATAACCTCTATTATGAGGAAGTTCTGGTTCAAATCGTTGATAGGCTTGTAAATAAATTGAGGAACAAAGAGGTGGCTTTCGTAAAGGTGTTATGGAAGAATCACCTAGTTGAGGGTGCAACATGAGAGGTCGAGGCCAACATTACGTTACCCTCATCTATTTGATAACTAAGGTTTTTTGTTCTTTTTAGTAATGAAAGTAATGACTAAAATTGAAGTTGCCTTGATTTTTAGTGAAATATAGCAAAAATGTGCATTTTGATGGTGTTACAGTAAGTTACAGTGAAATGTGCTTTCATCTTGGAAATTTAGCAATTTTGCTTGTTTTGAGTTATGTTGTGCATTTCGACATGGTGAGTCTTTGTGAAATGATATGTAGCATTTTGGTAAGTTGAACTTTTACATATGACTCATGTAAGGTATAATGAGCCTTATGTGTTAAAATTGATGTTTTGAGTCATTGTGTAAAGTCCATATTATTAGGTTGATTTGAGTTGTAACTTATGATGATGTCGTATATTGTTGGTTGGGCATCTAGTATTGAGTCTATCTTTTCCCTTTTAAAAGCTTAGTATCATTCAGAGGCGAATGGTCCTAAGCGGGGGGATAATGTAACACTACGAAAATTCAAGACCTAATATAGATCCTAACATGAGTGTCTAAAGGTTTAGTTACTGTTTTATGACCTAAAATAATGTTTAGCAGTCATCCGAGAAGTTTTAGATCCAAGACGTCAAAGGACGTCCATGATGTTTGGAAACTAGCCTAATTGAACTAGTTGACGTCGCTATGTTTGGGGATGGTTTCGGAGGATCAAATTAAGTCTAAAACTTGTAAAATGACTTTTGTCGTGTAGAGTGTAGTATAGAGAGTCTAAACGTCCCATAAAGACACCCCAAGGACCACCCGCAGGGTCATGGAAGAGGGCCCTAACATGGATGGGCAGACTGCCTATGTAGACTGCGTAAGTCAAGATTCAGTGGGCTTCTGTGCCACGCGCAGCCCATACAGACCTCACTGTTCCAAAAATTTATTTTTTGGAAATAAATGTGTGTTGGCCCCGCAACGCGGAGCAACTTCCCAGATTTGGTAGAATCATATTTTTGACATTTCGACTTCAGAAAAAGACCAATTTATGTGAGGGGAGTTTTTGGTAATTTAGGGGGTTATTATATATATCCTAAGGGTCATTTTAAGTCATTTTTCACTCACCCAAACCTAAATTCTCAAAACAAACTCAAAAGCTCTCACCTCTCTATATTATCTCTCCCTAAATCCTCCTTTGAAGAAGGAAGAAAACTTGAAGAAGGTCAATTTCTCTAGGATTTCACTTAAATTTCATGTGTTAATCTTCATTAAGGTATGTGTTTTTCACTCTTGGGATTCCTTTACCCAAGAGGTCTTCTCAAAGTTGATTTCAAATTACCCTTTTCCATGGGGTTTTCCAATTCTAATGGGTTGTCTTCTAAACATCAAATTGATGATGAATTATGATTTCCTATGACTAATTGAGTATATATTGTTTTTTAATTCATGTTAATTGATTCAATTTCATGATGATCATGTTCCCTTCACCAATTTCCTAAATCTTTGATCTTGGTCATTAATTGATGGGAATTGAAGAATGAATTAATTATTAGACTTGGTTTATCTATTCTAATTCATGTATGGATTAACTAGGGTAAAGTATTGTTGGGATTGGATCTAAATGTTGATGAATTTATGATGAACCCTAATTCCCCTAAGCCTAGGTTATGAGTTGATGTTAATTGAGATAGTAATGATGTAATTGACCTAGTTCTTGTGTTAATTACTATTGATTGATGTTACTACACCTATTGATTGGATGAAATTGGTCGGTTGATGGTAGGTATTTATGATCCTATCCTTTACTTCAAATTATGGTTAATTGTGATTAAGTATTGATATTCTATTGAAGTATGCCTTCTACTAGGATTGATATGTTGGTATGATGTTGAATTGAAATGTATTGACTATGGTTTGTGAGGTGTCGGATAAGATCTAAATGTTCTAAGTATGGTGAATGATTTGTCAGTGATATGTAAATGTGTTAACCTCACTTATGTGAATTGTAATGAAAGGACTATACTCATGCAATTCATATTGAGCTATGATATTGATGAATATACAAGGGTTCGACCCTATGACCTACAATAAATTAGATGATTAATAAAGACATTTTAAAAGTGACTTAGCTTAGCACTGAGTAAACTTAACTATGGGAGGTGATGACTTCCCATAGAGAAAGATTCACCCTATAGTAGAACATGTGGTGTTGACTCCCCAATGAGGGACACTCATCCAATGGATTTCCATGAGAGGAGGCCCCAATTGCCAAGTGGTATGTAGAGGTATTATACTTGTCTCTTAATTCTTGAACTATGTTGCCCCCATAGGAAAACTAGCTAGTAGATCCACCTAGAAAGCTACGTTTACATTTGGTTTTACTTTGGCCGGTAGACCACCTTCCATCGGTGTAAGGTTTTACAACACCGGATTCCACATTTAGCTCTTGTGCTCTATGTTGGTTAAGTCAAGTGTTCCCTAAACTAAAAATGAAGTAATGAAGTACAAACCAACTAAAAGGACTTAAGAGGCTTGACTTAGCCTAGGTAGAGGTATGGGACTCTACCTATGCCTTGCACTAGTTAGCCTTGAAGATAACTTTAGAAGGTTGAGAGTATGTATGAATATGCTTATAATTGTATATGATTTGTATATGACGAACTTGCTCATTGTTGATACTATATGTTAATTAGTCTCACTAATAAAAATTTGTGTTGGTCTATATTGTTAAAGTATGATAACATGTACTCTTAAATGCTATCGTATGTAAAGTAGGATGTTAGTCATGATTCTTGTTGGGTTACTTGATTGAGTAACGTTATGGTGCTTTTCTTGGTCATTGCATTTGTTAACTTTATAGGGTTTATGGGTAATTTTCTTTCTTTTGTTATGTTGAAATGTGCTCTTTTTCATGCTTATTGCTATTACGACTTGATGATAGAGTTACTTGACTATGTATTCAATAATAAGATATACATGTTGACTTGACTAGTTTTGATGTTGTTGTTCTTGTGATGTACATGCATATGACTTGATGAAAATGTCCTATTGGTTGGTATGGTCTTGTTTAATGTGCATAAAGGTTTTAATGAAAATTTCATACTTTGAGATGTCCATATTCTTAGAATATTTTCATAGTATGTGTGCATATGGTCTCATACTTAGTACAAGTGGTGTAATAATCCCATTTCTTCTATTTCCCCAACATTTTAGGTTTCGGTCATTGAAGGAATTTTTGGAGACGACTTTGAAGAAGGTTTGGAATTCTTAATCATCCAAGTTGGGTAGGTCCTCACCTTCAGAGGGCGATGCCACTATCAAGCTATGAAGTTGTTTAGTTTTAAGACTCTTATGTTTCTTTCCTTTTCATTTGGATATTAAACGTTATATGACATATATGTTGGTTTATTGTACAGATGTATGGGCTAGGCCCAATTTCATATACTCTTATTAGATGGTTATGTCACATCCGAAGACCACCCCCTAGAAGCAACATGGAATACTTGAGCTCTCGGAGGTCTTGCACAAGCCCATAGTTATCATTCATAGCATTGACATAGGAAATTTAGAGGAAAATTTAAAACTTTTCATAGCACCTCATATGCTAGAAACTTTACTTCTTATATATACAAAAACATAAGTCGTAATACATAGTTAGATCCTAAGTCTCTTTGTTATCTTAGACTCAAAAACTTTGGAGTACATTAGGGACACAACCCTCAAGACATAATACAAAACTATATGAACACATCCACATGCACCCCATACAAGTAGTGCCTCCACAGCTTCAGTGCAAACACCATAGCTGCCAACTCCAAGTCATGAGTGGGATAATTCTTCTCATGAACCTTGAGCTGTCTGGACGTATAAGATATCACCTTACCACCCTGCATAAGAACACAACCAAAACCAACCCTAGATGCATCACAATAGACAGTGTAATTCTCACCACACTTAGGCAAAGTAAGCACCGGGGTTGAAGTGAGTCTCTCCTTGAGCTCATGGAAAATCTTCTCACAAGTCTTCGTTCATTAAAACTTGGCCTTCTTCTTAGTCAAATCTGTTAGTGAGGCAGCAATGAAAGAAAAACCCTCCACGAACCTACGGTAGTAACCATCCAATCCCAAGAAGCTAAGGATATCTGTGGGAGTAAGAGGTTTTGGCCAGTTCTTAACAACCTCATTCTTCCTAGGATCTACCTTCACATCTTTTTTTCAGAGACAACATGACCCAGGAAGGTCACTGATCTAAGCCAGAATTCACACTTGCTGAATTTGGCTTACAATTGATGTTGTCGAAGTACCTGCAAGGTTAGTCTCAAATGTTTTTCAAGGATCTTCCTTGTTCTTAGAGTAGATGAGAATGTTATCAATGAATACTATGATGAAAGAGTCAAGGTATTCACGCAAGACTCTGTTCATGAGATCCATAAATGCAGCAGGTGCATTAGTGAGACCAAATGACATAACTAGAAACTCGTAATGTCCATAACGGGTACGATAGGCTGTCTTTGGAACACCTTCATCCCTAACCCTAAGCTGATGGTACCCTGAATGAAGATCAATATTCGAGAAGAAACTAAACCCTTGGAGTCGGTCAAACAAGTAATCTATTCTAGGAAGAGGATATTTATTCTTGATAGTGACTTTGTTGATCTACCAATAATCGATACACCTTCTAAGATTTCCATCTTTCTTTTTCAGAAACAACACTGTATCTCTTAACTCTGGGCTCGGAATCCTTATCATAGCGACCCTTGAATGAACTTGACTCCCCTTGGTGGGAGAGTCCCTTGTTAAACCTGAGCTTATCCCTGATTTTAGTACTACTCTTCATTGAAAAATTCTTCTCATCTTTCCTTGACCTGTTCCCTGCCCTAGTACGCTTCCTCTTCCTGTTTTCCTCCACTTGTTAGACACGGACCATAAGCCTAGAAAGTCCATGCTCGCATGCAGCATAGCTGCCCTACACTCCTCCTTGAGATTCTCAGCAATCTTAGATCAAGTGTAAATGGGAGGATTCATCCTCGTGAAGTCCCTTAACTTGTTCTTCTTGGGAACACCTTGTTGCTATGCCTGGGATTTCATAGCATGAGCTTGTAAGGTGATGGCTTGGGCCATCTGTACCAGCGTTGTCCTTACTTCTCCATCTGTCAACCCAGTTGGGTTAACAGGCATCTCCATTCCAGTAGATGGAGTCTAGGGAGGAACTTGATTTACCCCAACAGCTGCTCCTCTAATCTCTCCGCCTGCATTTCTCCTCGTATTCATCATTCTGAATCTCAAGAGTTGATGTTAGATATTCTCTTAACACCAATAAATCAGACATTAGAGAAGTCACGATAAGATCAGAAGAAGGGAATTTTCCTATGGATCATACAATCTCTAAATCAGGATAGTGGTGCACTTCACTACCATGACTGAAAAACTACTAAATGTTGTTGATGTGAACTTATTATCCTCAATATTTAACCTAGTGCTTTGATACCAACTTTGTCACGACCGGAATCTAGACCCCAGACGAGACCGGCGTCGTTGACGTCTCAGAGGTCGCAGACAAGCCTACATACGTCATTATTACTTCATCTAGGTTAATTTTAGAGGAAATTTGAAATTTTTGTTTTATTATTTCTTTCTAAACATCTTAAACTTAACATCATAGGCGTTCACAAATCAACCATCTAATATAGAGATAATCAAATGAAAGAATCAGTTCATAATTTTACTAAACGTATTTTTGCCAAAACGACACCAATAAAAAGTTTGAACAAAAGTGGAAAGAAACACTAGTGGAACATGCTCCACTAGCTATAGCCTACATCTAAGATATATATTATAACGGTAGACATCCTCGAAAGAATGAGTGCCTACCAAATACGGATGAAAGCCCCACATACGGATAGCTGTAATGTCAACCTATAAGCTCTAGCGTCCACCTGTGCCTGGACCTAAAATTGTAGAATTGTATGGGATTAGTACACACTTGTACTAAGTATGGGTATATGCAAGCATACACCAAGGACATGCATGAGTAAGAACAACTCTTTCTTAACAACATGATTATGGAAAGTCAAGCGTGTGGGCTTGCCAAAATGGGATTAGGAAAGTTAGTAAGCTTTCTAAATTTGGATTAAGAAAGTTATGCCATAAGAGTAACATGCATCATCATACTTATCATATTGCACACAACATATAACATCTTATTCATAGCACATAACATATTGCATGCACATAACATCTTTCATAACATTCATTCATATGCCATGAGACCTTGAAATCATGGACTTCACATTAAGACTTCCCAAAATGAGGGCTCAACATATGGGACCTCAACTAGGGAGCCTTTTTAGCAAATAAAGAGTCTGCTTCATTCATTCATATTTACTTTATTTCATTTCTTTCATAAGCTAATATAAACACCAGATATGCCTTGGATGTAGTTTAAGACTTTCATCGGGTTCGCTGTGCAACGATCAAGAATGACCTAGTGTCATTACTTAAGTCTAGCTCACCTCTTGATCGTCCTATCCTAACACCTTTGGTATGATTCATTTCATTATGTGCATCTTTTGAGGCTGGCCTCATTCATTCATTAGAAACTTTAACTTTAACCGACATAGATTATGTGAGCATCATGAAATCCAATGTCTCCCCCACATCGAAAAGAGGTGGAATCATCGGCCAAAATGACCCAAAATATGCTAGCGTACATGGGAATTGAACCCCGCCAGATCCTTATATTGGCAGTATGGGATCAAAGACTAGGAGATATAAGTATACCTATACCCGGCATGCAGGACAATCTTATCTCATGACAAATACGTGAACCTCCTCCCTTCCAGAAAGAAGGCATCACCGCTCATAGCGAGTCTATCGGTGCTCAGTATAAAGTTCCATTACATTCAACGCATATGTAATTGAAGTTAGCTTCTAGTATGAGGATATCATAGCTCAATAGATAATTTCTCATCTCATCATTTGTATTAAGTTTGTTAACCTCAATACTTTCATTAGAGTGTCTATAGAGATTGGTCTCTTTTTTAACTTTACACTCTCATAGGTGAGTACGTTTTGGTAACATTTACTTAGGCTCATTTTAGATTGCTCTCATCTTTTACATAAGAATCATATCATGTTTTCACCATATTCATTAACATTAGCGCATTTGCTCTTCATAATTGTGTGTTCACACTCTTACATAACCCTTCTAGGGTTTCATCGTTTCATTGTTCATTTCTTCATTTCATTGTTAATTAGATTATTTCATTGTTCATTTCTTCATTTCAGTGTTAATTAGATTATTTCATTGTTCATTTCTTCATTTCATTGTTAATTAGATTATTTCATTGTTCATTTCATCATGTGCCAATGCACTTGGCCATTTTAGTGTTTTTACACTCTTACTTAGCCCTTCTAGGGTTTCATCATTTCATTACATACATCTTAGGATCACTTATTTTTAAACGTATGCTAGACGTATGGGTCTATACATACAAGCCATGAGGTTTTATTCATAGTTCGTTTAAGTGATTCATATCATCCTAAGATTATGTGGTACAAGACTTATGCATCTTGTATGTATGCCAATATCTCGATTTTGATGTAAGTAGGCAGTATTATTCTTGAATATTTAATTCACGTATGACTTATGTATCAATACGTAATTTGGGCAAGGGAATGTGGTTTCCACTACCTTGGACAACACTTACATTTTTCATTTATTTTATTTTGGTCCACACGGCCTGGGGACCCAAGATCAAGCCCCAATGCCTTCATTTTCTTTTAATTTCTTTTATTTATATTTTCTCTTTCTTGGCTGAAGGGTTGTGGGATCGAACCCCCACAGCCCCTTTTTTATTTTAATTTCTTTTTACATGGCTTCTTTGAGTTGATCATGAGGTTGTGGGATCGAACCCCCACAGCCTAACTTTATTTTTCATTTAATTCTCCTTTTCCGCCTAGAGGTCGTGGGTTTGATTCCCATGCCTCACAGTCATTTTCTTTTCATTTTTCCTTAAGCTTGACCAAGAGGTTGTGGGTTCGAATCCCACTCCTCTCGTTTCTTATTTTCATACATCATTTTCGAGGCCAAAACCATGGTTCGAATCCCCTTCACCACATTCCTTTTTACTTCTTTATTTTCATGGTTTTTAACATGGTGAGGTCATGGGTTCAATCCTCCATGACCTCACTTGTTTTAATTCATTTTTTCACAACATTTTGAAGCCTCTTAACTTGACTGAAACTCATCATTTGAAACAATAAATTTTGTAGTTTTTCGTCATCATCTTTCCATCAAGTTACACATTAGTTCTTAGGGAATTTCATAGTTCATTTAGAACGTTTTAGGTGCATTTTCATGGATTCGATTAGCCAAGAGTTTTTCACTCAATTCAGCCACATTACACTTCATATGAACATCAGGATTTACATAAGTTTGTGCACATAAGATCACAACTATAACATTACAATTTTTTAGCCTTAACTCGAGAACACCTAGTCACGGTCACATTTTTGCACACACATGCACATAGTTTCGGAACATATAGGTTGTCATTCGTACTATTTCAAACATAGTTGCATCAAAATATTCATCACGAAAACGCAACACACGCCTTATATCTACCAGCAAACATACCCAACCTACAAATCATTGGGAGCTAGTGACATGGACATGCAATGGGGAACAACCCTAGTTTTCAGATTGAATATACTAAACCTTAGGGTTCTCTTTGGAAAGGGACCAAGAGAGAAGAGAAACCATACCTTTTAGTCGTTCAAACCTCAACTTGATGCCCAAAAACATCTCCAAACATACGTCCAACACCAAAAGTTCAACACCTCACTCGAGGGAAAACCTTCCCTTTGACTACGTTATTGATTTACGTTTGTTTTTCTTATATTATCATGTGAGTTCTTCAAGTGTGAAGAACCTTGGTAAATATTCTGTTCTAATGTTATTTGGCATAGAGAAACGTGAATGGGATAAGAGAGATTGAACGTGAAAGTGAGATAGACGTGAGAGAGTGGGAGTTTTATTAGGCTTAGGAGTCTAGTTTAGGACTTAGTCAAATAAGGTTTTATGAAATGATAAAAAATTTTATTTTACTTTTATTTAAAAAAGCTAATAAATAATAAATATTAATTAATTACATTAATTTATCAACTTAAATTAAAATAAATATAATTCATTTCTTCCAACTAGGTTCAAACCCGGGTGGAGCAAGACTTCACTCTAAGAGCCATTTTTCGACCCTCTGTCCCTAAAATACCCCTTTACCTTATTAAATAATTTATTAATTATATATTTAGGGTAATTATGATACTACCCTTAGCCTGGAAAAAGACAAGTTTACCCCTAGACCCTCCAAACTTAAGATTTCCCCTTTTTGAGTCCGGTAAAGACTCATTCGAGTAAATTTTCATATTCGTGAGCCCTACATTGCTGGACCCAACCTTTCCTAGCTCAACAAACTCCCCAAGTTAGTTGTCTTGGCTATCGTAAGGGTTCAGAGGTCTGTTTCTACGCGCATCTATTCGTGTGAACCCGGTCTAATTGTAGACATTCTAGGAAGATTAAGCATTATTTAGCATAGCCGTTTTTAGGGTTGTTACACAAAAGTAGCTAAATAATCAAATTAGAATCAGGTTAGGACTAAGGGGTGAATTTCTAATTCACCCCTTATATGAAACAGACATAGGCACTTGTTTACAGGCCACCATCGATGGAGAAATCGTCGGTCGTAGGTTAGTTTACGGGCCATCTTTTGGCTTCCATCGATTACTACTTGGACATTTTTTTGGTTGAGACCTGACAAATCTAAGTACCAATCGATGAGACCTCACCAAGGGGCCGTTCGTTGACAAACTGGCCATCGTTTAGTCCGTCGATTGACACTGCAAGATAGTGTCGCACCCAGCCTTAGGTACTTCTTGTGGGGGCCTTTAGAAATCGTACCCAGACGTTTCCAACTTAATTACAAACCTTTAAAAGTTTTACACCTTCCACATAAGTTTCACCAAAAACAAACACCTGCAACTCGTCCAAACAGGCTATGCCCCATGAAGACACACATTGAGCGTCTTAAGGGCTATTTTTCGAATGCCTTGGACATTCTTTGTCGTTTGACCTCCAAACATCTAAGAAAACCATATAACATCTTTAAAAATCATTATTACTAATTTTAATACTTAATAATATCATTAAATAAAGTATATAATCACGCATGGACACATAAGACACATAGGCGACTAGTCGTCGAACGGTTTGGTCGTCACTTTACGTTCGACTTCCAAATCATTTGAAACTTTACACACTGCCTCTAAACCATATTATAAGTGATTTTATGAACTTATAAACTTAAGAAAAACATGTTAGTCTCTAGACACCCTATCTCATTTTGAGGTCATAAAATATCCCCACTTGGGAACATTCGTGCTCGAATGACACTTAGAGATCTTTAATCACAACAAGGACATCAATGCATCATAGAGCAGTTCATAAAATTTATAACAACATCAAATCATTTTAGTTCTCAATGCGCACAAGCAAGCAAAACCATTACTCACTCATTCTTTAATGCATCAAACACATAGGCTCTTATCATGTTCATAGGAGGAACATCCTTCTCTTAATCATAACATGGTCATTACACTTCAATTCATTAAGATATAATTTAGCAAGGCCACACAAATGCATATTTCAACAACACTCAAGAAGCAATTTAGGCACTCTTACTTCAATGCACATAAACTTGAGTTCATTGAATCAACAAATATCTTCATTAGTTAGATCTAGTGACATGAAGGTCATACTCAACCATACCATGTTTAAAGGTGTCCATGGAGGAATGTCCTTTTCCTCAACAAAGATACATGTATCATGAGTTCACACCTAAGCAAGGTACAAGGTCAATTTCCTCTTAAAATGAGAAATTCTCAACTTCTAAACAAAGGCATGCTTGTCTTTCATTCCTAGTGAAGTCTAAATGCCAGATCACACCAAGTACATCTCAACAAATAGGAAGAAATTTCACAAAATGTCAATTTCTAACATAGTACTCACCTTCACAATAATCATATTTTGAGAAGAATCACACAAATCAATAGGCACACACATGAGCACTTAGCTAAATATGATTTAACCTTCATAGAATGAGCCTACAATTATGCATCCCCAATCATAAAATTCACATAATTCTCAAGACACTCAACATATTTCATTTGAAAGAGACTTAAATTTTTATTATAAGGCTAAAAATTTTACCTCACAAATGACTATTATCATGTTTCTTATCTTACCTCTTGAAGTCAAATGTACAATAGGCATATTAACATGCACAATACACATGAGAAAACATGGATTTTATCAAAAAATTTGTTTCATGCCCTTTGGAATCTTAAAATATCCTTAAGGTAATGTCAATCAATACAGACCAAACATATAAAGTTGGTTCAACTCATACTTTATGCAAGACTCTATTCATGAAACAACCTTACCAAGAATTCATTAGATTCAAGTTCAAGTAAGAATAGAAGGACAAGGTAGACAATATCTACAACCTTACTACTCCATCACCATCCCCCACTTAGGGTAAGCCCAATAAATAGCAACTTCACCCAACCTTAAGAGGATCTTAACTAAACAACCTTCATTCTCATCACTTAAAGTGATTACAAATTTAGAAGGAATTTACAGTAAGTTATCATATGAACACCAAAGTATTCTAAACCTTATAATCTAGGCAATTTATCCCAATCATCAAGTTATGTCATCTCATTCAACCACATAAGGTTTTCATACAATACAATAGACACCAAGGTCATACATCATCAGGGGAAACAATATAAGAGACTTAGTCTTAAGGACTCTTTCTTTTCTTTCAACATTAATGTAAGCTAACTTCTAGGTCAATCAAACCCACATCATCACCCTACTAAGATAAGAGTACTACCCTCAATTCTAGGGAAAACATCAATTCCATAACATAAACGGACTCACAACACAATTAGAATTTAGAAACAATCCTAAAAATCATCATGCCATAAGACTCTCATTCTTCATTCCAAATAGAAAATCTCATTTTTACATTCATTATCATGTTCATATGCATCAACTCTATACATATTTCGACACCATCTAATCAAAGAACAATTTAGTTGATTTTTCAAAAATCTTACAGTAAACTGTCTTATCATTATAGTGAGCATGCTTTCAAATTCTAAAAATGCAACATTTAGTCAATTGATTGGAAAAGCATGACAATATGAGATAACAAATTCTTACTAACTCATCCTACAAAAGCATGCATACTACCTCAATTATATATTAATTGTTAAAATATGATTTTTTTTGAATTATATGTTAAATGACCATAATGAACTTACAAAATATGATTATAAACCTCTATTTAATCCACTTAAATGTTGATTCCATCGAGGTTCAAGCCCGTGACGTCCCCATCGCAAAAATGGGTCCCTCCTGGTCGACCCAACCCAAACCACCCCATTAATTAATTAATTAATAATAATAATCTGATTTTTCTTTTTCTCAAATCAGAATTTAAATATTAATTAGTTAAATCAATTAACCAATTTAAATAATCATGTTAAATCATAACTCCCACCAAGATTCAAACCCTGGTGGACCAAGATTTTGCTAAAAGGACAATTTCGGCCCTTTCTACCTAAAATTCACCTCCACCTTATTAATTAAATAATTATTGACATATTTAGGGTAGTTAAGATACTACTCTTAGATTGAAAAAAGACCATTTTACCCCTAGAATTCCAAACTTAAGATTTCCCCTTTTTAAGTCCGGTAAAGACTCATCCAGGTAAATCTTCATATTCGGGAGGCCTACATGGATGGACCCAACCTTTCCTAGCTCAACTAAATACTCAAGGTAGTTGGCTTGGAGGTTGCAAGGGTTCAGAGGTCTTGTTCTACGCGCATCAATTCGTGTGAACCCTGTCTAATCGTAGGCATTCTAAACACATTAAGCATTACTTAGCATATCCATTTTTAGGATTGTTACATTATTTCCCCCTTAAGAAAACTCGTCCCCGAATGACACTTCACATCATTTTTTAAAATAAAGAGGGTGATTTTCAAAAATATCTTAACGTACTTGAGACTTTACTCTTTGGGGATTTCTGTTTCACACTTACTGTGGATAATGCATATTACTCAAGCTTATCTGAAGCTTTATATTTGAGATTGAGGCACTTCCGTTTCAATCCCACTTAATTTGATGCACCTCACAAATCATGCAAAACAAAAAAAATCATGTCCACGCTATACAAAAATAGCAACATTATATGCAAACATGAATTCATTTTAACTCACATAATGCAATTCTTACACATAGGATTTTTGGACTTACAACATCAACTCGACTATTGCACTAAAACTTAGAGTTTCTTAAACAAAAACAACCTTAGGAGGAGTAAATCTAACCACTTAGATAACATCTTGTTGGCCTTAAGATTTGAAATTATATGGCTTTGTTGGATTTATCCACGCCCTGCCTATTTATACCCTATCTCATTTGGCAACTGAAACCTCACTACCCTGGTTTGATAGTCTATGGTAGCATAACACTTATAGAATAAAATCCATACCTAAGCTATTAAATGTTTTTTGTTGGTGAATATCTGATTCACATATTAGTAGGTTGGTGCACATCCTTGAAACCTACTAGCAGCTTCGCATTAATAGACTAAGGAACTTATTCCTAAACTAGTCTCGTCAAAGCATACAACATAAATAAACACATAAGTCAGCAACCAATATGATGACTCCAACATATTAACTTCATACTAGTGCATAAAACCATACACATGAAAAACTAATTTAGGCTACACACCCGAGACATCACCAGAGGTGTCTTCCCCTACACCCCTAGAATTGAGTGCGAAGACTCGTTGCTTTTTTCGAGCCTCTTCACTTGGATCATTCGGCTGAACTTTCTCCTTCCCTTTTTCTCGACCTCTCATATATGGACAATCCTTTATCATGTGACCCGGTTCGCTACAACTGTAACAAGCGTTAGAGACCCTCATACACCCTCCTCCATGAAGCTCTCCACACTTCCTACAAGGTGGACCCTCCTGAGTTAAATCTACTTCACTGTTTCTCTTAACTCTAGGCCCAGAATCCCTATCATAGCGACCCTTGGATGAACTTGACTCCCCTTGGTGGGAGAGTCCCTTCTTAAACCTAGGCTTATCCCTAATTTCAGTATTACTCTTCCTTGAAAAATTCTTCTCAGTTTGCCTTGACCTGTTCCCTGCCCTAATATGTTTCCTCTTCCTGCTTTCGTCCACTTGTTGGACATGGACCATAAGCTTGGAATGTCCCATGCTGACAGATAGCATATCTCTCATACACTCCTCCAGGAGATCCTAAGAAATCTTAGATCCAGTGTAAACGGGAGGATTCATCCTCGTGAAGTCCCTTAACCTGCTAGCCATGGTGCTGGCAGGTGAGTTCTACCTGGGAACATGTTGTTACTCCACATGGGCTGCCATAGCCTAAGCTTGTGAATGGATGGATTGGGCCAGCTATACCAAGGATGTCCTCACTTCTCCATTTGTCAACCCAGATGGGTTAACAAGCATCTCCATTCCAGCAGCTGGAGCCTAGGGAGGAACTTGATTTACCGCAGCAATTACTCCTCCAATCTCTCCGCCTGCGTTTCTCCTTGTATTCTTCTTTCTGAATCTCAAGAGTTGATGTTATATACTCTCTTAACACAAAGAAATAAGACATTAGATAAGGCATGATAAGATCATAAAAAGGGAATTTTTCCTATGCATCATGCAGTCTCGAAATCAGGATAGTGGTGCACTTCACTACCATGACTTAGAAACTACTCAATGTGGTTGATGTGAACTTATTACTCTCGGAATTTAACCTAATGCTCTGATACAAACTTTGTCACGACCGGAGTCTAGACCCAAGAAGAGAACGGCGTCGTTGACCTCTCAGAGGTCGCAGACAAGCCTACATACGTCATTGTTACTTCATCTATGTTAATTTTAGCGGAAAATTTGAACTTTTTGTTACTTAACATTCATTTAGAACATTTTACTTAAACTCATAAACATTCACAATCAACCATCTAATAATAAGATCATCACATGAAAGAAATAGTTCCATACTGCATTATGTGTATACTTGCTAAAATAGCACCAATACAATGTTTGAAATAAGATGAGAAAGAAACGCAAGTGGAACATACTCCACTAACTCAAATTTATCTAACCTAGAATATAATGGGCAAGATCCTCGAAATCATGAGGGCCTACAAAATCCGGTTGCAACGTCGTACTATAATCTCTAACATCCACCTATGCCTGCACCTAAAAGTAGATATTGCATGGGATTAGTACACATTTGTACTAAGTATGGGTATATGAAAGCACACACCAAGGACATGCATGAGTAAGAATAGCTCTTTCCTAACAACATGATTTATGGAAAGTCAAGTCACGGGACCTTCCAAATTTGGATTAGGAATGTCAGTGGACTTGCCAAATTTGGATTAGGAAATTCATGCCATAAGAGTAACATGCATCATCATACTTATCATTTTGCAAGAAGTACATAACGTATTACACATATCATATCACGTAGTTCACATAATTCTTTCATATGCCATGAGACCTTGAAAACATGGACTTGACATTAGGACTTCCCAAAATGAGGGCTCAACATATGGGACCTCAACTAGGGAGCCTATTTTATTAAACATAGAGTCTGCTTCATTCATTCATACGTACTTCATTTTCATTCATTCATATACTAGTGCATTCACTAGTCATAACTAGGATGTAGTTTAAGACTCTCACCGGGTTTGCTATGCAACGACCAAGAATAACCTAGTGTCATTTCTTGAGTCTAGCTCACCTCTTGATTATCCTATCCTAACACCTTTGGTATCGTTCATTTCATTATGTGCATTCATTGAGGCTGGCCTCATTCTTTCTTTGGGAACTTTAACCTTAACCGACATAGATCATGTGAGAATAATGAAATCTAGTGTGTAATCTTTACACCGAAAAGAGGTGGAATCACCGGCCAAAGTGAACCAAAACATGCTAGAGTATAAAGGAAATGGAAGCACCGGCCAAAGTGAACCAAAACATGCTAGCGTATATAGGGAATTGAACTTTGCTAGATCCCTATATTGGCAGTATAGCTTCAAACACTAGGAGGTATAAGGAGACCCATACTCGGCATGGAGGACAGACTCATCTCATGAGATTTACGTGAATGTCAGCCATTCCAAAAGGAAGGCATCACCGCTCAAAGCTAGCCTATCGGTGCTCAGTATAAAGTTCCATTACATTCAACTCATACATCATGGAAGCTAGCTTCTAGAATAAAGACATCATAGCTCATTAGATGATTTCTCATCTCATCATTAGTATTAAGTATGCGTTAACTTCAATACTTTCATTAGAGTGTTCATATAGACTGGTCTCTTCATTAGCTTTACACTCTCATAGGTGAATACGTTTTGGTAACATTTACTTTGGCTCATCTGAGATTGCTCTCATCTTTCACATTACCCTCTTATCATATTGTCACCTCATTCATTCACTTTAACACATTTTCTTTTCATAATTACTAACCCCTTCACGTGAATGTTCATTTAATCATATGCCAATGCACTTTGCCATTTAGTGTGTTTCACACTCTTACTTAATCCTTCTAAGGTTACATCATTTTATCAGATACATATTGGGCTCACCTACTTTTAAATGTATGCTAGACTTATGATTCCACACAAACAAGCGATGAGGCTTCATTCATAGTTTGTCTAAGTGATTCATGTTTAACAAAGATTATGTGGTACAAGACTTATGCATCTTGTAGATATGCCAAGATATTTATTTCGATCTTTAGAGGTAGCATTAATTAAATATTTACTTACGTATGACTTATGTGTCAATACGGAATTGGGCAAGGAATCCCGATTTCGAATCCCTTGGACAATACTTAATCTTATTTTTAACTTGATAATTGCATTTTTCAAATTTGGGGGACCCTAGTTCGATCCCCATCAACCCCATAATATTTCCTTTCTTTTTCTCCTCTCCTTTTTCGTTTAAGTCAAGTAGGTTGTGCGCTCAATCCCCCACAAGCTCATTATTTTCCTTTTAATTTATTTTTTAACTTTCTCACCTATCCAAGCGGTTGTGGGTTCAATCCCCACTCTCCGCATTTATTTTCTCCTTTATTTTTCTACTAAATCTCTCATCTATTCAAGAGGTTGTGGGTTCACTCTGCACTCACCACATCTATTTTTACTTGCATTTTTCTCACGAATTTTTTATGAAATTTTAATTTAGTTAGGTCATGGGTTCAATCCCCAATGACCTTGCATTTTTTAAAAAAAATTAAACGCAGCTCTTTTTCTTAAAAGTTGTCCGAGACTACAACTTCCAGCAGGCTAGATATTTAAGTCTCTTCCAATCCATTTTTGTCTTAATCTTTTGTTGATTTTTTTTGTAGATTTCATGTAATGATGTCTTGGGTTCAATCTTTAGTGATTTCACTTATTTTAAATTTAATTTTCATTGCATTTTCTACCACTTTGTTTGGCCAAACCAAACCTACCAAATGCTGGAAATTTTTTCACTATTTTCGTCTTCTTTTTATCATTATTCATACGTTAATTCTTAAGACATTTTAGGGATCATTTGGTGCATCTTTAAGTGTAATATTTTTATGATTATACTCAGCAAAGAATTAGCATCACATCCAGAAACATTACACCACTTTTACACCTCATGATTTACCTATACATTCGCACATAAAATTCAACCATAAAAACATATCATTTTCACATACTTTCGGTTGACATAACTTAACATGCTTACAATTCCAAACACATAATCATGAACACATTATCACAAAAATCATACTTCATACTTAAACTACCAGCAAACATACCAACAACATAATCTTTAACCTATTTTACATTGAGATCAAAGGGATACTAGGGACTAGGAGTTCGACAAGAACGGGAACAACCTTAGTTTCAAGATTCGTTGAATTCACGGGAAAGAAAAATCTCTTGGAGAAAGGAGTCCAGGAGAGAAACTCATACCTTATTTCAATGTTGTTCAACCCACTACTGGCTGCCCGAAAGCCTTCTCCAAACTCACGTCCAAATCGTGAAACTCCAACATAAACCCGACAGAACTTTGCTTTACGTTTTTGGTTAGCTTGTTTGTTTATATTTTTCGTGTAAGTTCTTCAAGTGTGAAGAACTTTTGTAGCTTTTCTATTCATGTGTTTTGGTTAGGCAGAGAGAACGTGAAAGAAAGTGAGAGAGAGGCAGATTGTGAGAGTGGATGAAACGTGAAAACGAGAGAGGTTCCTTAGGATTCTAGTTGAGACTTAGTCAATATAAGGTTTGTTCAAATGTTAAAATCAGACCTTTTTTTTTGAATTATATGTTAAATGAACATAATGCCCTTGCAAAAATTAGATTATAAACCTTAATTTAATCCACTTAAATGTTGCTACCGTCGAGATTCAAACCCGTGACGTCCCCTTCGCATAAAATGGGTCCCTCCGGGTCGACCCGACCCAAACCACCCCATTAATTAATTAATAAATAATAAGAATATGATTTTCCTTTTCTTAAATCAGAATTTAAATATAATTTAATTAAATTAATTCACCAATTTATATAATCAAGTTAAATCATTGCTTCCACCTAGGTTCGAACCCAGGTAGAGCAAGATTTTGCTCAAAGGCCAATTTCGTCCCTTTCTACCCAAAATACCCCTCCACCTTATTAATTAAAAAATAAATTACATACTTAGGGTAATTACGATACTAACCTTACCCTGGAAAAAGACCATTTACCCCTAGACCCTTCAAACTTAAGATTTCCCCTTTTTAAGTTCGGAAAAGACTCATTCGAGTAAATCTTAATATTCGGGAGCCCTACATAGTAGGACCCAACCTTTCCTAGCTTAGTTAGTTGGCTTGGATTTCGCAAGGGTTTAGAGGTCTGGTTCTACGCGCATCAATCCGTGTGAACCCGGTCTAATCATAGGCTTTCTAGACACATTAAGCATTACTTAGCATATCCATTTTTAGGGTTGTTACATCCCCCATATGCTAAAATCATATGTCATAGATGAAATTTCATCAACCTTAATCATGTAAAGAGTACCTTCACATAAACATAGCATATGTAAAGCATCATCTAGTTTAGGGTACACATGAACACACCATTCAAAGCCCCTCTCTTGACTAGATCTTCTTACATGTGTGTGTGTATACATATATGTGAGTAAACCTTTCACATAACACATTGAGACACACATGTTCAAACATACATATTCATACATATAGAAACCAAAACTAGAACTATCCTTTCAAGGTACACATGTGCAATGCATAGCATAGTCATATACCCTTGCCCATACTAGTACACCTATCAAGTCATCCTATCTAAGGAAACACATATCATGCTTTCATAAACATCATCTTAACATGCATAGTTGTAGACACTAGTGAATATGAGAACTACCTTTCATTTAGACACCATGACCTATACTACTTGTAACATGCATATAAAGTGAGTGTGTGTGTACGTTGGTCAATAAGATCACATAATGGCTATCAACAAGATATTGAGGTAGCCACCCTCTTGGTACATAACACTCTATCAAGCATAAACCATACAACACACAGTAGCATATGAGACAAGTCAACTTCATATTACACTTAAGACTCCTAACTCGTGCAATTCATGCACTCATATAGGGGTACATAGGTAAGGGGTTATTAACCATTTTACTCATCAATTGCAGCACCTACACTTTACCCTTACATGGATATACACATGCTCATACAATAGCCGTACACCCTGATCACAACTAGAATAGGAAAGTACGCATAATCTTCTTATAGTATCATCATAAGCACATGTTCATATATTCATCAATTTTCCTTAAAGTACATGGTAGTCACATATATATATTGACAATAAAGTAAACACCGCCACCATAAGTGGACCATACCACACAATGTCATAGAAGGATTCATCAACATTACCATAAAGAAATAGAGAAGTAGAAGAGTAGAGGAATTCGTACCAATCCTTTAGCCTTTGGTCATCATTGACCATTACTACTCTTTTATCAATAAATAATGCATAGGGAAGTATCTTAAGGTACCATAATCATACATGAACTTAAACATAAGCTACTACAAGGTCATGCTACAACTAGTACAACATATCATTATCATGCTAGAATATAGAAGGACATAGACCATCAACCAACTTCACTTGCATGGATTATATATCATATTTCATCAATAATATCAATGCAAGGAAGTAGATAATCATATACTTAATCATATCGAAATCATGCTTAAAGCTCTTCAAGATCAAGCTACTATCATAGGCATTAAACTATCAATTCATCGTAGAGTAGAGAGAATAGGCTATCTTATTAATTTTCCCAAAGTATTAATCATCATTCATATTTTACCAATAAAGTACATTCTAGGCAGTAGATAATGAAGTAATAGTCTAGAGAGACACTACTACAATTGCAATTAAGGTCAAATTCACTACAAGCATGCTTCATGTTAGGAGTTCATGGAAGGTGAGTTTACATAGGTTAATCATATTCAAACTATCATAAATTGACCCATATTGGATCCATTACACTTAATTTATACTCATATTACGTTATACGCTGCAGCTATAAATAATTAACCATGATCAATTCTTATAACAACTAACATAATATCAAGATCAAAAGTTACTACTTGATAGACTAGAAGAACCTAGATCAATTTAAACCAAGCCTTCTTTACTTTGATGATACAAGATTTATATCCACAATTCAACCATGGTATTAACCTAAAACAGTAGCTACAAAAACCATAACATAATTGAAATCCACGTTTTAATCAATTGAGGACCCACATTACAATGATCAGAATGAAGACTAGGCTAGGGATGTTCAAACCTTCATGCATTGATTCACATGGGTATTTAATCAATGATTAACGATTAATATACATACTAGACAGTATACATAAGCATATTAACATAATTGAATTACAAATCGATATGCATTAGATCAAGATCATAAAGCCATACAAAGGCTAAAATTGAGTTTGTGAAAGAGCATGGGTTCATCATGCAATAGAATTTAAAATAACGTACAAATCAGTATATAATCATCAATAAATTCATATTATACTTTTGAAATCAATTTAAGAAAGAACCCATGACTAGAATTAAGAAGTAGAACTTGATCAAATTTTTCTCTTTGAAAAGTTTGAAATCAACTCTCTAGATGGAAGGATAACTAGAGATGAAGGATCATCATAGCTTTATATACATTAAAATCTCTAAAATTTTATTATTCATCCATGGAAATCAAAGCTCCAAGCGGTTCTTCATCTTCCCCAACAATGGAGGTTCTAGAGAGTATAATTTTGGAGGGAAAAGTCTAATTTTGTGAATTGTATTGGGAGTGGGGTTGATCACGTTTTTAATCCCTTATATACATCCAAAAGTAAATAAATAATCCTATTAGAATCAGGTTAGTACGTGGGGTGAATTTCCCATTCACCCCTTAAATGAAACAGATGCAGGAACCAATTTACAGGCCACCATCGATGGAGCAATCTATTGGCCGTAGGTTAGTCTACGGGCCGTCCTTTTGCTTCTGTCGATTGGTAGTTGGCAAATTTATGGGTTGAGACCTGCCCAAGATAATTCAAAATCGATTATACCTCACCAACAGGCCGTTGGTTGATCAACGGGCCATCGTTTGATCAGTCGAGTGACGTTGCAAAAGCAGTGTCTCGACCAGCCTTGGGTCCTTCTTGTGGGGCCTTTTGCTGGGCCATTTAAAAGTCGTACCCAGATGTTTCCAATGTAATTAAAACCCATAACAAGTTGTAGAACTTCCACATAAGTTTCAATCAAAACAAACACCTGCAACTCGTCCAAACAGGCTAGGCCCCATCAAAACACACATTGAGCGTCATAAAGGCTATCTTTCGAATGCCTTGGACGTTCTAAGTCGTTTGACCTCAAAACTTCATAAAACACCATATACCATCTTTCGAAATCATTATAAATCATTTTAATACTTAATAATCTCTTTAAATAAAGTATAGAATCACGGATGGACACATGAGACACATAGGTTACTAGTCGTCGAACGTTTTGGTTGTCCCTTGACGTTCGACTTCCAAATAACTTCAAAATTTACACACTGCCTTTAAACAATATTATATGTCATTTAGGACCTTATAAACTTAAGAAAAACATGTTAGGATCTAGACATTCTATCTCATTTTGGGGTCTTACAATGTCCCCCACTTGGGAACATTAGTCCTCGAATGACACTTAGCTTCTCTTTAATCACAACAAGGACTTCAATGCATCATATAGCAATTAAAAACATTTATAACAATATCAAATCATTTTAGCACTAAATGCACACAAGCAAGAAAATCCATTACTCACTCACTCGTTAATTCATCAAACACATAGGCTCTTATCATGTTCATAGGAGGAACATCCTTCTCCTAATCATAACATGGTCATTACACTTAAATTCATTAAGAAATCATGTTGAAAGGCCACACATAGGCAGATTTCAACAATACTTAAGAAGCAATTTAGGAACTCTTACTTCAATGCGCATAAACTTGAGTTAATTGAATCAATAAACATCTTCATTAGTTAGACCTACTGCCATGAAGTTCATACTCAACCATACCATGTTTAGTGGTGTCCATGGAGGAATGTCCTTCTCCTCAACACACTTATATGTATCATGAGTTCACACCTAAGCAAGGTACAAGGTCAATTTCCTCTTAAATGAGAAATTCTCAACTTCTAAACCAAGGCATGCTTATATTTCCTTCCTTCCGAAGTCTAAATGGTAGATTACACCAAGTACATCACACCAAATAGGAAGAAATTTCACAAAATTTAAATTTCTAACATAGTACTCACCTTCACAGTAAGCGTATTTTGAGAAGAATCACACAAATCAATAGGACCACACATGAGCACTTAGCAAAACATGCTTTCACCTTTCTAGAATGAGCCTACAATTATGCATCCCCAATCATAAAATTCACATAATTCTCAAGACACTCAACATATTTCATTTGAAAGAGACTTAAATTTTTATTATAAGGCTAAATATTTTACCTCACAAGTGACTATTATCATGTTTATTATCTTACCTCTTGAAGTCAAATGTACAATACGCATATTAACATGCACAATACATATGAGAAAACATGGATTTTATCAAAAAAATTGTTTCATGCCCTTTGGAATCTTAAAATATCCTTAAGGTAATGTCAATCAATACACACCAAACATATAAAGTTGGTTCAACTCATACTTTATGCAAGACTCTATTCATGAAACAACCTTACCAAGAATTCATTAGATTCAAGTTCAAGTAAGAATAGAAGGAAAAGGTAGACAATATCTACAACCTTACTACTCCATCACCATCCCCCACTTAGGGTAAAGCCAATCAAGAGCAACTTAACCCAACCTTAAGAGGATCGTAACTGAAAAATCTGCATTTTAATCACTTAAAAGTGATTACAACCTTAAAAGGAATTACAATAAGTTATCATAGAAACACCAAGGTATTCTAAACATTATCATCTAGTCAATTTATACCCAATTATAAAGTTAGGTCATCTCATTCAACCACATAAGGTTTTAATACAATACAATAGACACCAAGGTCATACATCATTAGGGGAAACAATATCGGAGACTTAGTCTTAAGGACTCTTTCTTTTCTTTAAACATTAATGTAAGGTAACTTCTAGATAAATCAAACCGACATCATCACCCTACTAAGATAAGAGTACTACCCTCAATTCTAGGGAAAACATCAATTCTACAACATAATGGGAGTGACAACACAATAAGAAGTTAGAAACAATCCTACAACTCATCATGCCATAAGACTCTCATTCTTCATTCCAAATAGAAAATCTCATTCTTACATTCATTATCATGTTCATATGCATCAGCTCTATACATATTTCGACAACATATAATCAAAGAACAGTTCAGTTGATTTTTCAAAAATCTTACAGTAAACTGTCTTATCAATACAGTGAGCATGCTTTCAAATTCCAAAAATGCAACATTTAGGCAATTGATTGGAAAGGCATGACAATATGAGATACAAATTCTTACCAACTCATCCTACAAAGCATGCATACTACCATCACACCTAAGTTCAAGTCTATGCAAAGGACTCCAATGCATACTAGGCAACTTATCATAGACCACATAGATACAAAGGGAAACATTGAACACTTTTAAGTACCTGTTCTTAGGGTAGCATGCTTCCATAGGTAGTCACTAAGAATTTCAATTTCAAATCATAGTATTAGGCCTCCATCATGTAAACCCATATGGGAACACATCATTCCAAAAGAAGTCATGTCAACCATAAAAACTTCTAGCACGCTTTAACCATATTAGGACACACATTTTTCAACATAACATGCTATTTCACATAAGTTTTCATATATAACCATAAATGGTATCACATAATCAAAACATGTCAAAATTCACCTTCACACATACTCATTAAACCATAGAACCAAGATAAGCATTTCAATTCACCTTTTCTCCCTCAAGCATAGAGATAATCTCATCCAAGCAATCACATCTAAAAAAGCACCGGACAAGAAAACATAAGAAAAAGATCTTATAGAGTTAAGTTCTATGGCACGATATGAGAATGATGAAGAACGGAAACTCTATCATCCTATAGCCTCTCGTATCATTTGATGTGTCGTGACTCACCACCAATGATACAAGACTCTACTAGACGTGGCAATATGAGAGTTCTCTGAACCTAAAGCACTTTTTAAAACCTGACTCTGATACCATGTTTGTCACATCCGGGGAGCACCCCTAGAAGCAACATGGCATACTTGACCTCTTGCATGTCTTGTACAATCCCATAGTTATCATTTATCGCATTGACATAGTACATTTAGCGGAAAATTTAAAACTTTTTATAGCACCTCATATGCTAGAAACTTTACTTATTATATATACAAAAACATAAGTCATAATACATAGTTAGACCCTAATTCTCTTTGTCATCTTAGAGTCATTAACTTTGGAGTACATTAGGGACACGACCCTTAAAACATAAGACAAAACTATACGATATTTAATCGAGTTTACAGTAAGTACCCATTAGGACATCCTTGGACTTAAGGATTTCTTTCCTTTATCTTGGGAATCATCTATCAAGCTCCTCAATCATAGACATCCTTTAAGCATCCATAGCCTACACTTGTGTAAAATGTAGAGAATAATGGGATTAGTACAAGAATGCACTAGTATGTCAACCATGCCAAAACACGCATTTAAAAGGGACATTTTCTTGAAATTATACTTCATGCCTTTTTTAGTAAATCTTTATAAAACCTTTAAACAATTGCATTTATATCATTCATATGAATCATATAAACATATTGAAAGGCCAAACATTTCATACGATGACATATAGGATTTATTACATATTTTAGTCACATTAGAGTAAGCTCTTGTTCCCTTAACAGTGAGCTAATTTCCCTTTTATTCATTAACTTCCCAAGTAACCCTCTAGTGATACTTGATTCAATGCATCACCTTAAGGCAACCAGAAAACATACATATCATTTACACAAGACAACACGTATTATCATACAAGTATAGTACAACATAGACATAGTTAAGTCAAAACTATAAGGACATTACGGTGAACTCCTGGTCATTATGCACATATACTTATTTTATTCACATAGAACCTTATAATACCTAACTCATGCCCCCAATCTAAGAGTACTAGTGCAATGTACATGTAAGGCCCCATAACCTCACACATACAAATAAACCTATCATGAGGCCACAAGCCTTTCCATACAAGTCATACGTCAACACAGAAAGACGAGACCACTTCATTTATGTCAAGCAAGACCTTTATCATATAGTCAAGAAAGTCAACATCATGCATAAAGACTCATATCATGCACCTCTTCATAACAAGTAAACAAATACTACAATGTCATGCATAAAGAACACATACATGGTGACATGCATTAGAACACCTTCTTAGAACTTCCTAAGGAGCTACTTGTGCAATGTCTACATGGGTTCATTACTTCCACTTATTCATAGTAACCTCCCATAAGTTATTCTAGTTAGGGTCTTAGTCATTTACTTCTATTGTCCATTTTACTTTAGGGAAACTAAAGCCTTAACCGACATAGACCATGTGATGCTAAACACGGAATCGGGAGTCATATAACCCCACACACAACAAAAGGGTGGTCTACAGGCCAAAGTAGAAAGAAACATGACATTGCTTTCTAGGTAGATCCAGTAGCTAGTATCCTCTGGTGTCAACATAGTTATGGAACATGGGGGTACATGTGAAAACCCTCTTTATGCCAAGATTAGGCATTGTAGTTATTCACTTATTGAAACATCACTCTAGCACCCCTTTTGGGTCATGAGGCTATCCACCCATGAGGTTTATGGTGACCTAATTTCCTACCATAGGAAGGGACACACTCTCATATTCAATTTCACTCGGTGCTAAGCTAATTTCCCTTTATTTAAAACGTTTATATATTTTTACTTTATAAAACATAGGTTTCGGAGATTCATCCCCCCATATGCTGAACTCATAGGTCATAGATGAGAGTTCATTAACCTAAATCATGTAAATAATCCCTTCACATGAACATAGCATATGTAAAGCATCATCTAGTTTAGGGTACACATGAACACACCATTCAAGGCCCCTTTCTTGACTAGGTCTTCTTACATGTGTGTGTATACATATATGTGAGCAAACATTTCACATAACACATTATAAAACACATGTTCATACATACATATTGATACATATAGAAACCAAAACTAGAACTATCCTATCAAGATACACATGTGCAATGCATAGGCAAAGTCCCATACCTTTGCCCATACTAGTACACGTATCAAGTAATCCTAGATAAGGAAACACATATCATGCTTTCATAAACGTCATCTTAACATGCATAGTAGTAGACACTATTAAATATGAGAACAACCTTTCATTTAGACACCATGACCTATACTACTTGTAACATGCATGTAAAGTGAGTGTGTTATTGTACATTAGTCAATATGATCACATAATGGCTATCAACAACTTATTGAGATAGCCACCCTCTTAGACCATGATACTCTATCAATCATAAACCACACAACACAAAATAACATATGATACAACTCGACTTCATATTACACTTAAGACTCCTAACTTGTGCTATTTATGCATTCACATAGGGTTACATAGGTAAGGGATTATTAACCATTTTACTCATCAATGTCAGCACCTATACTTTACCCTAACATGGATATACACATGCTTATACAATAACCATAAACCCTAGATCACAACTAGAATAGGAAAGTAGGCATAATCTTCTCATAGAATCATCATAAGCACATGTTCATATATTCATAAATTTTCCTTGAAGTCCATGTTCAAAATATATATATTTATAAACAATAAAGTAAACAAATCAACAATAAGTAGACCACACAGCACAATGTCATACAAGGCTTCATCAACATTACTATAAAGAAATAGACAAGTAGAAGAGTTCTTACCTATCCTTTAACCTTTGGTCGTCATTGACCATTACTATTCTTTTATGAATACATCAAGTATAGGGAAGTAGCTTAAGTTACCATAACCATATATGAAGCTAAACATAAGCTACTACAAGGTCAACAACTAGTACAACATATCATTAACATGCTTGAATGTAGAAGGACATAGACCAACAACCAACTTCACTTGCATGGATCATAGATCATATTCCATCAATCATATCAATCCAAGTCAGTATCTAATCATATACTTAATCATATCTAAATTATGCTTAAAGCTCTACAAGATCAAACTACGATAGTACGAATTAAACTATCAATTCAACGTAGAATAGAGAGAATAGGCCATCTTATTAACTTTCCCAAAGTATTAATCATCAATCACATTTTAACAATAAAGTACATGCTAGGCAGTAGCTAATGAAATCACAGTTTAGATGAGACACTACTACAATTGCCATTAAGGTCGAATTCACTACAAGTATGCTACCTATTAGGAGTTCATGGAAGGTAAGTTTACATAGGTTAATCCTATTCAAACTATCATGAATTGACCCATATTTTATTTATTACATATAATTCATACTCATATTACGTTATAGGCAGCAGCTATAGACAATTAACCATGATCAATTCATATAACAACTATCCTAACATCAAGATCACAAGTTACTACTTGATAGACTAGAAGAACCTATATAAATAGAAACCAAGCCTTCTATACTTTGATAATAAAAGATTTATATCCACAATTCCAACCATGGTATTTACCTAAAACAGTAGCTACAAGAAATACAACATAATCGCAATCCACTTTTTAATCAATTGAGGACCCACATTACAATGATCATATTGAAGACTAGGCTAGGCATGTTCAAACCTTCATGAATTGATTCACATGGGTAATTAATCAATGATTCACCATTAATATACATGCTAGATAATATACTTAAGCATATTAACATAATTGAATCACAAATCGATATGCATTAGATCAAGATCATAAAGCCATACATAGGGTAAAATCGAGTTTGTGAAAGAGCATGGGTTAATCATGCAATAGAATTTAATATCACATCCAAATCAGTAGATAATCATCAATAATTCATATTATACTTTTTAAATCAATTTAAGAAAGAAGCCATGGCTAGAATTAAGAAGAAGAACTTCATCATTTTTTCTCTTTGAAAACTTTGAGATTAACTCTCTAGATGGAAGGATAACTAGAGATGAAGGATCACCATAACTTTATCTACTATAAAATATCTAAAACTTTATGATTCATACATGTAAATCAAATCTCCAAGCTGTTCTTGAGCTTCACCAACAATGGAGGTTCTAGAGAGTATATTTTTGGAGGAAAAAGTCTCATTTTGTGAAATGTATTGGAAGAGGGGTTGATAACGTTTTTAATCCCTTATATACATCCAAAAGTATCTAAATAATCCTATTAGAATCAGGTTAGTACGTGGTGTGAATTTCCCATTCACCCCTTAAATGAAAAACACGCAGGCACCAATTTATAGGCCACCATCAGTGGAGCAATCTACTAGTCGTAGGTCAGTCTACGGGCCATACTTTGGCTTCGGTCGATTGGTAGTTGGCAAATTTTTGGGTTTAGACCTTCCCAATATTACCGATCGGTGATACCTCACCAACAGGACTTTGGTTGACCAACAAGCCATCGTTTGGTCCGTCGAGTGACACTGCCAAGGCAGTGTCTCGACCAGCCTTGGGTCCTTCTTGTGGGACCTTTTGTTGGGCCCTTTAGAAGTCGTACCAAGATGTTTCCAACGTAATTAAAACCCATAAAATTTTTTAGACCTTCCACATAAGTTTCACCCAAAACAAACACCTGCAACTCATCCAAATAGGCTAGGCCCCACCAAGACACACATTGAGCGTCTTAAGAGCTATCGTTCGAACGCCTCGAACGTTCTAAGTCGTTTGACCTCCAATAGTCTTGAAAAACCATATACCATATTCAAATATCATTATAACTCATTTTGATAAAATAATCTCATTAAATACAGTATATAATAACACATGGACACACGACACACATAAGCGACTAGTCGTGGAACGTTTTGGTCGTCCCTTGACGTTCGACTTCCAAATCACTTCAATCTTTACACACTGCCTTGAAACAATATTATAAGTCATTTAGGACCTTATAAACTCAATAAAAACATTTTAGGCTCCCTATCTCATTTTGGGGTTTTACAATGTCCCCCACTTGGGAATATTAGTCCTTGAATTACACTTAGCTTCTCTTTAATCACAACAAGGACTTCAATGCGTCATAGAGAAATTCATAACATTTATAATAACATCAAATCATTTTACCAATAAATGCACACAAGCAAGCAAAGCCATTACTCACTCACTCGTTAATGCATCAAACACATAGGCTCTTATCATGTTCATAGGAGGAACATCCTTCTCCTAATCATAACATGGTCATTACACTTCAATTCAGTAAGAGATCATATTTAAAGGCTACACATAGGAATATTTTAACAACACTCAAGAAGCAATTTAGGGACTCTTCCTTCAATGCGCATAAACTTGAGTTAATTGAATCAACAAATATCTTCATTAGTTCGACCTACTGCCATGAAGTTCATACTCAACCATACCATGGTTAGTGGTGTCCATGGAGGAATGTCCTTCTCCTAAACAGACTTCCATGTATCATGACTTCACACCTAAGAAAGGTACAAGGTCAATTTCCTCTTAAAATAAGAAATTCTCAACTTCAAAACCAAGGCATGCTTATCTTTCCTTCCTAGTGAAGTCTAAATGGTAGACTACACCAATTACATCACAACAAATAGGAAGAAATTTCACAAAATGTCAATTTCTAACATAGTACTCACCTTCACAGTAAGCGTATTTTGAGAAGAATCACACAAATCAATAGGCACACACATGAGCAATTAGCTAAACATGCTTTCACCTTTCCCGAATGAGCCTACAATTATGCATCCCAAATTATAAAAGTAACAGAATTCTCAAGACACTCAACATATTTCATTTGAAAGAGAATTACAATTATCACAATGAAGACTAGACTAGGCATGTTCAAACCTTCATGCATTGATTCACATGGGTAATTCATCAATGATTCACCATAAAAAGACATACTATACAGTAGACATAATCATATCAACATTATTAAATCACAAATCGATATGCATAAGATCAAGATCATAAAGCCATACATAGGCTAAAATTGAGTTTGTGGAAGAGCATGGGTTCATCATGCAATAGGATTGAAAATCACGTACAAATCAGTAGATAATAATCAATATATTCACATTATGATTTGGAAATCAATTTAAGAAAGAACTCATGGCTTGAATGAAGAAGAAGAACTTGATCATATCTCTTCGAAAACTTTGAGATTAACCCTCTAGATGGAAGTATAACTAGAGATGAAGGATCAACATGACTTTATATACATTAAGATATCTAAAATTTGATGATTCATCCATGGAAATCCAAAGCTCTAAGATTTCTTGAACTTCACCAACAATGGAGGTTTTAAAGAGAATATTTTTGGAGGGAAAAGTCTAATTTAGTGAATTGTATTGGGAGTAGGGTTGATCACGTTTTAAATCCCTTATATACACCCAAAAGTAGTTAAATAATCCTATTAGAATAATTTTAGGACGTGTTGTGAATTTCCCATTCACCCCTTAAATGAATCAGACGCAGGAACCAACTTACAGGCCACCATCGACGGAGCAATCGACCGGCCGTAGGTCAGTCTATGGGTCGTCCTTTGGCTTCCGTCAATTGGTACTTGGACAATTTTTGGGTTGAGACCTGAAAAATATAAGTAAAAATCCATGATACCTCACTAATGAGCCATTGGTTGACAAACTGGCCGTCGTTTGGTCCGTCGATTGACACTGCCAAGGAAGTGTCTCGACAAGCCTTGGGTCCTCTTGTGGGGCCTTTTATGGGGCCCTTTAGAAGTCGTACCCATACGTTTACAACGTAATTAAAACCATTAACAATTTGTATACCTTCCACATATGTTTCAACCAAAAAAAAACGCCTGCAACTCCTCCAAACAGTTTAGGCCCCATCAAGACACACATTGAGCGTCTTAAGAGCTATCTTTCGAACGCCTTGGAGTTTCTTGGTCGTTCAACCTCCAAACTTCTAGAAACTCCATATACCATATATAAACATAATTATAACTCATTTTAATACTTAATAAGCTAATAAAGTACAGTATATAATCATGCATGGACAAATGAGACACATAATCGACTAGTCGTTGAACGTTTTGGTCTTCCCTTGACGTTCGACTTCCAAATCACTTCAAACTTTACACACTGATTCGAAAACATATTATAAGTCATTTTAGGACCTTATTAACCTTAATACAAACATTTTAATCTGTAAACACCCTATATCATTTTGGGGTCTTACAGGTTATGAGATGAGACAACTATTTTGAGAGTATGTTATATTCTATATATTTATGTGCAATAAAAGTAGAAGACAAAGTAATCTTCCTATACGAAGGGTCTATGTTATACTCAATATATATATATATATATA